>NC_134356.1:152763342-153124005 GCF_048569485.1 Anomaloglossus baeobatrachus | reverse complement strand
CCATTTTAAAGCCATTTTTAAGGCATTTCGCGCATACATGAAATGAACACATTTTTCTCCAAAACTATAACAGATGCAAGCTTGTCCTGTTTGGTGGAGATGATATTTAATAAAATAAGTAGAAATCCACTAAAAGTTTTGTTTGGTTATCTTGCAATCCCGAGATAATCGTCTCCATGCTCCAAATCCATTTTAAAGCCATTTTTAAGGCATTTCGCGCATACATGAAATGAACACATTTTTCTCCAAAACTATAACAGATGCAAGCTTGTCCTGTTTGGTGGAGATGATATTTAATAAAATAAGTAGAAATCCACTAAAAGTTTTGTTTGGTTATCTTGCAATCCCGAGATAATCGTCTCCATGCTCCAAATCCATTTTAAAGCCATTTTTAAGGCATTTCGCGCATACATGAAATGAACACATTTTTCTCCAAAACTATAACAGATGCAAGCTTGTCCTGTTTGGTGGAGATGATATTTAATAAAATAAGTAGAAATCCACTAAAAGTTTTGTTTGGTTATCTTGCAATCCCGAGATAATCGTCTCCATGCTCCAAATCCATTTTAAAGCCATTTTAAGGCATTTCGCGCATACATGAAATGAACACATTTTTCTCCAAAACTATAACAGATGCAAGCTTGTCCTGTTTGGTGGAGATGATATTTAATAAAATAAGTAGAAATCCACTAAAAGTTTTGTTTGGTTATCTTGCAATCCCGAGATAATCGTCTCCATGCTCCAAATCCATTTTAAAGCCATTTTTAAGGCATTTCGCGCATACATGAAATGAACACATTTTTCGCCAAAACTATAACAGATGCAAGCTTGTCCTGTTTGGTGGAGATGATATTTAATAAAATAAGTAGAAATCCACTAAAAGTTTTGTTTGGTTATCTTGCAATCCCGAGATAATCGTCTCCATGCTCCAAATCCATTTTAAAGCCATTTTTAAGGCATTTCGCGCATACATGAAATGAACACATTTTTCTCCAAAACTATAACAGATGCAAGCTTGTCCTGTTTGGTGGAGATGATATTTAATAAAATAAGTAGAAATCCACTAAAAGTTTTGTTTGGTTATCTTGCAATCCCGAGATAATCGTCTCCATGCTCCAAATCCATTTTAAAGCCATTTTTAAGGCATTTCGCGCATACATGAAATGAACACATTTTTCTCCAAAACTATAACAGATGCAAGCTTGTCCTGTTTGGTGGAGATGATATTTAATAAAATAAGTAGAAATCCACTAAAAGTTTTGTTTGGTTATCTTGCAATCCCGAGATAATCGTCTCCATGCTCCAAATCCATTTTAAAGCCATTTTTAAGGCATTTCGCGCATACATGAAATGAACACATTTTTCTCCAAAACTATAACAGATGCAAGCTTGTCCTGTTTGGTGGAGATGATATTTAATAAAATAAGTAGAAATCCACTAAAAGTTTTGTTTGGTTATCTTGCAATCCCGAGATAATCGTCTCCATGCTCCAAATCCATTTTAAAGCCATTTTAAGGCATTTCGCGCATACATGAAATGAACACATTTTTCTCCAAAACTATAACAGATGCAAGCTTGTCCTGTTTGGTGGAGATGATATTTAATAAAATAAGTAGAAATCCACTAAAAGTTTTGTTTGGTTATCTTGCAATCCCGAGATAATCGTCTCCATGCTCCAAATCCATTTTAAAGCCATTTTTAAGGCATTTCGCGCATACATGAAATGAACACATTTTTCTCCAAAACTATAACAGATGCAAGCTTGTCCTGTTTGGTGGAGATGATATTTAATAAAATAAGTAGAAATCCACTAAAAGTTTTGTTTGGTTATCTTGCAATCCCGAGATAATCGTCTCCATGCTCCAAATCCATTTTAAAGCCATTTTTAAGGCATTTCACGCATACATGAAATGAACACATTTTTCTCCAAAACTATAACAGATGCAAGCTTGTCCTGTTTGGTGGAGATGATATTTAATAAAATAAGTAGAAATCCACTAAAAGTTTTGTTTGGTTATCTTGCAATCCCGAGATAATCGTCTCCATGCTCCAAATCCATTTTAAAGCCATTTTTAAGGCATTTCGCGCATACATGAAATGAACACATTTTTCGCCAAAACTATAACAGATGCAAGCTTGTCCTGTTTGGTGGAGATGATATTTAATAAAATAAGTAGAAATCCAATAAAAGTTTTGTTTGGTTATCTTGCAATCCCGAGATAATCGTCTCCATGCTCCAAATCCATTTTAAAGCCATTTTTAAGGCATTTCGCGCATACATGAAATGAACACATTTTTCTCCAAAACAATAACAGATGCAAGCTTGTCCTGTTTGGTGGAGATGATATTTAATAAAATAAGTAGAAATCCACTAAAAGTTTTGTTTGGTTATCTTGCAATCCCGAGATAATCGTCTCCATGCCCCAAATCCATTTTAAAGCCATTTTTAAAGGCATTTCGCGCATACATGAAATGAACACATTTTTCTCCAAAACTATAACAGATGCAAGCTTGTCCTGTTTGGTGGAGATGATATTTAATAAAATAAGTAGAAATCCACTAAAAGTTTTGTTTGGTTATCTTGCAATCCCGAGATAATCGTCTCCATGCTCCAAATCCATTTTAAAGCCATTTTTAATGCATTTCGCGCATACATGAAATGAACACATTTTTCTCCAAAACTATAACAGATGCAAGCTTGTCCTGTTTGGTGGAGATGATATTTAATAAAATAAGTAGAAATCAACTAAAAGTTTTGTTTGGTTATCTTGCAATCCCGAGATAATCGTCTCCATGCTCCAAATCCATTTTAAAGCCATTTTTAAGGCATTTCGCGCATACTTATTTTATTAAATATCATCTCCACCAAACAGGACAAGCTTGCATCTGTTATAGTTTTGGAGAAAAATGTGTTCATTTCATGTATGCGCGAAATGCCTTAAAAATGGCTTTAAAATGGATTTGGAGCATGGAGACGATTATCTCGGGATTGCAAGATAACCAAACAAAACTTTTAGTGGATTTCTACTTATTTTATTAAATATCATCTCCACCAAACAGGACAAGCTTGCATCTGTTATAGTTTTGGAGAAAAATGTGTTCATTTCATGTATGCGCGAAATGCCTTAAAAATGGCTTTAAAATGGATTTGGAGCATGGAGACGATTATCTCGGGATTGCAAGATAACCAAACAAAACTTTTAGTGGATTTCTACTTATTTTATTAAATATCATCTCCACCAAACAGGACAAGCTTGCATCTGTTATAGTTTTGGAGAAAAATGTGTTCATTTCATGCATGCGCGAAATGCCTTAAAAATGGCTTTATAATGGATTTGGAGCATGGAGACGATTATCTCGGGATTGCAAGATAACCAAACAAAACTTTTAGTGGATTTCTACTTATTTTATTAAATATCATCTCCACCAAACAGGACAAGCTTGCATCTGTTATAGTTTTGGAGAAAAATGTGTTCATTTCATGTATGCGCGAAATGCCTTAAAAATGGCTTTAAAATGGATTTGGAGCATGGAGACGACTATCTCGGGATTGCAAGATAACCAAACAAAACTTTTAGTGGATTTCTACTTATTTTATTAAATATCATCTCCACCAAACAGGACAAGCTTGCATCTGTTATAGTTTTGGAGAAAAATGTGTTCATTTCATGTATGCGCGAAATGCCTTAAAAATGGCTTTAAAATAGATTTGGAACATGGAGACGATTATCTCGGGATTGCAAGATAACCAAACAAAACTTTTAGTGGATTTCTACTTATTTTATTAAATATCATCTCCACCAAACAGGACAAGCTTGCATCTGTTATAGTTTTGGAGAAAAATGTGTTCATTTCATGTATGCGCGAAATGCCTTAAAAATGGCTTTAAAATGGATTTGGAGCATGGAGACGATTATCTCGGGATTGCAAGATAACCAAACAAAACTTTTAGTGGATTTCTACTTATTTTATTAAATATCATCTCCACCAAACAGGACAAGCTTGCATCTGTTATAGTTTTGGAGAAAAATGTGTTCATTTCATGTATGCGCGAAATGCCTTAAAAATGGCTTTAAAATGGATTTGGAGCATGGAGACGATTATCTCGGGATTGCAAGATAACCAAACAAAACTTTTAGTGGATTTCTACTTATTTTATTAAATATCATCTCCACCAAACAGGACAAGCTTGCATCTGTTATAGTTTTGGAGAAAAATGTGTTCATTTCATGTATGCGCGAAATGCCTTAAAAATGGCTTTAAAATGGATTTGGAGCATGGAGACGATTATCTCGGGATTGCAAGATAACCAAACAAAACTTTTAGTGGATTTCTACTTATTTTATTAAATATCATCTCCACCAAACAGGACAAGCTTGCATCTGTTATAGTTTTGGAGAAAAATGTGTTCATTTCATGTATGCGCGAAATGCCTTAAAAATGGCTTTAAAATGGATTTGGAGCATGGAGACGATTATCTCGGGATTGCAAGATAACCAAACAAAACTTTTAGTGGATTTCTACTTATTTTATTAAATATCATCTCCACCAAACAGGACAAGCTTGCATCTGTTATAGTTTTGGAGAAAAATGTGTTCATTTCATGTATGCGCGAAATGCCTTAAAAATGGCTTTAAAATGGATTTGGAGCATGGAGACGATTATCTCGGGATTGCAAGATAACCAAACAAAACTTTTAGTGGATTTCTACTTATTTTATTAAATATCATCTCCACCAAACAGGACAAGCTTGCATCTGTTATAGTTTTGGAGAAAAATGTGTTCATTTCATGTATGCGCGAAATGCCTTAAAAATGGCTTTAAAATGGATTTGGAGCATGGAGACGATTATCTCGGGATTGCAAGATAACCAAACAAAACTTTTAGTGGATTTCTACTTATTTTATTAAATATCATCTCCACCAAACAGGACAAGCTTGCATGTGTTATAGTTTTGGAGAAAAATGTGTTCATTTCATGTATGCGCAAAATGCCTTTGAAATGGCTTTAAAATGGATTTGGAGCATGGAGACGATTATCTCAGGATGGCAATATAAACAAACGAAACTTTTAGTAGATTTCTACTTATTTTATTAAATATTATCTCCACCAAACAGGACAAGCTTGCATCTGTTATAGTTTTGGAGAAAAATGTGTTCATTTCATGTATGCGCGAAATGCCTTAAAAATGGCTTTAAAATGGATTTGGAGCATGGAGACGATTATCTCGGGATTGCAAGATAACCAAACAAAACTTTTAGTGGATTGCTACTTATTTTATTAAATATCATCTCCACCAAACAGGACAAGCTTGCATCTGTTATAGTTTTGGAGAAAAATGTGTTCATTTCATGTATGCGCGAAATGCCTTAAAAATGGCATTAAAATGGATTTGGAGCATGGAGACGATTATCTCGGGATTGCAAGATAACCAAACAAAACTTTTAGTGGATTTCTACTTATTTTATTAAATATCATCTCCACCAAACAGGACAAGCTTGCATGTGTTATAGTTTTGGAGAAAAATGTGTTCATTTCATGTATGCGCAAAATGCCTTTGAAATGGCTTTAAAATGGATTTGGAGCATGGAGACGATTATCTCAGGATGGCAATATAAACAAACGAAACTTTTAGTAGATTTCTACTTATTTTATTAAATATTATCTCCACCAAACAGGACAAGCTTGCATCTGTTATAGTTTTGGAGAAAAATGTGTTCATTTCATGTATGCGCGAAATGCCTTAAAAATGGCTTTAAAATGGATTTGGAGCATGGAGACGATTATCTCGGGATTGCAAGATAACCAAACAAAACTTTTAGTGGATTTCTACTTATTTTATTAAATATCATCTCCACCAAACAGGACAAGCTTGCATGTGTTATAGTTTTGGAGAAAAATGTGTTCATTTCATGTATGCGCAAAATGCCTTTAAAATGGCTTTAAAATGGATTTGGAGCATCGAGACGATTATCTCAGGATGGCAATATAAACAAACGAAACTTTTAGTAGATTTCTACTTATTTTATTAAATATTATCTCCACCAAACAGGACAAGCTTGCATCTGTTATAGTTTTGGAGAAAAATGTGTTCATTTCATGTATGCGCGAAATGCCTTAAAAATGGCTTTAAAATGGATTTGGAGCATGGAGACGATTATCTCGGGATTGCAAGATAACCAAACAAAACTTTTAGTGGATTTCTACTTATTTTATTAAATATCATCTCCACCAAACAGGACAAGCTTGCATGTGTTATAGTTTTGGAGAAAAATGTGTTCATTTCATGTATGCGCAAAATGCCTTTGAAATGGCTTTAAAATGGATTTGGAGCATGGAGACGATTATCTCAGGATGGCAATATAAACAAACGAAACTTTTAGTAGATTTCTACTTATTTTATTAAATATTATCTCCACCAAACAGGACAAGCTTGCATCTGTTATAGTTTTGGAGAAAAATGTGTTCATTTCATGTATGCGCGAAATGCCTTAAAAATGGCTTTAAAATGGATTTGGAGCATGGAGACGATTATCTCGGGATTGCAAGATAACCAAACAAAACTTTTAGTGGATTTCTACTTATTTTATTAAATATCATCTCCACCAAACAGGACAAGCTTGCATCTGTTATAGTTTTGGAGAAAAATGTGTTCATTTCATGTATGCGCGAAATGCCTTAAAAATGGCTTTAAAATGGATTTGGAGCATGGAGACGATTATCTCAAGATTGCAAGATAACCAAACAAAACTTTTAGTGGATTTCTACTTATTTTATTAAATATCATCTCCACCAAACAGGACAAGCTTGCATCTGTTATAGTTTTGGAGAAAAATGTGTTCATTTCATGTATGCGCAAAATGCCTTTGAAATGGCTTTAAAATGGATTTGGAGCATGGAGACGATTATCTCAGGATGGCAATATAAACAAACGAAACTTTTAGTAGATTTCTACTTATTTTATTAAATATTATCTCCACCAAACAGGACAAGCTTGCATCTGTTATAGTTTTGGAGAAAATTGTGTTCATTTCATGTATGCGCGAAATGCCTTAAAAATGGCTTTAAAATGGATTTGGAGCATGGAGACGATTATCTCGGGATTGCAAGATAACCAAACAAAACTTTTAGTGGATTTCTACTTATTTTATTAAATATCATCTCCACCAAACAGGACAAGCTTGCATCTGTATAGTTTTAAAGAAAAATGTGTTCATTTCATTTATGCGCGAAATGCCTTAGAAATGGGTTTTAAGAGCATTTGAAGCATGGAGACGATTATCTCGAGATTGCAAGATAACCAAACAAAACTTTTAGTGGATTTCTACTTATTTTATTAAATATCATCTCCACCAAACAGGACAAGCTTGCATCTGTTATAGTTTTGGAGAAAAATGTGTTCATTTCATTTATGCGCGAAATGCCTTAGAAATGGGTTTTAATAGCATTTGAAGCATGGTGACGATTATCTCGAGATTGCAAGATAACCAAACAAAACTTTTAGTGGATTTCTACTTATTTTATTAAATATCATCTCCACCAAACAGGACAAGCTTGCCTGTGTTATAGTTTTGGAGAAAAATGTGTTCATTTCATGTATGCGCAAAATGCCTTAAAAATGGCTTTAAAATGGATTTGGAGCATGGAGACGATTATCTCGGGATTGCAAGATAACCAAACAAAACTTTTAGTGGATTTCTACTTATTTTATTAAATATCATCTCCACCAAACAGGACAAGCTTGCATGTGTTATAGTTTTGGAGAAAAATGTGTTCATTTCATGTATGCGCAAAATGCCTTTGAAATGGCTTTAAAATGGATTTGGAGCATGGAGACGATTATCTCAGGATGGCAATATAAACAAACGAAACTTTTAGTAGATTTCTACTTATTTTATTAAATATTATCTCCACCAAACAGGACAAGCTTGCATCTGTTATAGTTTTGGAGAAAAATGTGTTCATTTCATGTATGCGCGAAATGCCTTAAAAATGGCTTTAAAATGGATTTGGAGCATGGAGACGATTATCTCGGGATTGCAAGATAACCAAACAAAACTTTTAGTGGATTTCTACTTATTTTATTAAATATCATCTCCACCAAACAGGACAAGCTTGCATGTGTTATAGTTTTGGAGAAAAATGTGTTCATTTCATGTATGCGCAAAATGCCTTTGAAATGGCTTTAAAATGGATTTGGAGCATGGAGACGATTATCTCAGGATGGCAATATAAACAAACGAAACTTTTAGTAGATTTCTACTTATTTTATTAAATATTATCTCCACCAAACAGGACAAGCTTGCATCTGTTATAGTTTTGGAGAAAAATGTGTTCATTTCATGTATGCGCGAAATGCCTTAAAAATGGCTTTAAAATGGATTTGGAGCATGGAGACGATTATCTCGGGATTGCAAGATAACCAAACAAAACTTTTAGTGGATTTCTACTTATTTTATTAAATATCATCTCCACCAAACAGGACAAGCTTGCATCTGTTATAGTTTTGGAGAAAAATGTGTTCATTTCATGTATGCGCGAAATGCCTTAAAAATGGCTTTAAAATGGATTTGGAGCATGGAGACGATTATCTCAAGATTGCAAGATAACCAAACAAAACTTTTAGTGGATTTCTACTTATTTTATTAAATATCATCTCCACCAAACAGGACAAGCTTGCATCTGTTATAGTTTTGGAGAAAAATGTGTTCATTTCATGTATGCGCAAAATGGCTTTGAAATGGCTTTAAAATGGATTTGGAGCATGGAGACGATTTTCTCAGGATGGCAATATAAACAAACGAAACTTTTAGTAGATTTCTACTTATTTTATTAAATATTATCTCCACCAAACAGGACAAGCTTGCATGTGTTATAGTTTTGGAGAAAAATGTGTTCATTTCATGTATGCGCGAAATGCCTTAAAAATGGCTTTAAAATGGATTTGGAGCATGGAGACGATTATCTCGGGATTGCAAGATAACCAAACAAAACTTTTAGTGGATTTCTACTTATTTTATTAAATATCATCTCCACCAAACAGGACAAGCTTGCATGTGTTATAGTTTTGGAGAAAAATGTGTTCATTTCATGTATGCGCAAAATGCCTTTGAAATGGCTTTAAAATGGATTTGGAGCATGGAGACGATTATCTCAGGATGGCAATATAAACAAACGAAACTTTTAGTAGATTTCTACTTATTTTATTAAATATTATCTCCACCAAACAGGACAAGCTTGCATCTGTATAGTTTTAAAGAAAAATGTGTTCATTTCATTTATGCGCGAAATGCCTTAGAAATGGGTTTTAAGAGCATTTGAAGCATGGAGACGATTATCTCGAGATTGCAAGATAACCAAACAAAACTTTTAGTGGATTTCTACTTATTTTATTAAATATCATCTCCACCAAACAGGACAAGCTTGCATCTGTATAGTTTTAAAGAAAAATGTGTTCATTTCATTTATGCGCGAAATGCCTTAGAAATGGGTTTTAAGAGCATTTGAAGCATGGAGACGATTATCTCGAGATTGCAAGATAACCAAACAAAACTTTTAGTGGATTTCTACTTATTTTATTAAATATCATCCCCACCAAACAGGACAAGCTTGCATCTGTTATAGTTTTGGAGAAAAATGTGTTCATTTCATTTATGCGCGAAATGCCTTAGAAATGGGTTTTAATAGCATTTGAAGCATGGAGACGATTATCTCGAGATTGCAAGATAACCAAACAAAACTTTTAGTGGATTTCTACTTATTTTATTAAATATCATCTCCACCAAACAGGACAAGCTTGCATCTGTTATAGTTTTGGAGAAAAATGTGTTCATTTCATGTATGCGCGAAATGCCTTAAAAATGGCTTTAAAATGGATTTGGAGCATGGAGACGATTATCTCGGGATTGCAAGATAACCAAACAAAACTTTTAGTGGATTTCTACTTATTTTATTAAATATCATCTCCACCAAACAGGACAAGCTTGCATGTGTTATAGTTTTGGAGAAAAATGTGTTCATTTCATGTATGCGCAAAATGCCTTTGAAATGGCTTTAAAATGGATTTGGAGCATGGAGACGATTATCTCAGGATGGCAATATAAACAAACGAAACTTTTAGTAGATTTCTACTTATTTTATTAAATATTATCTCCACCAAACAGGACAAGCTTGCATCTGTTATAGTTTTGGAGAAAAATGTGTTCATTTCATTTATGCGCGAAATGCCTTAGAAATGGGTTTTAAGAGCATTTGAAGCATGGAGACGATTATCTCGAGATTGCAAGATAACCAAACAAAACTTTTAGGCTACATGCGCACGCTGCTTCTTTTTCGTGTTCACAAACTGCAGCCAAAACTGCAGCCAAAACTGCAGCCAAAACTGCACCTTGTCAGAGAGAGCCTGGAAATGTCACAAAAAATGTAGGTGCTTTTTTGGTGCATTTTTGGTGCATTTTTGGTGCGTTTTTGGCTGCAGTTTTGTCAACAATTGTTTCATGTATTTTTCAGTTCAAACAAGCCCATAAAGCTTGTTGAATTGGAAAAAAAAAAAAATTAGAAATAAATAAATAATTAAAAAAAACGGCGTGCGGTCCCCCCCAATTTTAATGCCAGCCAGATAAAGCCATACGGCTGAAGGCTGGTATTCTCAGGATGGGGAGCCCCACGTTATGGGGAGCCCCCCAGCCTAACAATATCAGTCAGCAGCCGCCCAGAATTGCCGCATACATTATATGCGACAGTTCTGGGGCTGTACCCGGCTCTTCCCGATTTACCCTGGTGCGTTGGCAAATCGGGGTAATAAGGAGTTTTTGGCAGCCCATAGCTGCCAATAAGTCCTAGATTAATCATGTCAGGCGTCTATGAGACACCCTCCATAATTAATCTGTAAGTGACAGTAAATAAACACACACACACATGAAAAAATCCTTTATTAGAAATAAAAAACACAAACACATTCCCTCATTACCAATTTATTAACCCCGACAAAGCCCTCCATGTCCGGCGTAATCCAGCATGCTCCAGCGTCGCTTCCAGCAGTGCTGCATGGAGGTGACCGGAGAAGCAGCAGACACCGCCGCTCCGGTCACCTCCATGCAGCTAATGAAGACAGCCGCGCGATCAGCTGCTGTCACTGAGGTTACCCGCTGTCACTGGATCCAGCGGTGGCCGCGAGTAACCTCTGACAGCTCAGCTGATCGCGCTACAGCGTGGAGCCGGCGGCAGGAGCGTGGAGCCGGCGGCAGGAGCGTGGAGCCGGCGGCAGGAGCGTGGAGCCGGCGGCAGGAGCGTGGAGCCGGCGGCAGGAGCGTGGAGCTGACGACAGGAGCGTGGAGCCCGGGACTTTCAGCGGCGGCGGCGGTGGCGGTGAGAGGGGTCCATCATCTCCCCTGTGCGGGGACCGCGGTACTTCGGGTAACTCGTGGAGGACGGGACTATCAGCGGCGGCAGCGAGAGGGGGATGGACGTTGGCAGCTGAAAACATTGATTTTTCCCTCTCGCTGCTGCCGCTGCTGATAGTCCTGTCCTCCACATCATCTCTCCTGTGCGTGCACGCTGGGGACAGTGGTACTTCGGGGAACACATGGAGGACGGGACTACCAGCGGCGGCGGCAGCAGCAAGAGGGAAAAATCAATGTTTTCAGCTGCCAATGTCCATCCCCCTCTCGCTGCCGCTGCTGATAGTCCCGTCCTCCACATCATCTCCCCTGTGCGTGCATGCTGGGGACAGCGGTACTTCGGGGAACACATGGAGGACGGGACGGGACCACTTGCCTGACCTCACTTCCTGACAAATCACCTGCGTTTTTGCTAGCAAAAACGCAGGTAAAAGGCAGGTAAAATGCACCACTTTTGATTAGCATGCATTTTTCCTGCGTTTTTGATGCCCTCATTGATTTCAATGGGTGACAAATGTTGACAAAAACGCAGGAAGAATGAACATGGTGCATTTTTTTGTCACAAACTTTTGACAAAAAAAACGCTGACAAATAAACTGCAATGTGCGCATGACAAATCTGACTTCTCATAGACTTTGCTGGGAAGTCAGATGTCAGAAAGTTCTGCTGACAAAACTGCAGCCAAAAAAGCAGCAAAAAAGCAGGAAAAAAAGCAGCGTGCGCATGTAGCCTTAGTGGATTTCTACTTATTTTATTAAATATCATCTCCACCAAACAGGACAAGCTTGCATCTGTTATAGTTTTGGAGAAAAATGTGTTCATTTCATTTATGCGCGAAATGCCTTAGAAATGGGTTTTAATAGCATTTGAAGCATGGAGACGATTATCTCGAGATTGCAAGATAACCAAACAAAACTTTTAGTGGATTTCTACTTATTTTATTAAATATCATCTCCACCAAACAGGACAAGCTTGCATCTGTTATAGTTTTGGAGAAAAATTTGTTCATTTCATGTATGCGCGAAATGCCTTAAAAATGGCTTTAAAATGGATTTGGAGCATGGAGACGATTATCTCGGGATTGCAAGATAACCAAACAAAACTTTTAGTGGATTTCTACTTATTTTATTAAATATCATCTCCACCAAACAGGACAAGCTTGCATGTGTTATAGTTTTGGAGAAAAATGTGTTCATTTCATGTATGCGCAAAATGCCTTTGAAATGGCTTTAAAATGGATTTGGAGCATGGAGACGATTATCTCAGGATGGCAATATAAACAAACGAAACTTTTAGTAGATTTCTACTTACTTTATTAAATATTATCTCCACCAAACAGGACAAGCTTGCATCTGTTATAGTTTTGGAGAAAAATGTGTTCATTACATGTATGCGCAAAATGCCTTTGAAATGGCTTTAAAATGGATTTGGAGCATGGAGACGATTATCTCAGGATGGCAATATAAACAAACGAAACTTTTAGTAGATTTCTTCTTATTTTATTAAATATTATCTCCACCAAACAGGACAAGCTTGCATCTGTTATAGTTTTGGAGAAAAATGTGTTCATTTCATTTATGCGCGAAATGCCTTAGAAATGGGTTTTAAGAGCATTTGAAGCATGGAGACGATTATCTCGAGACTGCAAGATAACCAAACAAAACTTTTAGTGGATTTCTACTTATTTTATTAAATATCATCTCCACCAAACAGGACAAGCTTGCATCTGTTATAGTTTTGGAGAAAAATGTGTTCATTTCATTTATGCGCGAAATGCCTTAGAAATGGGTTTTAATAGCATTTGAAGCATGGAGACGATTATCTCGAGATTGCAAGATAACCAAACAAAACTTTTAGTGGATTTCTACTTATTTTATTAAATATCATCTCCACCAAACAGGACAAGCTTGCATGTGTTATAGTTTTGGAGAAAAATGTGTTCATTTCATGTATGCGCAAAATGCCTTTTGAAATGGCTTTAAAATGGATTTGGAGCATGGAGACGATTATCTCAGGATGGCAATATAAACAAACGAAACTTTTAGTAGATTTCTACTTATTTTATTAAATATTATCTCCACCAAACAGGACAAGCTTGCATCTGTTATAGTTTTGGAGAAAAATGTGTTCATTTCATTTATGCGCGAAATGCCTTAGAAATGGGTTTTAAGAGCATTTGAAGCATGGAGACGATTATCTCGAGATTGCAAGATAACCAAACAAAACTTTTAGTGGATTTCTACTTATTTTATTAAATATCATCTCCACCAAACAGGACAAGCTTGCATCTGTTATAGTTTTGGAGAAAAATGTGTTCATTTCATGTATGCGCGAAATGCCTTAAAAATGGCTTTAAAATGGATTTGGAGCATGGAGACGATTATCTCGGGATTGCAAGATAACCAAACAAAACTTTTAGTGGATTTCTACTTATTTTATTAAATATCATCTCCACCAAACAGGACAAGCTTGCATGTGTTATAGTTTTGGAGAAAAATGTGTTCATTTCATGTATGCGCAAAATGCCTTTGAAATGGCTTTAAAATGGATTTGGAGCATGGAGATGATTATCTCAGGATGGCAATATAAACAAACGAAACTTTTAGTAGATTTCTACTTATTTTATTAAATATTATCTCCACCAAACAGGACAAGCTTGCATCTGTTATAGTTTTGGAGAAAAATGTGATCATTTCATTTATGCGCGAAATGCCTTAAAAATGGCTCTAAAATGGATTTGGAGCATGGAGACGATTATCTCGAGATTGCAAGATAACCAAACAAAACTTTTAGTGGATTTCTACTTATTTTATTAAATATTATCCCCACCAAACAGGACAAGCTTGCATCTGTTATAGTTTTGGAGAAAAATGTGTTCATTTCATTTATGCGCGAAATGCCTTAGAAATGGGTTTTAATAGCATTTGAAGCATGGAGACGATTATCTCGAGATTGCAAGATAACCAAACAAAACTTTTAGTGGATTTCTACTTATTTTATTAAATATCATCTCCACCAAACAGGACAAGCTTGCATCTGTTATAGTTTTGGAGAAAAATGTGTTCATTTCATGTATGCGCGAAATGCCTTAAAAATGGCTTTAAAATGGATTTGGAGCATGGAGACGATTATCTCGGGATTGCAAGATAACCAAACAAAACTTTTAGTGGATTTCTACTTATTTTATTAAATATCATCTCCACCAAAGAGGACAAGCTTGCATCTGTTATAGTTTTGGAGAAAAATGTGATCATTTCATTTATGCGCGAAATGCCTTAAAAATGGCTTTAAAAAGGGTTTGGAGCATGGAGACGATTATCTCGGGATTGCAAGATAACCAAACAAAACTTTTAGTGGATTTCTACTTATTTTTTTTAAATATCATCTCCACCAAACAGGACAAGCTTGCATCTGTTATAGTTTTGGAGAAAAATGTGTTCATTTCATTTATGCGCGAAATGCCTTAGAAATGGGTTTTAAGAGCATTTGAAGCATGGAGACGATTATCTCGAGATTGCAAGATAACCAAACAAAACTTTTAGTGGATTTCTACTTATTTTATTAAATATCATCTCCACCAAACAGAACAAGCTTGCATCTGTTATAGTTTTGGAGAAAAATGTGTTCATTTCATTTATGCGCGAAATGCCTTAGAAATGGGTTTTAAGAGCATTTGAAGCATGGAGACGATTATCTCGAGATTGCAAGATAACCAAACAAAACTTTTAGTGGATTTCTACTTATTTTATTAAATATCATCTCCACCAAACAGGACAAGCTTGCATCTGTTATAGTTTTGGAGAAAAATGTGATCATTTCATTTATGCGCGAAATGCCTTAAAAATGGCTTTAAAATGGATTTGGAGCATGGAGACGATTATCTCGGGATTGCAAGATAACCAAACAAAACTTTTAATGGATTTCTACTTATTTTTTTTAAATATCATCTCCACCAAACAGGACAAGCTTGCATCTGTTATAGTTTTGGAGAAAAATGTGTTCATTTCATTTATGCGCGAAATGCCTTAGAAATGGGTTTTAAGAGCATTTGAAGCATGGAGACGATTATCTCGAGATTGCAAGATAACCAAACAAAACTTTTAGTGGATTTCTACTTATTTTATTAAATATCATCTCCACCAAACAGAACAAGCTTGCATCTGTTATAGTTTTGGAGAAAAATGTGTTCATTTCATTTATGCGCGAAATGCCTTAGAAATGGGTTTTAAGAGCATTTGAAGCATGGAGACGATTATCTCGAGATTGCAAGATAACCAAACAAAACTTTTAGTGGATTTCTACTTATTTTATTAAATATCATCTCCACCAAACAGGACAAGCTTGCATCTGTTATAGTTTTGGAGAAAAATGTGATCATTTCATTTATGCGCGAAATGCCTTAAAAATGGCTTTAAAATGGATTTGGAGCATGGAGACGATTATCTCGGGATTGCAAGATAACCAAACAAAACTTTTAGTGGATTTCTACTTATTTTTTTTAAATATCATCTCCACCAAACAGGACAAGCTTGCATCTGTTATAGTTTTGGAGAAAAATGTGTTCATTTCATTTATGCGCGAAATGCCTTAGAAATGGGTTTTAAGAGCATTTGAAGCATGGAGACGATTATCTCGAGATTGCAAGATAACCAAACAAAACTTTTAGTGGATTTCTACTTATTTTATTAAATATCATCTCCACCAAACAGAACAAGCTTGCATCTGTTATAGTTTTGGAGAAAAATGTGTTCATTTCATTTATGCGCGAAATGCCTTAGAAATGGGTTTTAAGAGCATTTGAAGCATGGAGACGATTATCTCGGGATTGCAAGATAACCAAACAAAACTTTTAGTGGATTTCTACTTATTTTATTAAATATTATCCCCACCAAACAGGACAAGCTTGCATCTGTTATAGTTTTGGAGAAAAATGTGTTCATTTCATTTATGCGCGAAATGCCTTAGAAATGGGTTTTAATAGCATTTGAAGCATGGAGACGATTATCTCGAGATTGCAAGATAACCAAACAAAACTTTTAGTGGATTTCTACTTATTTTATTAAATATCATCTCCACCAAACAGGACAAGCTTGCATCTGTTATAGTTTTGGAGAAAAATGTGTTCATTTCATGTATGCGCGAAATGCCTTAAAAATGGCTTTAAAATGGATTTGGAGCATGGAGACGATTATCTCGGGATTGCAAGATAACCAAACAAAACTTTTAGTGGATTTCTACTTATTTTTTTTAAATATCATCTCCACCAAACAGGACAAGCTTGCATCTGTTATAGTTTTGGAGAAAAATGTGTTCATTTCATTTATGCGCGAAATGCCTTAGAAATGGGTTTTAAGAGCATTTGAAGCATGGAGACGATTATCTCGAGATTGCAAGATAACCAAACAAAACTTTTAGTGGATTTCTACTTATTTTATTAAATATCATCTCCACCAAACAGAACAAGCTTGCATCTTTTATAGTTTTGGAGAAAAATGTGTTCATTTCATTTATGCGCGAAATGCCTTAGAAATGGGTTTTAAGAGCATTTGAAGCATGGAGACGATTATCTCGAGATTGCAAGATAACCAAACAAAACTTTTAGTAGATTTCTACTTATTTTATTAAATATCATCTCCACCAAACAGGACAAGCTTGCATCTGTTATAGTTTTGGAGAAAAATGTGATCATTTCATTTATGCGCGAAATGCCTTAAAAATGGCTTTAAAATGGATTTGGAGCATGGAGACGATTATCTCGGGATTGCAAGATAACCAAACAAAACTTTTAGTGGATTTCTACTTATTTTATTAAATATTATCCCCACCAAACAGGACAAGCTTGCATCTGTTATAGTTTTGGAGAAAAATGTGATCATTTCATTTATGCGCGAAATGCCTTAGAAATGGGTTTTAAGAGCATTTGAAGCATGGAGACGATTATCGCGAGATTGCAAGATAACCAAACAAAACTTTTAGTGGATTTCTACTTATTTTATTAAATATCATCTCCACCAAACAGGACAAGCTTGCATCTGTTATAGTTTTGGAGAAAAATGTGTTCATTTCATGTATGCGCGAAATGCCTTAAAAATGGCTTTAAAATGGATTTGGAGCATGGAGACGATTATCTCGGGATTGCATGATAACCAAACAAAACTTTTAGTGGATTTCTACTTATTTTATTAAATATCATCTCCACCAAACAGGACAAGCTTGCATCTGTTATAGTTTTGGAGAAAAATGTGTTCATTTCATTTATGCGCGAAATGCCTTAGAAATGGGTTTTAAGAGCATTTGAAGCATGGAGACGATTATCTCGAGATTGCAAGATAACCAAACAAAATTTTAGTGGATTTCTACTTATTTTATTAAATATCATCTCCACCAAACAGGACAAGCTTGCATCTGTTATAGTTTTGGAGAAAAATGTGATCATTTCATTTATGCGCGAAATGCCTTAAAAATGGCTTTAAAATGGATTTGGAGCATGGAGACGATTATCTCGGGATTGCAAGATAACCAAACAAAACTTTTAGTGGATTTCTACTTATTTTATTAATTATTATCCCCACCAAACAGGACAAGCTTGCATCTGTTATAGTTTTGGAGAAAAATGTGATCATTTCATTTATGCGCGAAATGCCTTAAAAATGGCTTTAAAAAGGGTTTGGAGCATGGAGACGATTATCTCGGGATTGCAAGATAACCAAACAAAACTTTTAGTGGATTTCTACTTATTTTATTAAATATCATCTCCACCAAACAGGACACGCTTGCATGTGTTATAGTTTTGGAGAAAAATGTGTTCATTTCATGTATGCGCAAAATGCCTTTGAAATGGCTTTAAAATGGATTTGGAGCATGGAGACGATTATCTCAGGATGGCAATATAAACAAACGAAACTTTTAGTAGATTTCTACTTATTTTATTAAATATTATCTCCACCAAACAGGACAAGCTTGCATCTGTTATAGTTTTGGAGAAAAATGTGATCATTTCATTTATGCGCGAAATGCCTTAAAAATGGCTTTAAAATGGATTTGGAGCATGGAGACGATTATCTCGGGATTGCAAGATAACCAAACAAAACTTTTAGTGGATTTCTACTTATTTTATTAAATATTATCCCCACCAAACAGGACAAGCTTGCATCTGTTATAGTTTTGGAGAAAAATGTGTTCATTTCATTTATGCGCGAAATGCCTTAGAAATGGGTTTTAAGAGCATTTGAAGCATGGAGACGATTATCTCGAGATTGCAAGATAACCAAACAAAACTTTTAGTGGATTTCTACTTATTTTATTAAATATCATCTCCACCAAACAGGACAAGCTTGCATCTGTTATAGTTTTGGAGAAAAATGTGTTCATTTCATTTATGCGCGAAATGCCTTAGAAATGGGTTTTAAGAGCAGTTGAAGCATGGAGACGATTATCGCGAGATTGCAAGATAACCAAACAAAACTTTTAGTGGATTTCTACTTATTTTATTAAATATCATCTCCACCAAACAGGACAAGCTTGCATCTGTTATAGTTTTGGAGAAAAATGTGTTCATTTCATTTATGCGCGAAATGCCTTAGAAATGGGTTTTAATAGCATTTGAAGCATGGAGACGATTATCTCGAGATTGCAAGATAACCAAACAAAACTTTTAGTGGATTTCTACTTATTTTATTAAATATCATCTCCACCAAACAGGACAAGCTTGCATCTGTTATAGTTTTGGAGAAAAATGTGTTCATTTCATGTATGCGCGAAATGCCTTAAAAATGGCTTTAAAATGGATTTGGAGCATGGAGACGATTATCTCGGGATTGCAAGATAACCAAACAAAACTTTTAGTGGATTTCTACTTATTTTATTAAATATCATCTCCACCAAACAGGACAAGCTTGCATCTGTTATAGTTTTGGAGAAAAATGTGTTCATTTCATGTATGCGCGAAATGCCTTAAAAATGGCTTTAAAATGGATTTGGAGCATGGAGACGATTATCTCGGGATTGCAAGATAACCAAACAAAACTTTTAGTGGATTTCTACTTATTTTATTAAATATCATCTCCACCAAACAGGACAAGCTTGCATCTGTTATAGTTTTGGAGAAAAATGTGTTCATTTCATTTATGCGCGAAATGCCTTAGAAATGGGTTTTAATAGCATTTGAAGCATGGAGACGATTATCTCGAGATTGCAAGATAACCAAACAAAACTTTTAGTGGATTTCTACTTATTTTATTAAATATCATCTCCACCAAACAGGACAAGCTTGCATCTGTTATAGTTTTGGAGAAAAATGTGATCATTTCATTTATGCGCGAAATGCCTTAAAAATGGCTTTAAAATGGATTTGGAGCATGGAGACGATTATCTCGGGATTGCAAGATAACCAAACAAAACTTTTAGTGGATTTCTACTTATTTTTTTTAAATATCATCTCCACCAAACAGGACAAGCTTGCATCTGTTATAGTTTTGGAGAAAAATGTGTTCATTTCATTTATGCGCGAAATGCCTTAGAAATGGGTTTTAAGAGCATTTGAAGCATGGAGACGATTATCTCGAGATTGCAAGATAACCAAACAAAACTTTTAGTGGATTTCTACTTATTTTATTAAATATCATCTCCACCAAACAGGACAAGCTTGCATCTGTTATAGTTTTGGAGAAAAATGTGATCATTTCATTTATGCGCGAAATGCCTTAAAAATGGCTTTAAAATGGATTTGGAGCATGGAGACGATTATCTCGGGATTGCAAGATAACCAAACAAAACTTTTAGTGGATTTCTACTTATTTTATTAAATATTATCCCCACCAAACAGGACAAGCTTGCATCTGTTATAGTTTTGGAGAAAAATGTGTTCATTTCATTTATGCGCGAAATGCCTTAGAAATGGGTTTTAATAGCATTTGAAGCATGGAGACGATTATCTCGAGATTGCAAGATAACCAAACAAAACTTTTAGTGGATTTCTACTTATTTTATTAAATATCATCTCCACCAAACAGGACAAGCTTGCATCTGTTATGGTTTTGGAGAAAAATGTGTTCATTTCATGTATGCGCGAAATGCCTTAAAAATGGCTTTAAAATGGATTTGGAGCATGGAGACGATTATCTCGGGATTGCAAGATAACCAAACAAAACTTTTAGTGGATTTCTACTTATTTTTTTTAAATATCATCTCCACCAAACAGGACAAGCTTGCATCTGTTATAGTTTTGGAGAAAAATGTGTTCATTTCATTTATGCGCGAAATGCCTTAGAAATGGGTTTTAAGAGCATTTGAAGCATGGAGACGATTATCTCGAGATTGCAAGATAACCAAACAAAACTTTTAGTGGATTTCTACTTATTTTATTAAATATCATCTCCACCAAACAGAACAAGCTTGCATCTGTTATAGTTTTGGAGAAAAATGTGTTCATTTCATTTATGCGCGAAATGCCTTAGAAATGGGTTTTAAGAGCATTTGAAGCATGGAGACGATTATCTCGAGATTGCAAGATAACCAAACAAAACTTTTAGTAGATTTCTACTTATTTTATTAAATATCATCTCCACCAAACAGGACAAGCTTGCATCTGTTATAGTTTTGGAGAAAAATGTGATCATTTCATTTATGCGCGAAATGCCTTAAAAATGGCTTTAAAATGGATTTGGAGCATGGAGACGATTATCTCGGGATTGCAAGATAACCAAACAAAACTTTTAGTGGATTTCTACTTATTTTATTAAATATTATCCCCACCAAACAGGACAAGCTTGCATCTGTTATAGTTTTGGAGAAAAATGTGATCATTTCATTTATGCGCGAAATGCCTTAGAAATGGGTTTTAAGAGCATTTGAAGCATGGAGACGATTATCGCGAGATTGCAAGATAACCAAACAAAACTTTTAGTGGATTTCTACTTATTTTATTAAATATCATCTCCACCAAACAGGACAAGCTTGCATCTGTTATAGTTTTGGAGAAAAATGTGTTCATTTCATGTATGCGCGAAATGCCTTAAAAATGGCTTTAAAATGGATTTGGAGCATGGAGACGATTATCTCGGGATTGCATGATAACCAAACAAAACTTTTAGTGGATTTCTACTTATTTTATTAAATATCATCTCCACCAAACAGGACAAGCTTGCATCTGTTATAGTTTTGGAGAAAAATGTGTTCATTTCATTTATGCGCGAAATGCCTTAGAAATGGGTTTTAAGAGCATTTGAAGCATGGAGACGATTATCTCGAGATTGCAAGATAACCAAACAAAATTTTAGTGGATTTCTACTTATTTTATTAAATATCATCTCCACCAAACAGGACAAGCTTGCATCTGTTATAGTTTTGGAGAAAAATGTGATCATTTCATTTATGCGCGAAATGCCTTAAAAATGGCTTTAAAATGGATTTGGAGCATGGAGACGATTATCTCGGGATTGCAAGATAACCAAACAAAACTTTTAGTGGATTTCTACTTATTTTATTAATTATTATCCCCACCAAACAGGACAAGCTTGCATCTGTTATAGTTTTGGAGAAAAATGTGATCATTTCATTTATGCGCGAAATGCCTTAAAAATGGCTTTAAAAAGGGTTTGGAGCATGGAGACGATTATCTCGGGATTGCAAGATAACCAAACAAAACTTTTAGTGGATTTCTACTTATTTTATTAAATATCATCTCCACCAAACAGGACACGCTTGCATGTGTTATAGTTTTGGAGAAAAATGTGTTCATTTCATGTATGCGCAAAATGCCTTTGAAATGGCTTTAAAATGGATTTGGAGCATGGAGACGATTATCTCAGGATGGCAATATAAACAAACGAAACTTTTAGTAGATTTCTACTTATTTTATTAAATATTATCTCCACCAAACAGGACAAGCTTGCATCTGTTATAGTTTTGGAGAAAAATGTGATCATTTCATTTATGCGCGAAATGCCTTAAAAATGGCTTTAAAATGGATTTGGAGCATGGAGACGATTATCTCGGGATTGCAAGATAACCAAACAAAACTTTTAGTGGATTTCTACTTATTTTATTAAATATTATCCCCACCAAACAGGACAAGCTTGCATCTGTTATAGTTTTGGAGAAAAATGTGTTCATTTCATTTATGCGCGAAATGCCTTAGAAATGGGTTTTAAGAGCATTTGAAGCATGGAGACGATTATCTCGAGATTGCAAGATAACCAAACAAAACTTTTAGTGGATTTCTACTTATTTTATTAAATATCATCTCCACCAAACAGGACAAGCTTGCATCTGTTATAGTTTTGGAGAAAAATGTGTTCATTTCATTTATGCGCGAAATGCCTTAGAAATGGGTTTTAAGAGCAGTTGAAGCATGGAGACGATTATCGCGAGATTGCAAGATAACCAAACAAAACTTTTAGTGGATTTCTACTTATTTTATTAAATATCATCTCCACCAAACAGGACAAGCTTGCATCTGTTATAGTTTTGGAGAAAAATGTGTTCATTTCATTTATGCGCGAAATGCCTTAGAAATGGGTTTTAATAGCATTTGAAGCATGGAGACGATTATCTCGAGATTGCAAGATAACCAAACAAAACTTTTAGTGGATTTCTACTTATTTTATTAAATATCATCTCCACCAAACAGGACAAGCTTGCATCTGTTATAGTTTTGGAGAAAAATGTGTTCATTTCATGTATGCGCGAAATGCCTTAAAAATGGCTTTAAAATGGATTTGGAGCATGGAGACGATTATCTCGGGATTGCAAGATAACCAAACAAAACTTTTAGTGGATTTCTACTTATTTTATTAAATATCATCTCCACCAAACAGGACAAGCTTGCATCTGTTATAGTTTTGGAGAAAAATGTGTTCATTTCATGTATGCGCGAAATGCCTTAAAAATGGCTTTAAAATGGATTTGGAGCATGGAGACGATTATCTCGGGATTGCAAGATAACCAAACAAAACTTTTAGTGGATTTCTACTTATTTTATTAAATATCATCTCCACCAAACAGGACAAGCTTGCATCTGTTATAGTTTTGGAGAAAAATGTGTTCATTTCATTTATGCGCGAAATGCCTTAGAAATGGGTTTTAATAGCATTTGAAGCATGGAGACGATTATCTCGAGATTGCAAGATAACCAAACAAAACTTTTAGTGGATTTCTACTTATTTTATTAAATATCATCTCCACCAAACAGGACAAGCTTGCATCTGTTATAGTTTTGGAGAAAAATGTGTTCATTTCATGTATGCGCGAAATGCCTTAAAAATGGCTTTAAAATGGATTTGGAGCATGGAGACGATTATCTCGGGATTGCAAGATAACCAAACAAAACTTTTAGTGGATTTCTACTTATTTTATTAAATATCATCTCCACCAAACAGGACAAGCTTGCATCTGTTATAGTTTTGGAGAAAAATGTGTTCATTTCATTTATGCGCAAAATGCCTTTGAAATGGCTTTAAAATAGATTTGGAGCATGAAGACGATTATCTCAGGATTGCAATATAAACAAACAAAACTTTTAGTAGATTTCTACTTATTTTATTAAATATTATCTCCACCAAACAGGACAAGCTTGCATCTGTTATAGTTTTGGAGAAAAATGTGATCATTTCATTTATGCGCGAAATGCCTTAAAGACGGCTTTAAAATGGATTTGGAGCATGGAGACGATTATCTTGGGATTGCAAAATAACCAAACAAATCTTTTAGTGGATTTCTACTTATTTTATTAAATATTATCTCCACCAAACAGGAGAAGCTTGCATCAGTTATAGTTTTGGAGAAAAAGTGATCATTTCATTTATGCGCAAAATGCCTTTGAAATGGCTTTAAAATGGATTTGGAGCATGGAGACAATTATCTTAGGATTGCAATATAAACAAACGAAACTTTTAGTAGGTTTCTACTTATTTTATTAAATATTATCCCCTCCAAACAGGACGAGCTTCCATCTGTTATAGTTTTGGAGAAAAATGTGTTCATTTCATGTATGCGCAAAATGCCTTTGAAATGGCTTTAAAATGGATTTGGAGCATGGAGACGATTATCTCAGGATGGCAATATAAACAAACGAAACCTTTAGTAGATTTCTACTTATTTTATTAAATATTATCTCCACCAAACAGGACAAGCTTGCATCTGTTATAGTTTTGGAGAAAAATGTGTTTATTTCATGTATGCGCGAAATGCCTTAAAAATGGCTTTAAAATGGATTTGGAGCATGGAGACGATTATCTCGGGATTGCAAGATAACCAAACAAAACTTTTAGTGGATTTCTACTTATTTTATTAAATATCATCTCCACCAAACAGGACAAGCTTGCATCTGTTATAGTTTTAAAGAAAAATGTGTTCATTTCATTTATGCGCGAAATGCCTTAGAAATGGGTTTTAAGAGCATTTGAAGCATGGAGACGATTATCTCGAGATTGCAAGATAACCAAACAAAACTTTTAGTGGATTTCTACTTATTTTATTAAATATCATCTCCACCAAACAGGACAAGCTTGCATCTGTTATAGTTTTGGAGAAAAATGTGTTCATTTCATGTATGCGCGAAATGCCTTAAAAATGGCTTTAAAATGGATTTGGAGCATGGAGACGATTATCTCGGGATTGCAAGATAACCAAACAAAACTTTTAGTGGATTTCTACTTATTTTATTAAATATCATCTACACCAAACAGGACAAGCTTGCATGTGTTATAGTTTTGGAGAAAAATGTGTTCATTTCATGTATGCGCAAAATGCCTTTGAAATGGCTTTAAAATGGATTTGGAGCATGGAGACGATTATCTCAGGATGGCAATATAAACAAACGAAACTTTTAGTAGATTTCTACTTATTTTATTAAATATTATCTCCACCAAACAGGACAAGCTTGCATCTGTTATAGTTTTGGAGAAAAATGTGTTCATTTCATGTATGCGCGAAATGCCTTAAAAATGGCTTTAAAATGGATTTGGAGCATGGAGACGATTATCTCGGGATTGCAAGATAACCAAACAAAACTTTTAGTGGATTTCTACTTATTTTATTAAATATCATCTCCACCAAACAGGACAAGCTTGCATCTGTTATAGTTTTGGGGAAAAATGTGTTCATTTCATGTATGCGCGAAATGCCTTAAAAATGGCTTTAAAATGGATTTGGAGCATGGAGACGATTATCTCGGGATTGCAAGATAACCAAACAAAACTTTTAGTGGATTTCTACTTATTTTATTAAATATCATCTCCACCAAACAGGACAAGCTTGCATCTGTTATAGTTTTGGAGAAAAATGTGTTCATTTCATGTATGCGCAAAATGCCTTTGAAATGGCTTTAAAATGGATTTGGAGCATGGAGACGATTATCTCAGGATGGCAATATAAACAAACGAAACTTTTAGTAGATTTCTACTTATTTTATTAAATATTATCTCCACCAAACAGGACAAGCTTGCATCTGTTATAGTTTTGGAGAAAAATGTGTTCATTTCATGTATGCGCGAAATGCCTTAAAAATGGCTTTAAAATGGATTTGGAGCATGGAGACGATTATCTCGGGATTGCAAGATAACCAAACAAAACTTTTAGTGGATTTCTACTTATTTTATTAAATATCATCTCCACCAAACAGGACAAGCTTGCATCTGTTATAGTTTTAAAGAAAAATGTGTTCATTTCATTTATGCGCGAAATGCCTTAGAAATGGGTTTTAAGAGCATTTGAAGCATGGAGACGATTATCTCGAGATTGCAAGATAACCAAACAAAACTTTTAGTGGATTTCTACTTATTTTATTAAATATCATCTCCACCAAACAGGACAAGCTTGCATCTGTTATAGTTTTGGAGAAAAATGTGTTCATTTCATGTATGCGCGAAATGCCTTAAAAATGGCTTTAAAATGGATTTGGAGCATGGAGACGATTATCTCGGGATTGCAAGATAACCAAACAAAACTTTTAGTGGATTTCTACTTATTTTATTAAATATCATCTCCACCAAACAGGACAAGCTTGCATCTGTTATAGTTTTGGAGAAAAATGTGTTCATTTCATTTATGCGCGAAATGCTTTAGAAATGGGTTTTAATAGCATTTGAAGCATGGAGACGATTATCTCGAGATTGCAAGATAACCAAACAAAACTTTTAGTGGATTTCTACTTATTTTATTAAATATCATCTCCACCAAACAGGACAAGCTTGCATCTGTTATAGTTTTGGAGAAAAATGTGTTCATTTCATGTATGCGCGAAATGCCTTAAAAATGGCTTTAAAATGGATTTGGAGCATGGAGACGATTATCTCAGGATGGCAATATAAACAAACGAAACTTTTAGTAGATTTCTACTTATTTTATTAAATATTATCTCCACCAAACAGGACAAGCTTGCATCTGTTATAGTTTTAAAGAAAAATGTGTTCATTTCATTTATGCGCGAAATGCCTTAGAAATGGGTTTTAAGAGCATTTGAAGCATGGAGACGATTATCTCGAGATTGCAAGATAACCAAACAAAACTTTTAGTGGATTTCTACTTATTTTATTAAATATCATCTCCACCAAACAGGACAAGCTTGCATCTGTTATAGTTTTGGAGAAAAATGTGTTCATTTCATGTATGCGCGAAATGCCTTAAAAATGGCTTTAAAATGGATTTGGAGCATGGAGACGATTATCTCGGGATTGCAAGATAACCAAACAAAACTTTTAGTGGATTTCTACTTATTTTATTAAATATCATCTCCACCAAACAGGACAAGCTTGCATCTGTTATAGTTTTGGAGAAAAATGTGTTCATTTCATTTATGCGCGAAATGCCTTAGAAATGGGTTTTAATAGCATTTGAAGCATGGAGACGATTATCTCGAGATTGCAAGATAACCAAACAAAACTTTTAGTGGCTTTCTACTTATTTTATTAAATATCATCTCCACCAAACAGGACAAGCTTGCATCTGTTATAGTTTTGGAGAAAAATGTGTTCATTTCATGTATGCGCGAAATGCCTTAAAAATGGCTTTAAAATGGATTTGGAGCATGGAGACGATTATCTCGGGATTGCAAGATAACCAAACAAAACTTTTAGTGGATTTCTACTTATTTTATTAAATATCATCTCCACCAAACAGGACAAGCTAGCATCTGTTATAGTTTTGGAGAAAAATGTGTTCATTTCATGTATGCGCAAAATGCCTTTGAAATGGCTTTAAAATGGATTTGGAGCATGGAGACGATTATCTCAGGATGGCAATATAAACAAACGAAACTTTTAGTAGATTTCTACTTATTTTATTAAATATTATCTCCACCAAACAGGACAAGCTTGCATCTGTTATAGTTTTGGAGAAAAATGTGTTCATTTCATGTATGCGCGAAATGCCTTAAAAATGGCTTTAAAATGGACTTGGAGCATGGAGACGATTATCTCGGGATTGCAAGATAACCAAACAAAACTTTTAGTGGATTTCTACTTATTTTATTAAATATCATCTCCACCAAACAGGACAAGCTTGCATCTGTTATAGTTTTAAAGAAAAATGTGTTCATTTCATTTATGCGCGAAATGCCTTAGAAATGGGTTTTAAGAGCATTTGAAGCATGGAGACGATTATCTCGAGATTGCAAGATAACCAAACAAAACTTTTAGTGGATTTCTACTTATTTTATTAAATATCATCTCCACCAAACAGGACAAGCTTGCATCTGTTATAGTTTTGGAGAAAAATGTGTTCATTTCATGTATGCGCGAAATGCCTTAAAAATGGCTTTAAAATGGATTTGGAGCATGGAGACGATTATCTCGGGATTGCAAGATAACCAAACAAAACTTTTAGTGGATTTCTACTTATTTTATTAAATATCATCTCCACCAAACAGGACAAGCTTGCATCTGTTATAGTTTTGGAGAAAAATGTGTTCATTTCATTTATGCGCGAAATGCCTTAGAAATGGGTTTTAATAGCATTTGAAGCATGGAGACGATTATCTCGAGATTGCAAGATAACCAAACAAAACTTTTAGTGGATTTCTACTTATTTTATTAAATATCATCTCCACCAAACAGGACAAGCTTGCATCTGTTATAGTTTTGGAGAAAAATGTGTTCATTTCATGTATGCGCGAAATGCCTTAAAAATGGCTTTAAAATGGATTTGGAGCATGGAGACGATTATCTCGGGATTGCAAGATAACCAAACAAAACTTTTAGTGGATTTCTACTTATTTTATTAAATATCATCTCCACCAAACAGGACAAGCTTGCATCTGTTATAGTTTTGGAGAAAAATGTGTTCATTTCATGTATGCGCAAAATGCCTTTGAAATGGCTTTAAAATGGATTTGGAGCATGGAGACGATTATCTCAGGATGGCAATATAAACAAACGAAACTTTTAGTAGATTTCTACTTATTTTATTAAATATTATCTCCACCAAACAGGACAAGCTTGCATCTGTTATAGTTTTGGAGAAAAATGTGTTCATTTCATGTATGCGCGAAATGCCTTAAAAATGGCTTTAAAATGGATTTGGAGCATGGAGACGATTATCTCGGGATTGCAAGATAACCAAACAAAACTTTTAGTGGATTTCTACTTATTTATTAAATATCATCTCCACCAAACAGGACAAGCTTGCATCTGTTATAGTTTTAAAGAAAAATGTGTTCATTTCATTTATGCGCGAAATGCCTTAGAAATGGGTTTTAAGAGCATTTGAAGCATGGAGACGATTATCTCGAGATTGCAAGATAACCAAACAAAACTTTTAGTGGATTTCTACTTATTTTATTAAATATCATCTCCACCAAACAGGACAAGCTTGCATCTGTTATAGTTTTGGAGAAAAATGTGTTCATTTCATGTATGCGCGAAATGCCTTAAAAATGGCTTTAAAATGGATTTGGAGCATGGAGACGATTATCTCGGGATTGCAAGATAACCAAACAAAACTTTTAGTGGATTTCTACTTATTTTATTAAATATCATCTCCACCAAACAGGACAAGCTTGCATCTGTTATAGTTTTGGAGAAAAATGTGTTCATTTCATTTATGCGCGAAATGCCTTAGAAATGGGTTTTAATAGCATTTGAAGCATGGAGACGATTATCTCGAGATTGCAAGATAACCAAACAAAACTTTTAGTGGATTTCTACTTATTTTATTAAATATCATCTCCACCAAACAGAACAAGCTTGCATCTGTTATAGTTTTGGAGAAAAATGTGTTCATTTCATGTATGCGCGAAATGCCTTAAAAATGGCTTTAAAATGGATTTGGAGCATGGAGACGATTATCTCGGGATTGCAAGATAACCAAACAAAACTTTTAGTGGATTTCTACTTATTTTATTAAATATCATCTCCACCAAACAGGACAAGCTTGCATCTGTTATAGTTTTGGAGAAAAATGTGTTCATTTCATGTATGCGCAAAATGCCTTTGAAATGGCTTTAAAATGGATTTGGAGCATGGAGACGATTATCTCAGGATGGCAATATAAACAAACGAAACTTTTAGTAGATTTCTACTTATTTTATTAAATATTATCTCCACCAAACAGGACAAGCTTGCATCTGTTAAAGTTTTGGAGAAAAATGTGTTCATTTCATGTATGCGCGAAATGCCTTAAAAATGGCTTTAAAATGGATTTGGAGCATGGAGACGATTATCTCGGGATTGCAAGATAACCAAACAAAACTTTTAGTGGATTTCTACTTATTTTATTAAATATCATCTCCACCAAACAGGACAAGCTTGCATCTGTTATAGTTTTGGAGAAAAATGTGTTCATTTCATGTATGCGCGAAATGCCTTAAAAATGGCTTTAAAATGGATTTGGAGCATGGAGACGATTATCTCAGGATGGCAATATAAACAAACGAAACTTTTAGTAGATTTCTACTTATTTTATTAAATATTATCTCCACCAAACAGGACAAGCTTGCATCTGTTATAGTTTTGGAGAAAAATGTGTTCATTTCATGTATGCGCGAAATGCCTTAAAAATGGCTTTAAAATGGATTTGGAGCATGGAGACGATTATCTCGGGATTGCAAGATAACCAAACAAAACTTTTAGTGGATTTCTACTTATTTTATTAAATATCATCTCCACCAAACAGGACAAGCTTGCATCTGTTATAGTTTTAAAGAAAAATGTGTTCATTTCATTTATGCGCGAAATGCCTTAGAAATGGGTTTTAAGAGCATTTGAAGCATGGAGACGATTATCTCGAGATTGCAAGATAACCAAACAAAACTTTTAGTGGATTTCTACTTATTTTATTAAATATCATCTCCACCAAACAGGACAAGCTTGCATCTGTTATAGTTTTGGAGAAAAATGTGTTCATTTCATGTATGCGCGAAATGCCTTAAAAATGGCTTTAAAATGGATTTGGAGCATGGAGACGATTATCTCGGGATTGCAAGATAACCAAACAAAACTTTTAGTGGATTTCTACTTATTTTATTAAATATCATCTCCACCAAACAGGACAAGCTTGCATCTGTTATAGTTTTGGAGAAAAATGTGTTCATTTCATTTATGCGCGAAATGCCTTAGAAATGGGTTTTAATAGCATTTGAAGCATGGAGACGATTATCTCGAGATTGCAAGATAACCAAACAAAACTTTTAGTGGATTTCTACTTATTTTATTAAATATCATCTCCACCAAACAGGACAAGCTTGCATCTGTTATAGTTTTGGAGAAAAATGTGTTCATTTCATGTATGCGCGAAATGCCTTAAAAATGGCTTTAAAATGGATTTGGAGCATGGAGACGATTATCTCAGGATGGCAATATAAACAAACGAAACTTTTAGTAGATTTCTACTTATTTTATTAAATATTATCTCCACCAAACAGGACAAGCTTGCATCTGTTATAGTTTTAAAGAAAAATGTGTTCATTTCATTTATGCGCGAAATGCCTTAGAAATGGGTTTTAAGAGCATTTGAAGCATGGAGACGATTATCTCGAGATTGCAAGATAACCAAACAAAACTTTTAGTGGATTTCTACTTATTTTATTAAATATCATCTCCACCAAACAGGACAAGCTTGCATCTGTTATAGTTTTGGAGAAAAATGTGTTCATTTCATGTATGCGCGAAATGCCTTAAAAATGGCTTTAAAATGGATTTGGAGCATGGAGACGATTATCTCGGGATTGCAAGATAACCAAACAAAACTTTTAGTGGATTTCTACTTATTTTATTAAATATCATCTCCACCAAACAGGACAAGCTTGCATCTGTTATAGTTTTGGAGAAAAATGTGTTCATTTCATTTATGCGCGAAATGCCTTAGAAATGGGTTTTAATAGCATTTGAAGCATGCAGACGATTATCTCGAGATTGCAAGATAACCAAACAAAACTTTTAGTGGCTTTCTACTTATTTTATTAAATATCATCTCCACCAAACAGGACAAGCTTGCATCTGTTATAGTTTTGGAGAAAAATGTGTTCATTTCATGTATGCGCGAAATGCCTTAAAAATGGCTTTAAAATGGATTTGGAGCATGGAGACGATTATCTCGGGATTGCAAGATAACCAAACAAAACTTTTAGTGGATTTCTACTTATTTTATTAAATATCATCTCCACCAAACAGGACAAGCTAGCATCTGTTATAGTTTTGGAGAAAAATGTGTTCATTTCATGTATGCGCAAAATGCCTTTGAAATGGCTTTAAAATGGATTTGGAGCATGGAGACGATTATCTCAGGATGGCAATATAAACAAACGAAACTTTTAGTAGATTTCTACTTATTTTATTAAATATTATCTCAACCAAACAGGACAAGCTTGCATCTGTTATAGTTTTGGAGAAAAATGTGTTCATTTCATGTATGCGCGAAATGCCTTAAAAATGGCTTTAAAATGGATTTGGAGCATGGAGACGATTATCTCGGGATTGCAAGATAACCAAACAAAACTTTTAGTGGATTTCTACTTATTTTATTAAATATCATCTCCACCAAACAGGACAAGCTTGCATCTGTTATAGTTTTAAAGAAAAATGTGTTCATTTCATTTATGCGCGAAATGCCTTAGAAATGGGTTTTAAGAGCATTTGAAGCATGGAGACGATTATCTCGAGATTGCAAGATAACCAAACAAAACTTTTAGTGGATTTCTACTTATTTTATTAAATATCATCTCCACCAAACAGGACAAGCTTGCATCTGTTATAGTTTTGGAGAAAAATGTGTTCATTTCATGTATGCGCAAAATGCCTTTGAAATGGCTTTAAAATGGATTTGGAGCATGGAGACGATTATCTCAGGATGGCAATATAAACAAACAAAACTTTTAGTAGATTTCTACTTATTTTATTAAATATTATCTCCACCAAACAGGACAAGCTTGCATCTGTTATAGTTTTGGAGAAAAATGTGTTCATTTCATGTATGCGCGAAATGCCTTAAAAATGGCTTTAAAATGGATTTGGAGCATGGAGACGATTATCTCGGGATTGCAAGATAACCAAACAAAACTTTTAGTGGATTTCTACTTATTTTATTAAATATCATCTCCACCAAACAGGACAAGCTTGCATCTGTTATAGTTTTAAAGAAAAATGTGTTCATTTCATTTATGCGCGAAATGCCTTAGAAATGGGTTTTAAGAGCATTTGAAGCATGGAGACGATTATCTCGAGATTGCAAGATAACCAAACAAAACTTTTAGTGGATTTCTACTTATTTTATTAAATATCATCTCCACCAAACAGGACAAGCTTGCATCTGTTATAGTTTTGGAGAAAAATGTGTTCATTTCATGTATGCGCGAAATGCCTTAAAAATGGCTTTAAAATGGATTTGGAGCATGGAGACGATTATCTCGGGATTGCAAGATAACCAAACAAAACTTTTAGTGGATTTCTACTTATTTTATTAAATATCATCTCCACCAAACAGGACAAGCTTGCATCTGTTATAGTTTTGGAGAAAAATGTGTTCATTTCATTTATGCGCGAAATGCCTTAGAAATGGGTTTTAATAGCATTTGAAGCATGGAGACGATTATCTCGAGATTGCAAGATAACCAAACAAAACTTTTAGTGGATTTCTACTTATTTTATTAAATATCATCTCCACCAAACAGGACAAGCTTGCATCTGTTATAGTTTTGGAGAAAAATGTGTTCATTTCATGTATGCGCGAAATGCCTTAAAAATGGCTTTAAAATGGATTTGGAGCATGGAGACGATTATCTCAGGATGGCAATATAAACAAACGAAACTTTTAGTAGATTTCTACTTATTTTATTAAATATTATCTCCACCAAACAGGACAAGCTTGCATCTGTTATAGTTTTGGAGAAAAATGTGTTCATTTCATGTATGCGCGAAATGCCTTAAAAATGGCTTTAAAATGGACTTGGAGCATGGAGACGATTATCTCGGGATTGCAAGATAACCAAACAAAACTTTTAGTGGATTTCTACTTATTTTATTAAATATCATCTCCACCAAACAGGACAAGCTTGCATCTGTTATAGTTTTAAAGAAAAATGTGTTCATTTCATTTATGCGCGAAATGCCTTAGAAATGGGTTTTAAGAGCATTTGAAGCATGGAGACGATTATCTCGAGATTGCAAGATAACCAAACAAAACTTTTAGTGGATTTCTACTTATTTTATTAAATATCATCTCCACCAAACAGGACAAGCTTGCATCTGTTATAGTTTTGGAGAAAAATGTGTTCATTTCATGTATGCGCGAAATGCCTTAAAAATGGCTTTAAAATGGATTTGGAGCATGGAGACGATTATCTCGGGATTGCAAGATAACCAAACAAAACTTTTAGTGGATTTCTACTTATTTTATTAAATATCATCTCCACCAAACAGGACAAGCTTGCATCTGTTATAGTTTTGGAGAAAAATGTGTTCATTTCATTTATGCGCGAAATGCCTTAGAAATGGGTTTTAATAGCATTTGAAGCATGGAGACGATTATCTCGAGATTGCAAGATAACCAAACAAAACTTTTAGTGGATTTCTACTTATTTTATTAAATATCATCTCCACCAAACAGGACAAGCTTGCATCTGTTATAGTTTTGGAGAAAAATGTGTTCATTTCATGTATGCGCGAAATGCCTTAAAAATGGCTTTAAAATGGATTTGGAGCATGGAGACGATTATCTCGGGATTGCAAGATAACCAAACAAAACTTTTAGTGGATTTCTACTTATTTTATTAAATATCATCTCCACCAAACAGGACAAGCTTGCATCTGTTATAGTTTTGGAGAAAAATGTGTTCATTTCATGTATGCGCAAAATGCCTTTGAAATGGCTTTAAAATGGATTTGGAGCATGGAGACGATTATCTCAGGATGGCAATATAAACAAACGAAACTTTTAGTAGATTTCTACTTATTTTATTAAATATTATCTCCACCAAACAGGACAAGCTTGCATCTGTTATAGTTTTGGAGAAAAATGTGTTCATTTCATGTATGCGCGAAATGCCTTAAAAATGGCTTTAAAATGGATTTGGAGCATGGAGACGATTATCTCGGGATTGCAAGATAACCAAACAAAACTTTTAGTGGATTTCTACTTATTTATTAAATATCATCTCCACCAAACAGGACAAGCTTGCATCTGTTATAGTTTTAAAGAAAAATGTGTTCATTTCATTTATGCGCGAAATGCCTTAGAAATGGGTTTTAAGAGCATTTGAAGCATGGAGACGATTATCTCGAGATTGCAAGATAACCAAACAAAACTTTTAGTGGATTTCTACTTATTTTATTAAATATCATCTCCACCAAACAGGACAAGCTTGCATCTGTTATAGTTTTGGAGAAAAATGTGTTCATTTCATGTATGCGCGAAATGCCTTAAAAATGGCTTTAAAATGGATTTGGAGCATGGAGACGATTATCTCGGGATTGCAAGATAACCAAACAAAACTTTTAGTGGATTTCTACTTATTTTATTAAATATCATCTCCACCAAACAGGACAAGCTTGCATCTGTTATAGTTTTGGAGAAAAATGTGTTCATTTCATTTATGCGCGAAATGCCTTAGAAATGGGTTTTAATAGCATTTGAAGCATGGAGACGATTATCTCGAGATTGCAAGATAACCAAACAAAACTTTTAGTGGATTTCTACTTATTTTATTAAATATCATCTCCACCAAACAGAACAAGCTTGCATCTGTTATAGTTTTGGAGAAAAATGTGTTCATTTCATGTATGCGCGAAATGCCTTAAAAATGGCTTTAAAATGGATTTGGAGCATGGAGACGATTATCTCGGGATTGCAAGATAACCAAACAAAACTTTTAGTGGATTTCTACTTATTTTATTAAATATCATCTCCACCAAACAGGACAAGCTTGCATCTGTTATAGTTTTGGAGAAAAATGTGTTCATTTCATGTATGCGCAAAATGCCTTTGAAATGGCTTTAAAATGGATTTGGAGCATGGAGACGATTATCTCAGGATGGCAATATAAACAAACGAAACTTTTAGTAGATTTCTACTTATTTTATTAAATATTATCTCCACCAAACAGGACAAGCTTGCATCTGTTAAAGTTTTGGAGAAAAATGTGTTCATTTCATGTATGCGCGAAATGCCTTAAAAATGGCTTTAAAATGGATTTGGAGCATGGAGACGATTATCTCGGGATTGCAAGATAACCAAACAAAACTTTTAGTGGATTTCTACTTATTTTATTAAATATCATCTCCACCAAACAGGACAAGCTTGCATCTGTTATAGTTTTGGAGAAAAATGTGTTCATTTCATGTATGCGCGAAATGCCTTAAAAATGGCTTTAAAATGGATTTGGAGCATGGAGACGATTATCTCAGGATGGCAATATAAACAAACGAAACTTTTAGTAGATTTCTACTTATTTTATTAAATATTATCTCCACCAAACAGGACAAGCTTGCATCTGTTATAGTTTTGGAGAAAAATGTGTTCATTTCATGTATGCGCGAAATGCCTTAAAAATGGCTTTAAAATGGATTTGGAGCATGGAGACGATTATCTCGGGATTGCAAGATAACCAAACAAAACTTTTAGTGGATTTCTACTTATTTTATTAAATATCATCTCCACCAAACAGGACAAGCTTGCATCTGTTATAGTTTTAAAGAAAAATGTGTTCATTTCATTTATGCGCGAAATGCCTTAGAAATGGGTTTTAAGAGCATTTGAAGCATGGAGACGATTATCTCGAGATTGCAAGATAACCAAACAAAACTTTTAGTGGATTTCTACTTATTTTATTAAATATCATCTCCACCAAACAGGACAAGCTTGCATCTGTTATAGTTTTGGAGAAAAATGTGTTCATTTCATGTATGCGCGAAATGCCTTAAAAATGGCTTTAAAATGGATTTGGAGCATGGAGACGATTATCTCGGGATTGCAAGATAACCAAACAAAACTTTTAGTGGATTTCTACTTATTTTATTAAATATCATCTCCACCAAACAGGACAAGCTTGCATCTGTTATAGTTTTGGAGAAAAATGTGTTCATTTCATTTATGCGCGAAATGCCTTAGAAATGGGTTTTAATAGCATTTGAAGCATGGAGACGATTATCTCGAGATTGCAAGATAACCAAACAAAACTTTTAGTGGATTTCTACTTATTTTATTAAATATCATCTCCACCAAACAGGACAAGCTTGCATCTGTTATAGTTTTGGAGAAAAATGTGTTCATTTCATGTATGCGCGAAATGCCTTAAAAATGGCTTTAAAATGGATTTGGAGCATGGAGACGATTATCTCAGGATGGCAATATAAACAAACGAAACTTTTAGTAGATTTCTACTTATTTTATTAAATATTATCTCCACCAAACAGGACAAGCTTGCATCTGTTATAGTTTTAAAGAAAAATGTGTTCATTTCATTTATGCGCGAAATGCCTTAGAAATGGGTTTTAAGAGCATTTGAAGCATGGAGACGATTATCTCGAGATTGCAAGATAACCAAACAAAACTTTTAGTGGATTTCTACTTATTTTATTAAATATCATCTCCACCAAACAGGACAAGCTTGCATCTGTTATAGTTTTGGAGAAAAATGTGTTCATTTCATGTATGCGCGAAATGCCTTAAAAATGGCTTTAAAATGGATTTGGAGCATGGAGACGATTATCTCGGGATTGCAAGATAACCAAACAAAACTTTTAGTGGATTTCTACTTATTTTATTAAATATCATCTCCACCAAACAGGACAAGCTTGCATCTGTTATAGTTTTGGAGAAAAATGTGTTCATTTCATTTATGCGCGAAATGCCTTAGAAATGGGTTTTAATAGCATTTGAAGCATGGAGACGATTATCTCGAGATTGCAAGATAACCAAACAAAACTTTTAGTGGCTTTCTACTTATTTTATTAAATATCATCTCCACCAAACAGGACAAGCTTGCATCTGTTATAGTTTTGGAGAAAAATGTGTTCATTTCATGTATGCGCGAAATGCCTTAAAAATGGCTTTAAAATGGATTTGGAGCATGGAGACGATTATCTCGGGATTGCAAGATAACCAAACAAAACTTTTAGTGGATTTCTACTTATTTTATTAAATATCATCTCCACCAAACAGGACAAGCTAGCATCTGTTATAGTTTTGGAGAAAAATGTGTTCATTTCATGTATGCGCAAAATGCCTTTGAAATGGCTTTAAAATGGATTTGGAGCATGGAGACGATTATCTCAGGATGGCAATATAAACAAACGAAACTTTTAGTAGATTTCTACTTATTTTATTAAATATTATCTCAACCAAACAGGACAAGCTTGCATCTGTTATAGTTTTGGAGAAAAATGTGTTCATTTCATGTATGCGCGAAATGCCTTAAAAATGGCTTTAAAATGGATTTGGAGCATGGAGACGATTATCTCGGGATTGCAAGATAACCAAACAAAACTTTTAGTGGATTTCTACTTATTTTATTAAATATCATCTCCACCAAACAGGACAAGCTTGCATCTGTTATAGTTTTAAAGAAAAATGTGTTCATTTCATTTATGCGCGAAATGCCTTAGAAATGGGTTTTAAGAGCATTTGAAGCATGGAGACGATTATCTCGAGATTGCAAGATAACCAAACAAAACTTTTAGTGGATTTCTACTTATTTTATTAAATATCATCTCCACCAAACAGGACAAGCTTGCATCTGTTATAGTTTTGGAGAAAAATGTGTTCATTTCATGTATGCGCAAAATGCCTTTGAAATGGCTTTAAAATGGATTTGGAGCATGGAGACGATTATCTCAGGATGGCAATATAAACAAACGAAACTTTTAGTAGATTTCTACTTATTTTATTAAATATTATCTCCACCAAACAGGACAAGCTTGCATCTGTTATAGTTTTGGAGAAAAATGTGTTCATTTCATGTATGCGCGAAATGCCTTAAAAATGGCTTTAAAATGGATTTGGAGCATGGAGACGATTATCTCGGGATTGCAAGATAACCAAACAAAACTTTTAGTGGATTTCTACTTATTTTATTAAATATCATCTCCACCAAACAGGACAAGCTTGCATCTGTTATAGTTTTAAAGAAAAATGTGTTCATTTCATTTATGCGCGAAATGCCTTAGAAATGGGTTTTAAGAGCATTTGAAGCATGGAGACGATTATCTCGAGATTGCAAGATAACCAAACAAAACTTTTAGTGGATTTCTACTTATTTTATTAAATATCATCTCCACCAAACAGGACAAGCTTGCATCTGTTATAGTTTTGGAGAAAAATGTGTTCATTTCATGTATGCGCGAAATGCCTTAAAAATGGCTTTAAAATGGATTTGGAGCATGGAGACGATTATCTCGGGATTGCAAGATAACCAAACAAAACTTTTAGTGGATTTCTACTTATTTTATTAAATATCATCTCCACCAAACAGGACAAGCTTGCATCTGTTATAGTTTTGGAGAAAAATGTGTTCATTTCATTTATGCGCGAAATGCCTTAGAAATGGGTTTTAATAGCATTTGAAGCATGGAGACGATTATCTCGAGATTGCAAGATAACCAAACAAAACTTTTAGTGGATTTCTACTTATTTTATTAAATATCATCTCCACCAAACAGGACAAGCTTGCATCTGTTATAGTTTTGGAGAAAAATGTGTTCATTTCATGTATGCGCGAAATGCCTTAAAAATGGCTTTAAAATGGATTTGGAGCATGGAGACGATTATCTCGGGATTGCAAGATAACCAAACAAAACTTTTAGTGGATTTCTACTTATTTTATTAAATATCATCTCCACCAAACAGGACAAGCTTGCATCTGTTATAGTTTTGGAGAAAAATGTGTTCATTTCATGTATGCGCAAAATGCCTTTGAAATGGCTTTAAAATGGATTTGGAGCATGGAGACGATTATCTCAGGATGGCAATATAAACAAACGAAACTTTTAGTAGATTTCTACTTATTTTATTAAATATTATCTCCACCAAACAGGACAAGCTTGCATCTGTTATAGTTTTGGAGAAAAATGTGTTCATTTCATGTATGCGCGAAATGCCTTAAAAATGGCTTTAAAATGGATTTGGAGCATGGAGACGATTATCTCGGGATTGCAAGATAACCAAACAAAACTTTTAGTGGATTTCTACTTATTTATTAAATATCATCTCCACCAAACAGGACAAGCTTGCATCTGTTATAGTTTTAAAGAAAAATGTGTTCATTTCATTTATGCGCGAAATGCCTTAGAAATGGGTTTTAAGAGCATTTGAAGCATGGAGACGATTATCTCGAGATTGCAAGATAACCAAACAAAACTTTTAGTGGATTTCTACTTATTTTATTAAATATCATCTCCACCAAACAGGACAAGCTTGCATCTGTTATAGTTTTGGAGAAAAATGTGTTCATTTCATGTATGCGCGAAATGCCTTAAAAATGGCTTTAAAATGGATTTGGAGCATGGAGACGATTATCTCGGGATTGCAAGATAACCAAACAAAACTTTTAGTGGATTTCTACTTATTTTATTAAATATCATCTCCACCAAACAGGACAAGCTTGCATCTGTTATAGTTTTGGAGAAAAATGTGTTCATTTCATTTATGCGCGAAATGCCTTAGAAATGGGTTTTAATAGCATTTGAAGCATGGAGACGATTATCTCGAGATTGCAAGATAACCAAACAAAACTTTTAGTGGATTTCTACTTATTTTATTAAATATCATCTCCACCAAACAGGACAAGCTTGCATCTGTTATAGTTTTGGAGAAAAATGTGTTCATTTCATGTATGCGCGAAATGCCTTAAAAATGGCTTTAAAATGGATTTGGAGCATGGAGACGATTATCTCGGGATTGCAAGATAACCAAACAAAACTTTTAGTGGATTTCTACTTATTTTATTAAATATCATCTCCACCAAACAGGACAAGCTTGCATCTGTTATAGTTTTGGAGAAAAATGTGTTCATTTCATGTATGCGCAAAATGCCTTTGAAATGGCTTTAAAATGGATTTGGAGCATGGAGACGATTATCTCAGGATGGCAATATAAACAAACGAAACTTTTAGTAGATTTCTACTTATTTTATTAAATATTATCTCCACCAAACAGGACAAGCTTGCATCTGTTAAAGTTTTGGAGAAAAATGTGTTCATTTCATGTATGCGCGAAATGCCTTAAAAATGGCTTTAGAATGGATTTGGAGCATGGAGACGATTATCTCGGGATTGCAAGATAACCAAACAAAACTTTTAGTGGATTTCTACTTATTTTATTAAATATCATCTCCACCAAACAGGACAAGCTTGCATCTGTTATAGTTTTGGAGAAAAATGTGTTCATTTCATGTATGCGCGAAATGCCTTAAAAATGGCTTTAAAATGGATTTGGAGCATGGAGACGATTATCTCGGGATTGCAAGATAACCAAACAAAACTTTTAGTGGATTTCTACTTATTTTATTAAATATCATCTCCACCAAACAGGACAAGCTTGCATCTGTTATAGTTTTGGAGAAAAATGTGTTCATTTCATGTATGCGCAAAATGCCTTTGAAATGGCTTTAAAATGGATTTGGAGCATGGAGACGAATATCTCAGGATGGCAATATAAACAAACGAAACTTTTAGTAGATTTCTACTTATTTTATTAAATATTATCTCCACCAAACAGGACAAGCTTGCATCTGTTATAGTTTTGGAGAAAAATGTGTTCATTTCATGTATGCGCGAAATGCCTTAAAAATGGCTTTAAAATGGATTTGGAGCATGGAGACGATTATCTCGGGATTGCAAGATAACCAAACAAGACTTTTAGTGGATTTCTACTTATTTTATTAAATATCATCTCCACCAAACAGGACAAGCTTGCATCTGTTATAGTTTTAAGGAAAAATGTGTTCATTTCATTTATGCGCGAAATGCCTTAGAAATGGGTTTTAAGAGCATTTGAAGCATGGAGACGATTATCTCGAGATTGCAAGATAACCAAACAAAACTTTTAGTGGATTTCTACTTATTTTATTAAATATCATCTCCACCAAACAGGACAAGCTTGCATCTGTTATAGTTTTGGAGAAAAATGTGTTCATTTCATGTATGCGCGAAATGCCTTAAAAATGGCTTTAAAATGGATTTGGAGCATGGAGACGATTATCTCGGGATTGCAAGATAACCAAACAAAACTTTTAGTGGATTTCTACTTATTTTATTAAATATCATCTCCACCAAACAGGACAAGCTTGCATCTGTTATAGTTTTGGAGAAAAATGTGTTCATTTCATTTATGCGCGAAATGCCTTAGAAATGGGTTTTAATAGCATTTGAAGCATGGAGACGATTATCTCGAGATTGCAAGATAACCAAACAAAACTTTTAGTGGATTTCTACTTATTTTATTAAATATCATCTCCACCAAACAGGACAAGCTTGCATCTGTTATAGTTTTGGAGAAAAATGTGTTCATTTCATGTATGCGCGAAATGCCTTAAAAATGGCTTTAAAATGGATTTGGAGCATGGAGACGATTATCTCGGGATTGCAAGATAACCAAACAAAACTTTTAGTGGATTTCTACTTATTTTATTAAATATCATCTCCACCAAACAGGACAAGCTTGCATGTGTTATAGTTTTGGAGAAAAATGTGTTCATTTCATGTATGCGCAAAATGCCTTTGAAATGGCTTTAAAATGGATTTGGAGCATGGAGACGATTATCTCAGGATGGCAATATAAACAAACGAAACTTTTAGTAGATTTCTACTTATTTTATTAAATATTATCTCCACCAAACAGGACAAGCTTGCATCTGTTATAGTTTTGGAGAAAAATGTGTTCATTTCATGTATGCGCGAAATGCCTTAAAAATGGCTTTAAAATGGATTTGGAGCATGGAGACGATTATCTCGGGATTGCAAGATAACCAAACAAAACTTTTAGTGGATTTCTACTTATTTTATTAAATATCATCTCCACCAAACAGGACAAGCTTGCATCTGTTATAGTTTTGGAGAAAAATGTGTTCATTTCATGTATGCGCGAAATGCCTTAAAAATGGCTTTAAAATGGATTTGGAGCATGGAGACGATTATCTCGGGATTGCAAGATAACCAAACAAAACTTTTAGTGGATTTCTACTTATTTTATTAAATATCATCTCCACCAAACAGGACAAGCTTGCATCTGTTATAGTTTTGGAGAAAAATGTGTTCATTTCATGTATGCGCAAAATGCCTTTGAAATGGCTTTAAAATGGATTTGGAGCATGGAGACGATTATCTCAGGATGGCAATATAAACAAACGAAACTTTTAGTAGATTTCTACTTATTTTATTAAATATTATCTCCACCAAACAGGACAAGCTTGCATCTGTTATAGTTTTGGAGAAAAATGTGTTCATTTCATGTATGCGCGAAATGCCTTAAAAATGGCTTTAAAATGGATTTGGAGCATGGAGACGATTATCTCGGGATTGCAAGATAACCAAACAAAACTTTTAGTGGATTTCTACTTATTTTATTAAATATCATCTCCACCAAAGAGGACAAGCTTGCATCTGTTATAGTTTTAAAGAAAAATGTGTTCATTTCATTTATGCGCGAAATGCCTTAGAAATGGGTTTTAAGAGCATTTGAAGCATGGAGACGATTATCTCGAGATTGCAAGATAACCAAACAAAACTTTTAGTGGATTTCTACTTATTTTATTAAATATCATCTCCACCAAACAGGACAAGCTTGCATCTGTTATAGTTTTGGAGAAAAATGTGTTCATTTCATGTATGCGCGAAATGCCTTTGAAATGGCTTTAAAATGGATTTGGAGCATGGAGACGATTATCTCGGGATTGCAAGATAACCAAACAAAACTTTTAGTGGATTTCTACTTATTTTATTAAATATCATCTCCACCAAACAGGACAAGCTTGCATCTGTTATAGTTTTGGAGAAAAATGTGTTCATTTCATTTATGCGCGAAATGCCTTAGAAATGGGTTTTAATAGCATTTTAAGCATGGAGACGATTATCTCGAGATTGCAAGATAAACAAACAAAACTTTTAGTGGATTTCTACTTATTTTATTAAATATCATCTCCACCAAACAGGACAAGCTTGCATCTGTTATAGTTTTGGAGAAAAATGTGTTCATTTCATGTATGCGCGAAATGCCTTAAAAATGGCTTTAAAATGGATTTGGAGCATGGAGACGATTATCTCGGGATTGCAAGATAACCAAACAAAACTTTTAGTGGATTTCTACTTATTTTATTAAATATCATCTCCACCAAACAGGACAAGCTTGCATCTGTTATAGTTTTGGAGAAAAATGTGTTCATTTCATGTATGCGCAAAATGCCTTTGAAATGGCTTTAAAATGGATTTGGAGCATGGAGACGATTATCTCAGGATGGCAATATAAACAAACGAAACTTTTAGTAGATTTCTACTTATTTTATTAAATATTATCTCCACCAAACAGGACAAGCTTGCATCTGTTATAGTTTTGGAGAAAAATGTGTTCATTTCATGTATGCGCGAAATGCCTTAAAAATGGCTTTAAAATGGATTTGGAGCATGGAGACGATTATCTCGGGATTGCAAGATAACCAAACAAAACTTTTAGTGGATTTCTACTTATTTATTAAATATCATCTCCACCAAACAGGACAAGCTTGCATCTGTTATAGTTTTAAAGAAAAATGTGTTCATTTCATTTATGCGCGAAATGCCTTAGAAATGGGTTTTAAGAGCATTTGAAGCATGGAGACGATTATCTCGAGATTGCAAGATAACCAAACAAAACTTTTAGTGGATTTCTACTTATTTTATTAAATATCATCTCCACCAAACAGGACAAGCTTGCATCTGTTATAGTTTTGGAGAAAAATGTGTTCATTTCATGTATGCGCGAAATGCCTTAAAAATGGCTTTAAAATGGATTTGGAGCATGGAGACGATTATCTCGGGATTGCAAGATAACCAAACAAAACTTTTAGTGGATTTCTACTTATTTTATTAAATATCATCTCCACCAAACAGGACAAGCTTGCATCTGTTATAGTTTTGGAGAAAAATGTGTTCATTTCATTTATGCGCGAAATGCCTTAGAAATGGGTTTTAATAGCATTTGAAGCATGGAGACGATTATCTCGAGATTGCAAGATAACCAAACAAAACTTTTAGTGGATTTCTACTTATTTTATTAAATATCATCTCCACCAAACAGGACAAGCTTGCATGTGTTATAGTTTTGGAGAAAAATGTGTTCATTTCATGTATGCGCAAAATGCCTTTGAAATGGCTTTAAAATGGATTTGGAGCATGGAGACGATTATCTCAGGATGGCAATATAAACAAACGAAACTTTTAGTAGATTTCTACTTATTTTATTAAATATTATCTCCACCAAACAGGACAAGCTTGCATCTGTTATAGTTTTGGAGAAAAATGTGTTCATTTCATGTATGCGCGAAATGCCTTAAAAATGGCTTTAAAATGGATTTGGAGCATGGAGACGATTATCTCGGGATTGCAAGATAACCAAACAAAACTTTTAGTGGATTTCTACTTATTTATTAAATATCATCTCCACCAAACAGGACAAGCTTGCATCTGTTATAGTTTTAAAGAAAAATGTGTTCATTTCATTTATGCGCGAAATGCCTTAGAAATGGGTTTTAAGAGCATTTGAAGCATGGAGACGATTATCTCGAGATTGCAAGATAACCAAACAAAACTTTTAGTGGATTTCTACTTATTTTATTAAATATCATCTCCACCAAACAGGACAAGCTTGCATCTGTTATAGTTTTGGAGAAAAATGTGTTCATTTCATGTATGCGCGAAATGCCTTAAAAATGGCTTTAAAATGGATTTGGAGCATGGAGACGATTATCTCGGGATTGCAAGATAACCAAACAAAACTTTTAGTGGATTTCTACTTATTTTATTAAATATCATCTCCACCAAACAGGACAAGCTTGCATCTGTTATAGTTTTGGAGAAAAATGTGTTCATTTCATTTATGCGCGAAATGCCTTAGAAATGGGTTTTAATAGCATTTGAAGCATGGAGACGATTATCTCGAGATTGCAAGATAACCAAACAAAACTTTTAGTGGATTTCTACTTATTTTATTAAATATCATCTCCACCAAACAGGACAAGCTTGCATCTGTTATAGTTTTGGAGAAAAATGTGTTCATTTCATGTATGCGCGAAATGCCTTAAAAATGGCTTTAAAATGGATTTGGAGCATGGAGATGATTATCTCGGGATTGCAAGATAACCAAACAAAACTTTTAGTGGATTTCTACTTATTTTATTAAATATCATCTCCACCAAACAGGACAAGCTTGCATCTGTTATAGTTTTGGAGAAAAATGTGTTCATTTCATGTATGCGCAAAATGCCTTTGAAATGGCTTTAAAATGGATTTGGAGCATGGAGACGATTATCTCAGGATGGCAATATAAACAAACGAAACTTTTAGTAGATTTCTACTTATTTTATTAAATATTATCTCCACCAAACAGGACAAGCTTGCATCTGTTAAAGTTTTGGAGAAAAATGTGTTCATTTCATGTATGCGCGAAATGCCTTAAAAATGGCTTTAAAATGGATTTGGAGCATGGAGACGATTATCTCGGGATTGCAAGATAACCAAACAAAACTTTTAGTGGATTTCTACTTATTTTATTAAATATCATCTCCACCAAACAGGACAAGCTTGCATCTGTTATAGTTTTGGAGAAAAATGTGTTCATTTCATGTATGCGCGAAATGCCTTAAAAATGGCTTTAAAATGGATTTGGAGCATGGAGACGATTATCTCGGGATTGCAAGATAACCAAACAAAACTTTTAGTGGATTTCTACTTATTTTATTAAATATCATCTCCACCAAACAGGACAAGCTTGCATCTGTTATAGTTTTGGAGAAAAATGAGTTCATTTCATGTATGCGCAAAATGCCTTTGAAATGGCTTTAAAATGGATTTGGAGCATGGAGACGAATATCTCAGGATGGCAATATAAACAAACGAAACTTTTAGTAGATTTCTACTTATTTTATTAAATATTATCTCCACCAAACAGGACAAGCTTGCATCTGTTATAGTTTTGGAGAAAAATGTGTTCATTTCATGTATGCGCGAAATGCCTTAAAAATGGCTTTAAAATGGATTTGGAGCATGGAGACGATTATCTCGGGATTGCAAGATAACCAAACAAAACTTTTAGTGGATTTCTACTTATTTTATTAAATATCATCTCCACCAAACAGGACAAGCTTGCATGTGTTATAGTTTTGGAGAAAAATGTGTTCATTTCATGTATGCGCAAAATGCCTTTGAAATGGCTTTAAAATGGATTTGGAGCATGGAGACGATTATCTCAGGATGGCAATATAAACAAACGAAACTTTTAGTAGATTTCTACTTATTTTATTAAATATTATCTCCACCAAACAGGACAAGCTTGCATCTGTTATAGTTTTGGAGAAAAATGTGTTCATTTCATGTATGCGCGAAATGCCTTAAAAATGGCTTTAAAATGGATTTGGAGCATGGAGACGATTATCTCGGGATTGCAAGATAACCAAACAAAACTTTTAGTGGATTTCTACTTATTTATTAAATATCATCTCCACCAAACAGGACAAGCTTGCATCTGTTATAGTTTTAAAGAAAAATGTGTTCATTTCATTTATGCGCGAAATGCCTTAGAAATGGGTTTAAGAGCATTTGAAGCATGGAGACGATTATCTCGAGATTGCAAGATAACCAAACAAAACTTTTAGTGGATTTCTACTTATTTTATTAAATATCATCTCCACCAAACAGGACAAGCTTGCATCTGTTATAGTTTTGGAGAAAAATGTGTTCATTTCATGTATGCGCGAAATGCCTTAAAAATGGCTTTAAAATGGATTTGGAGCATGGAGACGATTATCTCGGGATTGCAAGATAACCAAACAAAACTTTTAGTGGATTTCTACTTATTTTATTAAATATCATCTCCACCAAACAGGACAAGCTTGCATCTGTTATAGTTTTGGAGAAAAATGTGTTCATTTCATTTATGCGCGAAATACCTTAGAAATGGGTTTTAATAGCATTTGAAGCATGGAGACGATTATCTCGAGATTGCAAGATAACCAAACAAAACTTTTAGTGGATTTCTACTTATTTTATTAAATATCATCTCCACCAAACAGGACAAGCTTGCATCTGTTATAGTTTTGGAGAAAAATGTGTTCATTTCATGTATGCGCGAAATGCCTTAAAAATGGCTTTAAAATGGATTTGGAGCATGGAGACGATTATCTCGGGATTGCAAGATAACCAAACAAAACTTTTAGTGGATTTCTACTTATTTTATTAAATATCATCTCCACCAAACAGGACAAGCTTGCATCTGTTATAGTTTTGGAGAAAAATGTGTTCATTTCATGTATGCGCAAAATGCCTTTGAAATGGCTTTAAAATGGATTTGGAACATGGAGACGATTATCTCAGGATGGCAATATAAACAAACGAAACTTTTAGTAGATTTCTACTTATTTTATTAAATATTATCTCCACCAAACAGGACAAGCTTGCATCTGTTAAAGTTTTGGAGAAAAATGTGTTCATTTCATGTATGCGCGAAATGCCTTAAAAATGGCTTTAAAATGGATTTGGAGCATGGAGACGATTATCTCGGGATTGCAAGATAACCAAACAAAACTTTTAGTGGATTTCTACTTATTTTATTAAATATCATCTCCACCAAACAGGACAAGCTTGCATCTGTTATAGTTTTGGAGAAAAATGTGTTCATTTCATGTATGCGCGAAATGCCTTAAAAATGGCTTTAAAATGGATTTGGAGCATGGAGACGATTATCTCGGGATTGCAAGATAACCAAACAAAACTTTTAGTGGATTTCTACTTATTTTATTAAATATCATCTCCACCAAACAGGACAAGCTTGCATCTGTTATAGTTTTGGAGAAAAATGTGTTCATTTCATGTATGCGCAAAATGCCTTTGAAATGGCTTTAAAATGGATTTGGAGCATGGAGACGAATATCTCAGGATGGCAATATAAACAAACGAAACTTTTAGTAGATTTCTACTTATTTTATTAAATATTATCTCCACCAAACAGGACAAGCTTGCATCTGTTATAGTTTTGGAGAAAAATGTGTTCATTTCATGTATGCGCGAAATGCCTTAAAAATGGCTTTAAAATGGATTTGGAGCATGGAGACGATTATCTCGGGATTGCAAGATAACCAAACAAGACTTTTAGTGGATTTCTACTTATTTTATTAAATATCATCTCCACCAAACAGGACAAGCTTGCATCTGTTATAGTTTTAAGGAAAAATGTGTTCATTTCATTTATGCGCGAAATGCCTTAGAAATGGGTTTTAAGAGCATTTGAAGCATGGAGACGATTATCTCGAGATTGCAAGATAACCAAACAAAACTTTTAGTGGATTTCTACTTATTTTATTAAATATCATCTCCACCAAACAGGACAAGCTTGCATCTGTTATAGTTTTGGAGAAAAATGTGTTCATTTCATGTATGCGCGAAATGCCTTAAAAATGGCTTTAAAATGGATTTGGAGCATGGAGACGATTATCTCAGGATTGCAAGATAACCAAACAAAACTTTTAGTGGATTTCTACTTATTTTATTAAATATCATCTCCACCAAACAGGACAAGCTTGCATCTGTTATAGTTTTGGAGAAAAATGTGTTCATTTCATTTATGCGCGAAATGCCTTAGAAATGGGTTTTAATAGCATTTGAAGCATGGAGACGATTATCTCGAGATTGCAAGATAACCAAACAAAACTTTTAGTGGATTTCTACTTATTTTATTAAATATCATCTCCACCAAACAGGACAAGCTTGCATCTGTTATAGTTTTGGAGAAAAATGTGTTCATTTCATGTATGCGCGAAATGCCTTAAAAATGGCTTTAAAATGGATTTGGAGCATGGAGACGATTATCTCGGGATTGCAAGATAACCAAACAAAACTTTTAGTGGATTTCTACTTATTTTATTAAATATCATCTCCACCAAACAGGACAAGCTTGCATGTGTTATAGTTTTGGAGAAAAATGTGTTCATTTCATGTATGCGCAAAATGCCTTTGAAATGGCTTTAAAATGGATTTGGAGCATGGAGACGATTATCTCAGGATGGCAATATAAACAAACGAAACTTTTAGTAGATTTCTACTTATTTTATTAAATATTATCTCCACCAAACAGGACAAGCTTGCATCTGTTATAGTTTTGGAGAAAAATGTGTTCATTTCATGTATGCGCGAAATGCCTTAAAAATGGCTTTAAAATGGATTTGGAGCATGGAGACGATTATCTCGGGATTGCAAGATAACCAAACAAAACTTTTAGTGGATTTCTACTTATTTTATTAAATATCATCTCCACCAAACAGGACAAGCTTGCATCTGTTATAGTTTTGGAGAAAAATGTGTTCATTTCATGTATGCGCGAAATGCCTTAAAAATGGCTTTAAAATGGATTTGGAGCATGGAGACGATTATCTCGGGATTGCAAGATAACCAAACAAAACTTTTAGTGGATTTCTACTTATTTTATTAAATATCATCTCCACCAAACAGGACAAGCTTGCATCTGTTATAGTTTTGGAGAAAAATGTGTTCATTTCATGTATGCGCAAAATGCCTTTGAAATGGCTTTAAAATGGATTTGGAGCATGGAGACGATTATCTCAGGATGGCAATATAAACAAACGAAACTTTTAGTAGATTTCTACTTATTTTATTAAATATTATCTCCACCAAACAGGACAAGCTTGCATCTGTTATAGTTTTGGAGAAAAATGTGTTCATTTCATGTATGCGCGAAATGCCTTAAAAATGGCTTTAAAATGGATTTGGAGCATGGAGACGATTATCTCGGGATTGCAAGATAACCAAACAAAACTTTTAGTGGATTTCTACTTATTTTATTAAATATCATCTCCACCAAACAGGACAAGCTTGCATCTGTTATAGTTTTAAAGAAAAATGTGTTCATTTCATTTATGCGCGAAATGCCTTAGAAATGGGTTTTAAGAGCATTTGAAGCATGGAGACGATTATCTCGAGATTGCAAGATAACCAAACAAAACTTTTAGTGGATTTCTACTTATTTTATTAAATATCATCTCCACCAAACAGGACAAGCTTGCATCTGTTATAGTTTTGGAGAAAAATGTGTTCATTTCATGTATGCGCGAAATGCCTTAAAAATGGCTTTAAAATGGATTTGGAGCATGGAGACGATTATCTCGGGATTGCAAGATAACCAAACAAAACTTTTAGTGGATTTCTACTTATTTTATTAAATATCATCTCCACCAAACAGGACAAGCTTGCATCTGTTATAGTTTTGGAGAAAAATGTGTTCATTTCATTTATGCGCGAAATGCCTTAGAAATGGGTTTTAATAGCATTTGAAGCATGGAGACGATTATCTCGAGATTGCAAGATAACCAAACAAAACTTTAGTGGATTTCTACTTATTTTATTAAATATCATCTCCACCAAACAGGACAAGCTTGCATCTGTTATAGTTTTGGAGAAAAATGTGTTCATTTCATGTATGCGCGAAATGCCTTAAAAATGGCTTTAAAATGGATTTGGAGCATGGAGACAATTATCTCGGGATTGCAAGATAACCAAACAAAACTTTTAGTGGATTTCTACTTATTTTATTAAATATCATCTTCACCAAACAGGACAAGCTTGCATGTGTTATAGTTTTGGAGAAAAATGTGTTCATTTCATGTATGCGCAAAATGCCTTTGAAATGGCTTTAAAATGGATTTGGAGCATGGAGACGATTATCTCAGGATGGCAATATAAACAAACGAAACTTTTAGTAGATTTCTACTTATTTTATTAAATATTATCTCCACCAAACAGGACAAGCTTGCATCTGTTATAGTTTTGGAGAAAAATGTGTTCATTTCATGTATGCGCGAAATGCCTTAAAAATGGCTTTAAAATGGATTTGGAGCATGGAGACGATTATCTCGGGATTGCAAGATAACCAAACAAAACTTTTAGTGGATTTCTACTTATTTTATTAAATATCATCTCCACCAAACAGGACAGACTTGCATCTGTTATAGTTTTAAAGAAAAATGTGTTCATTTCATTTATGCGCGAAATGCCTTAGAAATGGGTTTTAGGAGCATTTGAAGCATGGAGACGATTATCTCGAGATTGCAAGATAACCAAACAAAACTTTTAGTGGATTTCTACTTATTTTATTAAATATCATCTCCACCAAACAGGACAAGCTTGCATCTGTTATAGTTTTGGAGAAAAATGTGTTCATTTCATGTATGCGCGAAATGCCTTAAAAATGGCTTTAAAATGGATTTGGAGCATGGAGACGATTATCTCGGGATTGCAAGATAACCAAACAAAACTTTTAGTGGATTTCTACTTATTTTATTAAATATCATCTCCACCAAACAGGACAAGCTTGCATCTGTTATAGTTTTGGAGAAAAATGTGTTCATTTCATTTATGCGCGAAATGCCTTAGAAATGGGTTTTAATAGCATTTTAAGCATGGAGACGATTATCTCGAGATTGCAAGATAACCAAACAAAACTTTTAGTGGATTTCTACTTATTTTATTAAATATCATCTCCACCAAACAGGACAAGCTTGCATCTGTTATAGTTTTGGAGAAAAATGTGTTCATTTCATGTATGCGCGAAATGCCTTAAAAATGGCTTTAAAATGGATTTGGAGCATGGAGACGATTATCTCGGGATTGCAAGATAACCAAACAAAACTTTTAGTGGATTTCTACTTATTTTATTAAATATCATCTCCACCAAACAGGACAAGCTTGCATGTGTTATAGTTTTGGAGAAAAATGTGTTCATTTCATGTATGCGCAAAATGCCTTTGAAATGGCTTTAAAATGGATTTGGAGCATGGAGACGATTATCTCAGGATGGCAATATAAACAAACGAAACTTTTAGTAGATTTCTACTTATTTTATTAAATATTATCTCCACCAAACAGGACAAGCTTGCATCTGTTATAGTTTTGGAGAAAAATGTGTTCATTTCATGTATGCGCGAAATGCCTTAAAAATGGCTTTAAAATGGATTTGGAGCATGGAGACGATTATCTCGGGATTGCAAGATAACCAAACAAAACTTTTAGTGGATTTCTACTTATTTTATTAAATATCATCTCCACCAAACCGGACAAGCTTGCATCTGTTATAGTTTTGGAGAAAAATGTGTTCATTTCATGTATGCGCGAAATGCCTTAAAAATGGCTTTAAAATGGATTTGGAGCATGGAGACGATTATCTCGGGATTGCAAGATAACCAAACAAAACTTTTAGTGGATTTCTACTTATTTTATTAAATATCATCTCCACCAAACAGGACAAGCTTGCATCTGTTATAGTTTTGGAGAAAAATGTGTTCATTTCATGTATGCGCAAAATGCCTTTGAAATGGCTTTAAAATGGATTTGGAGCATGGAGACGATTATCTCAGGATGGCAATATAAACAAACGAAACTTTTAGTAGATTTCTACTTATTTTATTAAATATTATCTCCACCAAACAGGACAAGCTTGCATCTGTTATAGTTTTGGAGAAAAATGTGTTCATTTCATGTATGCGCGAAATGCCTTAAAAATGGCTTTAAAATGGATTTGGAGCATGGAGACGATTATCTCGGGATTGCAAGATAACCAAACAAAACTTTTAGTGGATTTCTACTTATTTTATTAAATATCATCTCCACCAAACAGGACAAGCTTGCATCTGTTATAGTTTTAAAGAAAAATGTGTTCATTTCATTTATGCGCGAAATGCCTTAGAAATGGGTTTTAAGAGCATTTGAAGCATGGAGACGATTATCTCGAGATTGCAAGATAACCAAACAAAACTTTTAGTGGATTTCTACTTATTTTATTAAATATCATCTCCACCAAACTTGACAAGCTTGCATCTGTTATAGTTTTGGAGAAAAATGTGTTCATTTCATGTATGCGCGAAATGCCTTAAAAATGGCTTTAAAATGGATTTGGAGCATGGAGACGATTATCTCGGGATTGCAAGATAACCAAACAAAACTTTTAGTGGATTTCTACCTATTTTATTAAATATCATCTCCACCAAACAGGACAAGCTTGCATCTGTTATAGTTTTGGAGAAAAATGTGTTCATTTCATTTATGCGCGAAATGCCTTAGAAATGGGTTTTAATAGCATTTGACGCATGGAGACGATTATCTCGAGATTGCAAGATAACCAAACAAAACTTTTAGTGGATTTCTACTTATTTTATTAAATATCATCTCCACCAAACAGGACAAGCTTGCATCTGTTATAGTTTTGGAGAAAAATGTGTTCATTTCATGTATGCGCGAAATGCCTTAAAAATGACTTTAAAATGGATTTGGAGCATGGAGACGATTATCTCGGGATTGCAAGATAACCAAACAAAACTTTTAGTGGATTTCTACTTATTTTATTAAATATCATCTCCACCAAACAGGACAAGCTTGCATGTGTTATAGTTTTGGAGAAAAATGTGTTCATTTCATGTATGCGCAAAATGCCTTTGAAATGGCTTTAAAATGGATTTGGAGCATGGAGACGATTATCTCGGGATTGCAAGATAACCAAACAAAACTTTTAGTGTATTTCTACTTATTTTATTAAATATCATCTCCACCAAACAGGACAAGCTTGCATGTGTTATAGTTTTGGAGAAAAATGTGTTCATTTCATGTATGCGCAAAATGCCTTTGAAATGGCTTTAAAATGGATTTGGAGCATGGAGACGATTATCTCAGGATGGCAATATAAACAAACGAAACTTTTAGTTACATAGTTACATAGTTACTTAGGTTGAAAAAAGACCTAGGTCCATCTAGTTCAACCTGCCTCCACCAGTTGTACATTTAGTCACTAAGTCATTTATAACCAACAATGTTTTGTGTACTGAGGAAATCATCCAGCCCTTTTTTAAAAGCTGTTATAGTATCTGCCATTACTACCTCTTGTGGTAGGGCATTCCACAGTCTGACCGCTCTAACTGTAAAGAACCCTTTCCTATTTAGGTGTCGGAATCGCTTTTCTTCCACTCGCAGTGAGTGCCCCCTGGTCCTTAGTATTGTTTTCGGAAGAAATAAGTTATGTGCCAGTCCTTTATATTGACCACACATGTATTTATACATATAAATGAGATCACCTCTGAGACGTCTTTTTTCTAAGCTAAACATATCTAACTTTTTCAATCTGCCATCATATGGGAGGCCTTCCATTCCTTGTAATAGTCTAGTTGCCTGCCTTTGAACTGACTCTAACTTCTGAATGTCCTTTTTAAAATGTGGAGCCCAAAACTGGATCCCGTATTCCAGATGTGGCCTTACAAGTGATTTATAGATGGGTAACAATACGTTGGGATCACGGGATCTAATCTCTCTTTTTATACACCCTAGAATCTTGTTTGCTTTAGCAGCTGCTGCTTGACATTGAGTGCTGCTGCTCAGCTTATTTGTAATGAGAATACCCAAGTCCTTCTCCTGTTCTGTAGTCCCGAGTTTACTTCCATTTAATGTATACGCAGCTATAGGATTACTCCGTCCTAGGTGCATTACTTTACATTTATCAACATTTAATCTCATTTGCCAAGTATCTGCCCATTCTGACATCTTATCCAGATCTTTTTGTAATATTGTACTATCCAGGTCAGTTTTTAATATCCTACATAGTTTGGTGTCATCGGCAAAGACTGACACTGTACTATCAATCCCATCCACAAGGTCATTAATATAGAGAGTAAAAAGAATTGGTCCTAGCACAGATCCCTGCGGCACCCCACTGCTGACTATAGCCCATTTAGAGAATGTAGCATTTATGACTACTCTTTGTTTCCTATCTTTTAGCCAATTCCTTACCCAGTTGCATATTGTGTCCCCTAGTCCTTGTTTCTGGAGCTTTAGTATAAGGCTATTATGTGGTACAGTATCAAATGCCTTTGCAAAGTCCAAATAAATCACATCAGCTGCATTACCAATATCCAGGTTTGCACTTACCCCCTCATAGAACCCCAACAGGTTGGTTAGACACGACTTATCTTTCATGAATCCATGCTGTTTGTCAGTTATCATATTATTTTCTGCAATATATTTTTGCATGTCATCCCTTAAAATGCCCTCAAAAACTTTGCATACTACTGATGTCAGGCTTACTGGACGGTAGTTGCCTGGATCTACCCTCTTACCTTTCTTAAATATCGGTACTACATCAGCAATCCTCCAATCCTGAGGCACCAACCCTGTTACAAGTGAGTCTAAAAAGATGAGATACAGCGGTCTGTCGATTACGGAGCTCAATTCCCTCAATATTCGTGGATGAATGCCATCTGGCCCTGGGGATTTGTCAATGTTTAATTTACTCAGACGTAGGCGTACTTCATCTTGTGTTAAATTAATTATATCGGGTGGTGGACTTTGATTTTTCACTTGTTGAATGATCCCTGGTACAGTCAGTTCCTTGGTGAATACAGATGAGAAATGCCTATTTAATATCTCAGTCTTTTGTTTGTCCTCTATAACTAACTTGTTATTATATTTTAAGGGTCCGATACTATCCTTTGTTTTCCTTTTGGCATTAATGTATTTATAAAAGATTTTGGGATTTATTTTAATGTCATTGGCGATTTTTGTTTCAGCAGCTAGTTTTGCTTGTTTGATTTCTTTTTTGCATTGCCTATTGATATCTTTATACTCCTGCAATGCTATTTCTGTATTCTCAGCCTTTAAGATGTTAAACGCCCTTTGTTTTTGTTTTATTATACTTTGTACAGTCTTATTTATCCATAGTGGTTTCTTTTTATTCCTGGACATTTTATTACCAGAGGGTATAAGTTTTTTACAGGACTCTAGCAGTTTATCCTTAAACTTACCCCATTTATGTTCGGTATCCCCAGTTACCATGACTCTGTCCCAATCTACACATTTAAGCTCTTCCCTTAATTTGTTGAAATCAGCTTTCCTAAAATTCCAGGTTTTAGCATTCCCCCTTTGAAATGTTCTATTGAATATTATGTCGAAGCTTACCATATTATGATCGCTGGTGCCCAAGTGCTCCCGGACCTGTAGATTTGAAATTGTATCCGGTCTATTTGACAGGACCAGATCTAGCAAATTATCTCCCCTGGTCGGTTCATCTACCATCTGAGAGAGGAAATGGTCCTGAATGGTAGATAAGAACTTACAGCTTTTAGCAGAACCAGAAGATTCTATGTCCCACTGTATGTCTGGATAGTTGAAATCCCCCATAATAAGAACCCGATTATTATTATTAGCTGCCTTTTCAATTTGTTCCAGCATTTCACCCTCTATTTGTTCAGGTATGTTAGGAGGCTTATAGCAAACTCCAATTAGCATTTTTCCATTATTCCCCTCCCCATGTACATTTACCCATACTGACTCTACATTGTTGCTGTTCCCCTCAATGTCATCATACAACACAGGTTTTAGGTTAGATTTGATAAATATACACACCCCACCACCTTTTTGGCCTTTCCTGTCCTTCCTAAATGTACTATAACCCTGTATGTTTGTCACCCAGTCATGGCTTACATCCAGCCAGGTTTCCGTAATGCCCACCACATCATAATCCATGGTTGACATAAGAGTCTCCAATTCATTCATTTTGTTTGCAAGACTTCTTGCATTTGCCAGTAGACATTTAATCCTATTAACACCTTTATTACTCCTAGCCTCCCTACGTTCCTTGTATGTCCCATCCCCCCTAATCCTTCATTGACCCCTACCGTCTCCCTGTCTCTATCTGCTCTATCTATCCCCTTATTTGCTCCACTACCCTCCCTCCCCCCGATCCTAGTTTAAAAGCTCCTCCATCCGTCTGACCATTTTCTCCCCCAGCACAGCTGCACCTTCCCCATTGAGGTGCAGCCCGTCCCTACCGTAGAGCCTGTAGCCGACTGAGAAGTCGGCCCAGTTCTCCATGAACCCGAACCCTTCCTTCCTGCACCAATTTCTAAGCCACATATTTATCTCCCTAAGCTCCCGCTGTCTTTCTAGTGACGCTCGTGGCACCGGTAGTATTTCTGAAAACACCACCTTGGAGGTCCTGGACTTCAGCTTCTCTCCTAGTTCCCTGTAATCATTTTTAAGGACCTTCCACCTGCCTCTAACTTTGTCATTAGTACCAATGTGCACCATGACCGCTGGGTTTTCCCCAGCCCCACCCAGCAATCTGTCTATCCGATCCACAATATGCCGAACCCGAGCACCCGGCAGACAACACACTGTTCGGCATTCACGGTCTCGGCGACAGATGACCCTGTCTGTCCGCCTAATTATAGAGTCCCCTACCACCAACATCTGTCTGGGCTTTGCTGCACTCCTATTTCCCTCCTTCCTACAGCAGTTGTTTTCCTGGTTGCTAGGAGCAACGTCCTGCTGTAGTGACCCTAGTCCAGGCCCTTCATTCCTAATATCAGCCAAACAGGCATATTTACTAGGTTGTGCCAGGTCAGGACTAGGCTCCCTGACACTTTTCCCCCTACCTCTTCTTCTAACTGTTACCCAGCTACCTACCTCTGGGTCCTGATCTTCCCCACTTCCACCCTCCTCCATATCACTGGCCCCAGCCAGAGAAAGCTCAGTGAGCTCTAAACTCCTCTCCAGGTTTGCAATGCCCCTTAGTGTTGCAAGCTGCTTATTTAGATCAGTTACCTTGGCTTCCAAATACGCAACATGCTTGCATCGAGTGCAGACATATTCACCCTCGAACGGCTGCTCAAGGCATGCATACATCTGACAAGATACACACCTGGTAGCATTGTCCATGGAGCACCTATCAAATGGGGATCAACAGTAAAGTAGAAAAACAAAGAGAAAAAAAACGAAAGAAACCCAATGGAAAAAGTATAAGGATAAATTCAAACTATGTTCTTGTGTCAAACTATGTAATTGTGTTGAAACTATGCACTTATCTTAAATTCAGCACTTTACTTGAATTCAGCACCTCGCTCGCTCAGCCCCCTCGCTAGTACTGGCTGGTTTATATAGATGTACAATGAGTATCAGAAGCTGCTGGAAGCTTCTAGAAACAGGTGTGACTAATCCTACTAATTAAATCACAAGACTAACCTTTTTTTTTTTTTCCCTTTTCACAGAATCACAAACAGACACACAATTCCCTAATGAAATTCAACAATTACAGTTATCACCACTATGTAATTGTGTTGAAACTATGCACTTATCTTAAATTCAGCACTTTACTTGAATTCAGCACCTCGCTCGCTCAGCCCCCTCGCTAGTACTGGCTGGTTTATATAGATGTACAATGAGTATCAGAAGCTGCTGGAAGCTTCTAGAAACAGGTGTGACTAATCCTACTAATTAAATCACAAGACTAACCTTTTTTTTTTTTTTTTTTTTTCCCTTTTCACAGAATCACAAACAGACACACAATTCCCTAATGAAATTCAACAATTACAGTTATCACCACTATGTAATTGTGTTGAAACTATGCACTTATCTTAAATTCAGCACTTTACTTGAATTCAGCACCTCGCTCGCTCAGCCCCCTCGCTAGTACTGGCTGGTTTATATAGATGTACAATGAGTATCAGAAGCTTCTGGAAGCTTCTAGAAACAGGTGTGACTAATCCTACTAATTAAATCACAAGACTAACCTTTTTTTTTTTTTTCCCTTTTCACAGAATCACAAACAGACACACAATTCCCTAATGAAATTCAACAATTACAGTTATCACCACTATGTAATTGTGTTGAAACTATGCACTTATCTTAAATTCAGCACTTTACTTGAATTCAGCACCTCGCTCGCTCAGCCCCCTCGCTAGTACTGGCTGGTTTATATAGATGTACAATGAGTATCAGAAGCTGCTGGAAGCTTCTAGAAACAGGTGTGACTAATCCTACTAATTAAATCACAAGACTAACCTTTTTTTTTTTTCCCTTTTCACAGAATCACAAACAGACACACAATTCCCTAATGAAATTCAACAATTACAGTTATCACCACTATGTAATTGTGTTGAAACTATGCACTTATCTTAAATTCAGCACTTTACTTGAATTCAGCACCTCGCTCGCTCAGCCCCCTCGCTAGTACTGGCTGGTTTATATAGATGTACAATGAGTATCAGAAGCTGCTGGAAGCTTCTAGAAACAGGTGTGACTAATCCTACTAATTAAATCACAAGACTAACCTTTTTTTTTTTTTTTTTTTTTCCCTTTTCACAGAATCACAAACAGACACACAATTCCCTAATGAAATTCAACAATTACAGTTATCACCACTATGTAATTGTGTTGAAACTATGCACTTATCTTAAATTCAGCACTTTACTTGAATTCAGCACCTCGCTCGCTCAGCCCCCTCGCTAGTACTGGCTGGTTTATATAGATGTACAATGAGTATCAGAAGCTTCTGGAAGCTTCTAGAAACAGGTGTGACTAATCCTACTAATTAAATCACAAGACTAACCTTTTTTTTTTTTTTCCCTTTTCACAGAATCACAAACAGACACACAATTCCCTAATGAAATTCAACAATTACAGTTATCACCACTATGTAATTGTGTTGAAACTATGCACTTATCTTAAATTCAGCACTTTACTTGAATTCAGCACCTCGCTCGCTCCCAGATACTTATTTTATTAAATATTATCTCCACCAAACAGGACAAGCTTGCATCTGTTATAGTTTTGGAGAAAAATGTGTTCATTTCATGTATGCGCGAAATGCCTTAAAAATGGCTTTAAAATGGATTTGGAGCATGGAGACGATTATCTCGGGATTGCAAGATAACCAAACAAAACTTTTAGTGGATTTCTACTTATTTTATTAAATATCATCTCCACCAAACAGGACAAGCTTGCATCTGTTATAGTTTTGGAGAAAAATGTGTTCATTTCATGTATGCGCGAAATGCCTTAAAAATGGCTTTAAAATGGATTTGGAGCATGGAGACGATTATCTCGGGATTGCAAGATAACCAAACAAAACTTTTAGTGGATTTCTACTTATTTTATTAAATATCATCTCCACCAAACAGGACAAGCTTGCATCTGTTATAGTTTTGGAGAAAAATGTGTTCATTTCATGTATGCGCAAAATGCCTTTGAAATGGCTTTAAAATGGATTTGGAGCATGGAGACGATTATCTCAGGATGGCAATATAAACAAACGAAACTTTTAGTAGATTTCTACTTATTTTATGAAATATTATCTCCACCAAACAGGACAAGCTTGCATCTGTTATAGTTTTGGAGAAAAATGTGTTCATTTCATGTATGCGCGAAATGCCTTAAAAATGGCTTTAAAATGGATTTGGAGCATGGAGACGATTATCTCGGGATTGCAAGATAACCAAACAAAACTTTTAGTGGATTTCTACTTATTTTATTAAATATCATCTCCACCAAACAGGACAAGCTTGCATCTGTTATAGTTTTAAAGAAAAATGTGTTCATTTCATTTATGCGCGAAATGCCTTAGAAATGGGTTTTAAGAGCATTTGAAGCATGGAGACGATTATCTCGAGATTGCAAGATAACCAAACAAAACTTTTAGTGGATTTCTACTTATTTTATTAAATATCATCTCCACCAAACAGGACAAGCTTGCATCTGTTATAGTTTTGGAGAAAAATGTGTTCATTTCATGTATGCGCGAAATGCTTTAAAAATGGCTTTAAAATGGATTTGGAGCATGGAGACGATTATCTCGGGATTGCAAGATAACCAAACAAAACTTTTAGTGAATTTCTACTTATTTTATTAAATATCATCTCCACCAAACAGGACAAGCTTGCATCTGTTATAGTTTTGGAGAAAAATGTGTTCATTTCATTTATGCGCGAAATGCCTTAGAAATGGGTTTTAATAGCATTTGGAGCATGGAGACGATTATCTCGAGATTGCAAGATAACCAAACAAAACTTTTAGTGGATTTCTACTTATTTTATTAAATATCATCTCCACCAAACAGGACAAGCTTGCATCTGTTATAGTTTTGGAGAAAAATGTGTTCATTTCATGTATGCGCGAAATGCCTTAAAAATGGCTTTAAAATGGATTTGGAGCATGGAGACGATTATCTCGGGATTGCAAGATAACCAAACAAAACTTTTAGTGGATTTCTACTTATTTTATTAAATATCATCTCCACCAAACAGGACAAGCTTGCATCTGTTATAGTTTTGGAGAAAAATGTGTTCATTTCATGTATGCGCAAAATGCCTTTGAAATGGCTTTAAAATGGATTTGGAGCATGGAGACGATTATCTCAGGATGGCAATATAAACAAACAAAACTTTTAGTAGATTTCTACTTATTTTATTAAATATTATCTCCACCAAACAGGACAAGCTTGCATCTGTTATAGTTTTGGAGAAAAATGTGTTCATTTCATGTATGCGCGAAATGCCTTAAAAATGGCTTTAAAATGGATTTGGAGCATGGAGACGATTATGTCGGGATTGCAAGATAACCAAACAAAACTTTTAGTGGATTTCTACTTATTTTATTAAATATCATCTCCACCAAACAGGACAAGCTTGCATCTGTTATAGTTTTAAAGAAAAATGTGTTCATTTCATTTATGCGCGAAATGCCTTAGAAATGGGTTTTAAGAGCATTTGAAGCATGGAGACGATTATCTCGAGATTGCAAGATAACCAAACAAAACTTTTAGTGGATTTCTACTTATTTTATTAAATATCATCTCCACCAAACAGGACAAGCTTGCATCTGTTATAGTTTTGGAGAAAAATGTGTTCATTTCATGTATGCGCGAAATGCCTTAAAAATGGCTTTAAAATGGATTTGGAGCATGGAGACGATTATCTCGGGATTGCAAGATAACCAAACAAAACTTTTAGTGGATTTCTACTTATTTTATTAAATATCATCTCCACCAAACAGGACAAGCTTGCATGTGTTATAGTTTTGGGGAAAAATGTGTTCATTTCATGTATGCGCAAAATGCCTTTGAAATGGCTTTAAAATGGATTTGGAGCATGGAGACAATTATCTCAGGATGGCAATATAAACAAACGAAACTTTTAGTAGATTTCTACTTATTTTATTAAATATTATCTCCACCAAACAGGACAAGCTTGCATCTGTTATAGTTTTGAAGAAAAATGTGTTCATTTCATGTATGCGCGAAATGCCTTAAAAATGGCTTTAAAATGGATTTGGAGCATGGAGACGATTATCTCAGGATTGCAAGATAACCAAACAAAACTTTTAGTGGATTTCTACTTATTTTATTAAATATCATCTCCACCAAACAGGACAAGCTTGCATGTGTTATAGTTTTGGAGAAAAATGTGTTCATTTCATGTATGCGCAAAATGCCTTTAAAATGGCTTTAAAATGGATTTGGAGCATGGAGACGATTATCTCAGGATGGCAATATAAACAAATGAAACTTTTAGTAGATTTCTACTTATTTTATTAAATATTATCTCCACCAAACAGGACAAGCTTGCATCTGTTATAGTTTTGGAGAAAAATGTGTTCATTTCATGTATGCGCAAAATGCCTTTGAAATGGCTTTAAAATGGATTTGGAGCATGGAGACGATTATCTCAGGATGGCAATATAAACAAACGAAACTTTTAGTAGATTTCTACTTATTTTATTAAATATTATCTCCACCAAACAGGACAAGCTTGCATCTGTTATATATAGTTTTGGAGAAAAATGTGTTCATTTCATTTATGCGCGAAATGCCTTAGAAATGGGTTTTAAGAGCATTTGAAGCATGGAGACGATTATCTCGAGATTGCAAGATAACCAAACAAAACTTTTAGTGGATTTCTACTTATTTTATTAAATATCATCTCCACCAAACAGGACAAGCTTGCATCTGTTATAGTTTTGGAGAAAAATGTGTTCATTTCATTTATGCGCGAAATGCCTTAGAAATGGGTTTTAATAGCATTTGAAGCATGGAGACGATTATCTCGAGATTGCAAAATAACCAAACAAAACTTTTAGTGGATTTCTACTTATTTTATTAAATATCATCTCCACCAAACAGGACAAGCTTGCATCTGTTATAGTTTTGGAGAAAAATGTGTTCATTTCATGTATGCGCGAAATGCCTTAAAAATGGCTTTAAAATGGATTTGGAGCATGGAGACGATTATCTCGGGATTGCAAGATAACCAAACAAAACTTTTAGTGGATTTCTACTTATTTTATTAAATATCATCTCCACCAAACAGGACAAGCTTGCATGTGTTATAGTTTTGGGGAAAAATGTGTTCATTTCATGTATGCGCAAAATGCCTTTGAAATGGCTTTAAAATGGATTTGGAGCATGGAGACGATTATCTCAGGATGGCAATATAAACAAACGAAACTTTTAGTAGATTTCTACTTATTTTATTAAATATTATCTCCACCAAACAGGACAAGCTTGCATCTGTTATAGTTTTGGAGAAAAATGTGTTCATTTCATGTATGCGCGAAATGCCTTAAAAATGGCTTTAAAATGGATTTGGAGCATGGAGACGATTATCTCGGGATTGCAAGATAACCAAACAAAACTTTTAGTGGATTTCTACTTATTTTATTAAATATCATCTCCACCAAACAGGACAAGCTTGCATGTGTTATAGTTTTGGAGAAAAATGTGTTCATTTCATGTATGCGCAAAATGCCTTTGAAATGGCTTTAAAATGGATTTGGAGCATGGAGACGATTATCTCAGGATGGCAATATAAACAAACGAAACTTTTAGTAGATTTCTACTTATTTTATTAAATATTATCTCCACCAAACAGGACAAGCTTGCATCTGTTATAGTTTTGGAGAAAAATGTGTTCATTTCATGTATGCGCGAAATGCCTTAAAAATGGCTTTAAAATGGATTTGGAGCATGGAGACGATTATCTCGGGATTGCAAGATAACCAAACAAAACTTTTAGTGGATTTCTACTTATTTTATTAAATATCATCTCCACCAAACAGGACAAGCTTGCATCTGTTATAGTTTTGGAGAAAAATGTGTTCATTTCATGTATGCGCGAAATGCCTTAAAAATGGCATTAAAATGGATTTGGAGCATGGAGACGATTATCTCGGGATTGCAAGATAACCAAACAAAACTTTTAGTGGATTTCTACTTATTTTATTAAATATCATCTCCACCAAACAGGACAAGCTTGCATGTGTTATAGTTTTGGAGAAAAATGTGTTCATTTCATGTATGCGCAAAATGCCTTTGAAATGGCTTTAAAATGGATTTGGAGCATGGAGACGATTATCTCAGGATGGCAATATAAACAAACGAAACTTTTAGTAGAATTCTACTTATTTTATTAAATATCTCCACCAAACAGGACAAGCTTGCATCTGTTATAGTTTTGGAGAAAAATGTGTTCATTTCATATATGCGCGAAATGCCTTAAAAATGGCTTTAAAATGGATTTGGAGCATGGAGACGATTATCTCGGGATTGCAAGATAACCAAACAAAACTTTTAGTGGATTTCTACTTATTTTATTAAATATCATCTCCACCAAACAGGACAAGCTTGCATCTGTTATAGTTTTGGAGAAAAATGTGTTCATTTCATGTATGCGCGAAATGCCTTAAAAATGGCTTTAAAATGGATTTGGAGCATGGAGACGATTATCTCGGGAATGCAAGATAACCAAACAAAACTTTTAGTGGATTTCTACTTATTTTATTAAATATCATCTCCACCAAACAGGACAAGCTTGCATGTGTTATAGTTTTGGGGAAAAATGTGTTCATTTCATGTATGCGCAAAATGCCTTTGAAATGGCTTTAAAATGGATTTGGAGCATGGAGACGATTATCTCAGGATGGCAATATAAACAAACGAAACTTTTAGTAGATTTCTACTTATTTTATTAAATATTATCTCCACCAAACAGGACAAGCTTGCATCTGTTATAGTTTTGAAGAAAAATGTGTTCATTTCATGTATGCGCGAAATGCCTTAAAAATGGCTTTAAAATGGATTTGGAGCATGGAGACGATTATCTCAGGATTGCAAGATAACCAAACAAAACTTTTAGTGGATTTCTACTTATTTTATTAAATATCATCTCCACCAAACAGGACAAGCTTGCATGTGTTATAGTTTTGGAGAAAAATGTGTTCATTTCATGTATGCGCAAAATGCCTTTGAAATGGCTTTAAAATGGATTTGGAGCATGGAGACGATTATCTCAGGATGGCAATATAAACAAATGAAACTTTTAGTAGATTTCTACTTATTTTATTAAATATTATCTCCACCAAACAGGACAAGCTTGCATCTGTTATAGTTTTGGAGAAAAATGTGTTCATTTCATGTATGCGCAAAATGCCTTTGAAATGGCTTTAAAATGGATTTGGAGCATGGAGACGATTATCTCAGGATGGCAATATAAACAAACGAAACTTTTAGTAGATTTCTACTTATTTTATTAAATATTATCTCCACCAAACAGGACAAGCTTGCATCTGTTATATATAGTTTTGGAGAAAAATGTGTTCATTTCATTTATGCGCGAAATGCCTTAGAAATGGGTTTTAAGAGCATTTGAAGCATGGAGACGATTATCTCGAGATTGCAAGATAACCAAACAAAACTTTTAGTGGATTTCTACTTATTTTATTAAATATCATCTCCACCAAACAGGACAAGCTTGCATCTGTTATAGTTTTGGAGAAAAATGTGTTCATTTCATTTATGCGCGAAATGCCTTAGAAATGGGTTTTAATAGCATTTGAAGCATGGAGACGATTATCTCGAGATTGCAAAATAACCAAACAAAACTTTTAGTGGATTTCTACTTATTTTATTAAATATCATCTCCACCAAACAGGACAAGCTTGCATCTGTTATAGTTTTGGAGAAAAATGTGTTCATTTCATGTATGCGCGAAATGGCTTAAAAATGGCTTTAAAATGGATTTGGAGCATGGAGACGATTATCTCGGGATTGCAAGATAACCAAACAAAACTTTTAGTGGATTTCTACTTATTTTATTAAATATCATCTCCACCAAACAGGACAAGCTTGCATGTGTTATAGTTTTGGGGAAAAATGTGTTCATTTCATGTATGCGCAAAATGCCTTTGAAATGGCTTTAAAATGGATTTGGAGCATGGAGACGATTATCTCAGGATGGCAATATAAACAAACGAAACTTTTAGTAGATTTCTACTTATTTTATTAAATATTATCTCCACCAAACAGGACAAGCTTGCATCTGTTATAGTTTTGGAGAAAAATGTGTTCATTTCATGTATGCGCGAAATGCCTTAAAAATGGCTTTAAAATGGATTTGGAGCATGGAGACGATTATCTCGGGATTGCAAGATAACCAAACAAAACTTTTAGTGGATTTCTACTTATTTTATTAAATATCATCTCCACCAAACAGGACAAGCTTGCATGTGTTATAGTTTTGGAGAAAAATGTGTTCATTTCATGTATGCGCAAAATGCCTTTGAAATGGCTTTAAAATGGATTTGGAGCATGGAGACGATTATCTCAGGATGGCAATATAAACAAACGAAACTTTTAGTAGATTTCTACTTATTTTATTAAATATTATCTCCACCAAACAGGACAAGCTTGCATCTGTTATAGTTTTGGAGAAAAATGTGTTCATTTCATGTATGCGCGAAATGCCTTAAAAATGGCTTTAAAATGGATTTGGAGCATGGAGACGATTATCTCGGGATTGCAAGATAACCAAACAAAACTTTTAGTGGATTTCTACTTATTTTATTAAATATCATCTCCACCAAACAGGACAAGCTTGCATCTGTTATAGTTTTGGAGAAAAATGTGTTCATTTCATGTATGCGCGAAATGCCTTAAAAATGGCATTAAAATGGATTTGGAGCATGGAGACGATTATCTCGGGATTGCAAGATAACCAAACAAAACTTTTAGTGGATTTCTACTTATTTTATTAAATATCATCTCCACCAAACAGGACAAGCTTGCATGTGTTATAGTTTTGGAGAAAAATGTGTTCATTTCATGTATGCGCAAAATGCCTTTGAAATGGCTTTAAAATGGATTTGGAGCATGGAGACGATTATCTCAGGATGGCAATATAAACAAACGAAACTTTTAGTAGAATTCTACTTATTTTATTAAATATCTCCACCAAACAGGACAAGCTTGCATCTGTTATAGTTTTGGAGAAAAATGTGTTCATTTCATATATGCGCGAAATGCCTTAAAAATGGCTTTAAAATGGATTTGGAGCATGGAGACGATTATCTCGGGATTGCAAGATAACCAAACAAAACTTTTAGTGGGTTTCTACTTATTTTATTAAATATCATCTCCACCAAACAGGACAAGCTTGCATCTGTTATAGTTTTGGAGAAAAATGTGTTCATTTCATGTATGCGCGAAATGCCTTAAAAATGGCTTTAAAATGGATTTGGAGCATGGAGACGATTATCTTGGGATTGCAAGATAACCAAACAAAACTTTTAGTGGATTTCTACTTATTTTATTAAATATCATCTCCACCAAACAGGACAAGCTTGCATGTGTTATAGTTTTGGGGAAAAATGTGTTCATTTCATGTATGCGCAAAATGCCTTTGAAATGGCTTTAAAATGGATTTGGAGCATGGAGACGATTATCTCAGGATGGCAATATAAACAAACGAAACTTTTAGTAGATTTCTACTTATTTTATTAAATATTATCTCCACCAAACAGGACAAGCTTGCATCTGTTATAGTTTTGGAGAAAAATGTGTTCATTTCATGTATGCGCGAAATGCCTTAAAAATGGCTTTAAAATGGATTTGGAGCATGGAGACGATTATCTCAGGATTGCAAGATAACCAAACAAAACTTTTAGTGGATTTCTACTTATTTTATTAAATATCATCTCCACCAAACAGGACAAGCTTGCATGTGTTATAGTTTTGGAGAAAAATGTGTTCATTTCATGTATGCGCAAAATGCCTTTGAAATGGCTTTAAAATGGATTTGGAGCATGGAGACGATTATCTCAGGATGGCAATATAAACAAATGAAACTTTTAGTAGATTTCTACTTATTTTATTAAATATTATCTCCACCAAACAGGACAAGCTTGCATCTGTTACAGTTTTGGAGAAAAATGTGTTCATTTCATGTATGCGCAAAATGCCTTTGAAATGGCTTTAAAATGGATTTGGAGCATGGAGACGATTATCTCAGGATGGCAATATAAACAAACGAAACTTTTAGTAGATTTCTACTTATTTTATTAAATATTATCTCCACCAAACAGGACAAGCTTGCATCTGTTATATATAGTTTTGGAGAAAAATGTGTTCATTTCATTTATGCGCGAAATGCCTTAGAAATGGGTTTTAAGAGCATTTGAAGCATGGAGACGATTATCTCGAGATTGCAAGATAACCAAACAAAACTTTTAGTGGATTTCTACTTATTTTATTAAATATCATCTCCACCAAACAGGACAAGCTTGCATCTGTTATAGTTTTGGAGAAAAATGTGTTCATTTCATTTATGCGCGAAATGCCTTAGAAATGGGTTTTAATAGCATTTGAAGCATGGAGACGATTATCTCGAGATTGCAAAATAACCAAACAAAACTTTTAGTGGATTTCTACTTATTTTATTAAATATCATCTCCACCAAACAGGACAAGCTTGCATCTGTTATAGTTTTGGAGAAAAATGTGTTCATTTCATGTATGCGCGAAATGGCTTAAAAATGGCTTTAAAATGGATTTGGAGCATGGAGACGATTATCTCGGGATTGCAAGATAACCAAACAAAACGTTTAGTGGATTTCTACTTATTTTATTAAATATCATCTCCACCAAACAGGACAAGCTTGCATGTGTTATAGTTTTGGGGAAAAATGTGTTCATTTCATGTATGCGCAAAATGCCTTTGAAATGGCTTTAAAATGGATTTGGAGCATGGAGACGATTATCTCAGGATGGCAATATAAACAAACGAAACTTTTAGTAGATTTCTACTTATTTTATTAAATATTATCTCCACCAAACAGGACAAGCTTGCATCTGTTATAGTTTTGGAGAAAAATGTGTTCATTTCATGTATGCGCGAAATGCCTTAAAAATGGCTTTAAAATGGATTTGGAGCATGGAGACGATTATCTCGGGATTGCAAGATAACCAAACAAAACTTTTAGTGGATTTCTACTTATTTTATTAAATATCATCTCCACCAAACAGGACAAGCTTGCATGTGTTATAGTTTTGGAGAAAAATGTGTTCATTTCATGTATGCGCAAAATGCCTTTGAAATGGCTTTAAAATGGATTTGGAGCATGGAGACGATTATCTCAGGATGGCAATATAAACAAACGAAACTTTTAGTAGATTTCTACTTATTTTATTAAATATTATCTCCACCAAACAGGACAAGCTTGCATCTGTTATAGTTTTGGAGAAAAATGTGTTCATTTCATGTATGCGCGAAATGCCTTAAAAATGGCTTTAAAATGGATTTGGAGCATGGAGACGATTATCTCGGGATTGCAAGATAACCAAACAAAACTTTTAGTGGATTTCTACTTATTTTATTAAATATCATCTCCACCAAACAGGACAAGCTTGCATCTGTTATAGTTTTGGAGAAAAATGTGTTCATTTCATGTATGCGCGAAATGCCTTAAAAATGGCATTAAAATGGATTTGGAGCATGGAGACGATTATCTCGGGATTGCAAGATAACCAAACAAAACTTTTAGTGGATTTCTACTTATTTTATTAAATATCATCTCCACCAAACAGGACAAGCTTGCATGTGTTATAGTTTTGGAGAAAAATGTGTTCATTTCATGTATGCGCAAAATGCCTTTGAAATGGCTTTAAAATGGATTTGGAGCATGGAGACGATTATCTCAGGATGGCAATATAAACAAACGAAACTTTTAGTAGAATTCTACTTATTTTATTAAATATCTCCACCAAACAGGACAAGCTTGCATCTGTTATAGTTTTGGAGAAAAATGTGTTCATTTCATATATGCGCGAAATGCCTTAAAAATGGCTTTAAAATGGATTTGGAGCATGGAGACGATTATCTCGGGATTGCAAGATAACCAAACAAAACTTTTAGTGGGTTTCTACTTATTTTATTAAATATCATCTCCACCAAACAGGACAAGCTTGCATCTGTTATAGTTTTGGAGAAAAATGTGTTCATTTCATGTATGCGCGAAATGCCTTAAAAATGGCTTTAAAATGGATTTGGAGCATGGAGACGATTATCTTGGGATTGCAAGATAACCAAACAAAACTTTTAGTGGATTTCTACTTATTTTATTAAATATCATCTCCACCAAACAGGACAAGCTTGCATGTGTTATAGTTTTGGGGAAAAATGTGTTCATTTCATGTATGCGCAAAATGCCTTTGAAATGGCTTTAAAATGGATTTGGAGCATGGAGACGATTATCTCAGGATGGCAATATAAACAAACGAAACTTTTAGTAGATTTCTACTTATTTTATTAAATATTATCTCCACCAAACAGGACAAGCTTGCATCTGTTATAGTTTTGGAGAAAAATGTGTTCATTTCATGTATTCGCGAAATGCCTTAAAAATGGCTTTAAAATGGATTTGGAGCATGGAGACGATTATCTCGGGATTGCAAGATAACCAAACAAAACTTTTAGTGGATTTCTACTTATTTTATTAAATATCATCTCCACCAAACCGGACAAGCTTTCATCTGTTATAGTTTTGGAGAAAAATGTGTTCATTTCATGTATGCGCGAAATGCCTTAAAAATGGCTTTAAAATGGATTTGGAGCATGGAGACGATTATCTCGGGATTGCAAGATAACCAAACAAAACTTTTAGTGGATTTCTACTTATTTTATTAAATATCATCTCCACCAAACAGGACAAGCTTGCATGTGTTATAGTTTTGGAGAAAAAGGTGTTCATTTCATGTATGCGCAAAATGCCTTTGAAATGGCTTTAAAATGGATTTGGAGCATGGAGACGATTATCTCAGGATGGCAATATAAACAAACGAAACTTTTAGTAGATTTCTACTTATTTTATTAAATATTATCTCCACCAAACAGGACAAGCTTGCATCTGTTATAGTTTTGGAGAAAAATGTGTTCATTTCATGTATGCGCGAAATGCCTTAAAAATGGCTTTAAAATGGATTTGGAGCATGGAGACGATTATCTCGGGATTGCAAGATAACCAAACAAAACTTTTAGTGGATTTCTACTTATTTTATTAAATATCATCTCCACCAAACAGGACAAGCTTGCATGTGTTATAGTTTTGGAGAAAAATGTGTTCATTTCATGTATGCGCAAAATGCCTTTGAAATGGCTTTAAAATGGATTTGGAGCATGGAGACGATTATCTCAGGATGGCAATATAAACAAACGAAACTTTTAGTAGATTTCTACTTATTTTATTAAATATTATCTCCACCAAACAGGACAAGCTTGCATCTGTTATATATAGTTTTGGAGAAAAATGTGTTCATTTCATTTATGCGCGAAATGCCTTAGAAATGGGTTTTAAGAGCATTTGAAGCATGGAGACGATTATCTCGAGATTGCAAGATAACCAAACAAAACTTTTAGTGGATTTCTACTTATTTTATTAAATATCATCTCCACCAAACAGGACAAGCTTGCATCTGTTATAGTTTTGGAGAAAAATGTGTTCAGTTCATTTATGCGCGAAATGCCTTAGAAATGGGTTTTAATAGCATTTGAAGCATGGAGACGATTATCTCGAGATTGCAAAATAACCAAACAAAACTTTTAGTGGATTTCTACTTATTTTATTAAATATCATCTCCACCAAACAGGACAAGCTTGCATCTGTTATAGTTTTGGAGAAAAATGTGTTCATTTCATGTATGCGCGAAATGCCTTAAAAATGGCTTTAAAATGGATTTGGAGCATGGAGACGATTATCTCGGGATTGCAAGATAACCAAACAAAACTTTTAGTGGATTTCTACTTATTTTATTAAATATCATCTCCACCAAACAGGACAAGCTTGCATGTGTTATAGTTTTGGGGAAAAATGTGTTCATTTCATGTATGCGCAAAATGCCTTTGAAATGGCTTTAAAATGGATTTGGAGCATGGAGACGATTATCTCAGGATGGCAATATAAACAAACGAAACTTTTAGTAGATTTCTACTTATTTTATTAAATATTATCTCCACCAAACAGGACAAGCTTGCATCTGTTATAGTTTTGGAGAAAAATGTGTTCATTTCATGTATGCGCGAAATGCCTTAAAAATGGCTTTAAAATGGATTTGGAGCATGGAGACGATTATCTCGGGATTGCAAGATAACCAAACAAAACTTTTAGTGGATTTCTACTTATTTTATTAAATATCATCTCCACCAAACAGGACAAGCTTGCATGTGTTATAGTTTTGGAGAAAAATGTGTTCATTTCATGTATGCGCAAAATGCCTTTGAAATGGCTTTAAAATGGATTTGGAGCATGGAGACGATTATCTCAGGATGGCAATATAAACAAACGAAACTTTTAGTAGATTTCTACTTATTTTATTAAATATTATCTCCACCAAACAGGACAAGCTTGCATCTGTTATAGTTTTGGAGAAAAATGTGTTCATTTCATGTATGCGCGAAATGCCTTAAAAATGGCTTTAAAATGGATTTGGAGCATGGAGACGATTATCTCGGGATTGCAAGATAACCAAACAAAACTTTTAGTGGATTGCTACTTATTTTATTAAATATCATCTCCACCAAACAGGACAAGCTTGCATCTGTTATAGTTTTGGAGAAAAATGTGTTCATTTCATGTATGCGCGAAATGCCTTAAAAATGGCATTAAAATTGATTTGGAGCATGGAGACGATTATCTCGGGATTGCAAGATAACCAAACAAAACTTTTAGTGGATTTCTACTTATTTTATTAAATATCATCTCCACCAAACAGGACAAGCTTGCATGTGTTATAGTTTTGGAGAAAAATGTGTTCATTTCATGTATGCGCAAAATGCCTTTGAAATGGCTTTAAAATGGATTTGGAGCATGGAGACGATTATCTCAGGATGGCAATATAAACAAACGAAACTTTTAGTAGATTTCTACTTATTTTATTAAATATTATCTCCACCAAACAGGACAAGCTTGCATCTGTTATAGTTTTGGAGAAAAATGTGTTCATTTCATGTATGCGCGAAATGCCTTAAAAATGGCTTTAAAATGGATTTGGAGCATGGAGACGATTATCTCGGGATTGCAAGATAACCAAACAAAACTTTTAGTGGATTTCTACTTATTTTATTAAATATCATCTCCACCAAACAGGACAAGCTTGCATGTGTTATAGTTTTGGAGAAAAATGTGTTCATTTCATGTATGCGCAAAATGCCTTTAAAATGGCTTTAAAATGGATTTGGAGCATCGAGACGATTATCTCAGGATGGCAATATAAACAAACGAAACTTTTAGTAGATTTCTACTTATTTTATTAAATATTATCTCCACCAAACAGGACAAGCTTGCATCTGTTATAGTTTTGGAGAAAAATGTGTTCATTTCATGTATGCGCGAAATGCCTTAAAAATGGCTTTAAAATGGATTTGGAGCATGGAGACGATTATCTCGGGATTGCAAGATAACCAAACAAAACTTTTAGTGGATTTCTACTTATTTTATTAAATATCATCTCCACCAAACAGGACAAGCTTGCATGTGTTATAGTTTTGGAGAAAAATGTGTTCATTTCATGTATGCGCAAAATGCCTTTGAAATGGCTTTAAAATGGATTTGGAGCATGGAGACGATTATCTCAGGATGGCAATATAAACAAACGAAACTTTTAGTAGATTTCTACTTATTTTATTAAATATTATCTCCACCAAACAGGACAAGCTTGCATCTGTTATAGTTTTGGAGAAAAATGTGTTCATTTCATGTATGCGCGAAATGCCTTAAAAATGGCTTTAAAATGGATTTGGAGCATGGAGACGATTATCTCGGGATTGCAAGATAACCAAACAAAACTTTTAGTGGATTTCTACTTATTTTATTAAATATCATCTCCACCAAACAGGACAAGCTTGCATCTGTTATAGTTTTGGAGAAAAATGTGTTCATTTCATGTATGCGCGAAATGCCTTAAAAATGGCTTTAAAATGGATTTGGAGCATGGAGACGATTATCTCAAGATTGCAAGATAACCAAACAAAACTTTTAGTGGATTTCTACTTATTTTATTAAATATCATCTCCACCAAACAGGACAAGCTTGCATCTGTTATAGTTTTGGAGAAAAATGTGTTCATTTCATGTATGCGCAAAATGCCTTTGAAATGGCTTTAAAATGGATTTGGAGCATGGAGACGATTATCTCAGGATGGCAATATAAACAAACGAAACTTTTAGTAGATTTCTACTTATTTTATTAAATATTATCTCCACCAAACAGGACAAGCTTGCATCTGTTATAGTTTTGGAGAAAATTGTGTTCATTTCATGTATGCGCGAAATGCCTTAAAAATGGCTTTAAAATGGATTTGGAGCATGGAGACGATTATCTCGGGATTGCAAGATAACCAAACAAAACTTTTAGTGGATTTCTACTTATTTTATTAAATATCATCTCCACCAAACAGGACAAGCTTGCATCTGTATAGTTTTAAAGAAAAATGTGTTCATTTCATTTATGCGCGAAATGCCTTAGAAATGGGTTTTAAGAGCATTTGAAGCATGGAGACGATTATCTCGAGATTGCAAGATAACCAAACAAAACTTTTAGTGGATTTCTACTTATTTTATTAAATATCATCTCCACCAAACAGGACAAGCTTGCATCTGTTATAGTTTTGGAGAAAAATGTGTTCATTTCATTTATGCGCGAAATGCCTTAGAAATGGGTTTTAATAGCATTTGAAGCATGGTGACGATTATCTCGAGATTGCAAGATAACCAAACAAAACTTTTAGTGGATTTCTACTTATTTTATTAAATATCATCTCCACCAAACAGGACAAGCTTGCCTGTGTTATAGTTTTGGAGAAAAATGTGTTCATTTCATGTATGCGCAAAATGCCTTAAAAATGGCTTTAAAATGGATTTGGAGCATGGAGACGATTATCTCGGGATTGCAAGATAACCAAACAAAACTTTTAGTGGATTTCTACTTATTTTATTAAATATCATCTCCACCAAACAGGACAAGCTTGCATGTGTTATAGTTTTGGAGAAAAATGTGTTCATTTCATGTATGCGCAAAATGCCTTTGAAATGGCTTTAAAATGGATTTGGAGCATGGAGACGATTATCTCAGGATGGCAATATAAACAAACGAAACTTTTAGTAGATTTCTACTTATTTTATTAAATATTATCTCCACCAAACAGGACAAGCTTGCATCTGTTATAGTTTTGGAGAAAAATGTGTTCATTTCATGTATGCGCAAAATGCCTTAAAAATGGCTTTAAAATGGATTTGGAGCATGGAGACGATTATCTCGGGATTGCAAGATAACCAAACAAAACTTTTAGTGGATTTCTACTTATTTTATTAAATATCATCTCCACCAAACAGGACAAGCTTGCATGTGTTATAGTTTTGGAGAAAAATGTGTTCATTTCATGTATGCGCAAAATGCCTTTGAAATGGCTTTAAAATGGATTTGGAGCATGGAGACGATTATCTCAGGATGGCAATATAAACAAACGAAACTTTTAGTAGATTTCTACTTATTTTATTAAATATTATCTCCACCAAACAGGACAAGCTTGCATCTGTTATAGTTTTGGAGAAAAATGTGTTCATTTCATGTATGCGCGAAATGCCTTAAAAATGGCTTTAAAATGGATTTGGAGCATGGAGACGATTATCTCGGGATTGCAAGATAACCAAACAAAACTTTTAGTGGATTTCTACTTATTTTATTAAATATCATCTCCACCAAACAGGACAAGCTTGCCTGTGTTATAGTTTTGGAGAAAAATGTGTTCATTTCATGTATGCGCAAAATGCCTTAAAAATGGCTTTAAAATGGATTTGGAGCATGGAGACGATTATCTCGGGATTGCAAGATAACCAAACAAAACTTTTAGTGGATTTCTACTTATTTTATTAAATATCATCTCCACCAAACAGGACAAGCTTGCATGTGTTATAGTTTTGGAGAAAAATGTGTTCATTTCATGTATGCGCAAAATGCCTTTGAAATGGCTTTAAAATGGATTTGGAGCATGGAGACGATTATCTCAGGATGGCAATATAAACAAACGAAACTTTTAGTAGATTTCTACTTATTTTATTAAATATTATCTCCACCAAACAGGACAAGCTTGCATCTGTTATAGTTTTGGAGAAAAATGTGTTCATTTCATGTATGCGCGAAATGCCTTAAAAATGGCTTTAAAATGGATTTGGAGCATGGAGACGATTATCTCGGGATTGCAAGATAACCAAACAAAACTTTTAGTGGATTTCTACTTATTTTATTAAATATCATCTCCACCAAACAGGACAAGCTTGCATGTGTTATAGTTTTGGAGAAAAATGTGTTCATTTCATGTATGCGCAAAATGCCTTTGAAATGGCTTTAAAATGGATTTGGAGCATGGAGACGATTATCTCAGGATGGCAATATAAACAAACGAAACTTTTAGTAGATTTCTACTTATTTTATTAAATATTATCTCCACCAAACAGGACAAGCTTGCATCTGTTATAGTTTTGGAGAAAAATGTGTTCATTTCATGTATGCGCGAAATGCCTTAAAAATGGCTTTAAAATGGATTTGGAGCATGGAGACGATTATCTCGGGATTGCAAGATAACCAAACAAAACTTTTAGTGGATTTCTACTTATTTTATTAAATATCATCTCCACCAAACAGGACAAGCTTGCATCTGTTATAGTTTTGGAGAAAAATGTGTTAATTTCATGTATGCGCGAAATGCCTTAAAAATGGCTTTAAAATGGATTTGGAGCATGGAGACGATTATCTCAAGATTGCAAGATAACCAAACAAAACTTTTAGTGGATTTCTACTTATTTTATTAAATATCATCTCCACCAAACAGGACAAGCTTGCATCTGTTATAGTTTTGGAGAAAAATGTGTTCATTTCATGTATGCGCAAAATGCCTTTGAAATGGCTTTAAAATGGATTTGGAGCATGGAGACGATTTTCTCAGGATGGCAATATAAACAAACGAAACTTTTAGTAGATTTCTACTTATTTTATTAAATATTATCTCCACCAAACAGGACAAGCTTGCATGTGTTATAGTTTTGGAGAAAAATGTGTTCATTTCATGTATGCGCGAAATGCCTTAAAAATGGCTTTAAAATGGATTTGGAGCATGGAGACGATTATCTCGGGATTGCAAGATAACCAAACAAAACTTTTAGTGGATTTCTACTTATTTTATTAAATATCATCTCCACCAAACAGGACAAGCTTGCATGTGTTATAGTTTTGGAGAAAAATGTGTTCATTTCATGTATGCGCAAAATGCCTTTGAAATGGCTTTAAAATGGATTTGGAGCATGGAGACGATTATCTCAGGATGGCAATATAAACAAACGAAACATTTAGTAGATTTCTACTTATTTTATTAAATATTATCTCCACCAAACAGGACAAGCTTGCATCTGTATAGTTTTAAAGAAAAATGTGTTCATTTCATTTATGCGCGAAATGCCTTAGAAATGGGTTTTAAGAGCATTTGAAGCATGGAGACGATTATCTCGAGATTGCAAGATAACCAAACAAAACTTTTAGTGGATTTCTACTTATTTTATTAAATATCATCTCCACCAAACAGGACAAGCTTGCATCTGTATAGTTTTAAAGAAAAATGTGTTCATTTCATTTATGCGCGAAATGCCTTAGAAATGGGTTTTAAGAGCATTTGAAGCATGGAGACGATTATCTCGAGATTGCAAGATAACCAAACAAAACTTTTAGTGGATTTCTACTTATTTTATTAAATATCATCCCCACCAAACAGGACAAGCTTGCATCTGTTATAGTTTTGGAGAAAAATGTGTTCATTTCATTTATGCGCGAAATGCCTTAGAAATGGGTTTTAATAGCATTTGAAGCATGGAGACGATTATCTCGAGATTGCAAGATAACCAAACAAAACTTTTAGTGGATTTCTACTTATTTTATTAAATATCATCTCCACCAAACAGGACAAGCTTGCATCTGTTATAGTTTTGGAGAAAAATGTGTTCATTTCATGTATGCGCGAAATGCCTTAAAAATGGCTTTAAAATGGATTTGGAGCATGGAGACGATTATCTCGGGATTGCAAGATAACCAAACAAAACTTTTAGTGGATTTCTACTTATTTTATTAAATATCATCTCCACCAAACAGGACAAGCTTGCATGTGTTATAGTTTTGGAGAAAAATGTGTTCATTTCATGTATGCGCAAAATGCCTTTGAAATGGCTTTAAAATGGATTTGGAGCATGGAGACGATTATCTCAGGATGGCAATATAAACAAACGAAACTTTTAGTAGATTTCTACTTATTTTATTAAATATTATCTCCACCAAACAGGACAAGCTTGCATCTGTTATAGTTTTGGAGAAAAATGTGTTCATTTCATTTATGCGCGAAATGCCTTAGAAATGGGTTTTAAGAGCATTTGAAGCATGGAGACGATTATCTCGAGATTGCAAGATAACCAAACAAAACTTTTAGGCTACATGCGCACGCTGCTTCTTTTTCGTGTTCACAAACTGCAGCCAAAACTGCAGCCAAAACTGCAGCCAAAACTGCACCTTGTCAGAGAGAGCCTGGAAATGTCACAAAAAATGTAGGTGCTTTTTTGGTGCATTTTTGGTGCATTTTTGGTGCGTTTTTGGCTGCAGTTTTGTCAACAATTGTTTCATGTATTTTTCAGTTCAAACAAGCCCATAAAGCTTGTTGAATTGGAAAAAAAAAAAAATTAGAAATAAATAAATAATTAAAAAAAACGGCGTGCGGTCCCCCCCAATTTTAATGCCAGCCAGATAAAGCCATACGGCTGAAGGCTGGTATTCTCAGGATGGGGAGCCCCACGTTATGGGGAGCCCCCCAGCCTAACAATATCAGTCAGCAGCCGCCCAGAATTGCCGCATACATTATATGCGACAGTTCTGGGGCTGTGCCCGGCTCTTCCCGATTTACCCTGGTGCGTTGGCAAATCGGGGTAATAAGGAGTTTTTGGCAGCCCATAGCTGCCAATAAGTCCTAGATTAATCATGTCAGGCGTCTATGAGACACCCTCCATAATTAATCTGTAAGTGACAGTAAATAAACACACACACACATGAAAAAATCCTTTATTAGAAATAAAAAACACAAACACATTCCCTCATTACCAATTTATTAACCCCGACAAAGCCCTCCATGTCCGGCGTAATCCAGCATGCTCCAGCGTCGCTTCCAGCAGTGCTGCATGGAGGTGACCGGAGAAGCAGCAGACACCGCCGCTCCGGTCACCTCCATGCAGCTAATGAAGACAGCCGCGCGATCAGCTGCTGTCACTGAGGTTACCCGCTGTCACTGGATCCAGCGGTGGCCGCGAGTAACCTCTGACAGCTCAGCTGATCGCGCTACAGCGTGGAGCCGGCGGCAGGAGCGTGGAGCCGGCGGCAGGAGCGTGGAGCCGGCGGCAGGAGCGTGGAGCCGGCGGCAGGAGCGTGGAGCCGGCGGCAGGAGCGTGGAGCTGACGACAGGAGCGTGGAGCCCGGGACTTTCAGCGGCGGCGGCGGTGGCGGTGAGAGGGGTCCATCATCTCCCCTGTGCGGGGACCGCGGTACTTCGGGTAACTCGTGGAGGACGGGACTATCAGCGGCGGCAGCGAGAGGGGGAAGGACGTTGGCAGCTGAAAACATTGATTTTTCCCTCTCGCTGCTGCCGCTGCTGATAGTCCCGTCCTCCACATCATCTCTCCTGTGCGTGCACGCTGGGGACAGTGGTACTTCGGGGAACACATGGAGGACGGGACTACCAGCGGCGGCGGCAGCAGCAAGAGGGAAAAATCAATGTTTTCAGCTGCCAATGTCCATCCCCCTCTCGCTGCCGCTGCTGATAGTCCCGTCCTCCACATCATCTCCCCTGTGCGTGCATGCTGGGGACAGCGGTACTTCGGGGAACACATGGAGGACGGGACGGGACCACTTGCCTGACCTCACTTCCTGACAAATCACCTGCGTTTTTGCTAGCAAAAACGCAGGTAAAAGGCAGGTAAAATGCACCACTTTTGATTAGCATGCATTTTTCCTGCGTTTTTGATGCCCTCATTGATTTCAATGGGTGACAAATGTTGACAAAAACGCAGGAAGAATGAACATGGTGCATTTTTTTTGTCACAAACTTTTGACAAAAAAAAAACGCTGACAAATAAACTGCAATGTGCGCATGACAAATCTGACTTCTCATAGACTTTGCTGGGAAGTCAGATGTCAGAAAGTTCTGCTGACAAAACTGCAGCCAAAAAAGCAGCAAAAAAGCAGGAAAAAAAGCAGCGTGCGCATGTAGCCTTAGTGGATTTCTACTTATTTTATTAAATATCATCTCCACCAAACAGGACAAGCTTGCATCTGTTATAGTTTTGGAGAAAAATGTGTTCATTTCATTTATGCGCGAAATGCCTTAGAAATGGGTTTTAATAGCATTTGAAGCATGGAGACGATTATCTCGAGATTGCAAGATAACCAAACAAAACTTTTAGTGGATTTCTACTTATTTTATTAAATATCATCTCCACCAAACAGGACAAGCTTGCATCTGTTATAGTTTTGGAGAAAAATTTGTTCATTTCATGTATGCGCGAAATGCCTTAAAAATGGCTTTAAAATGGATTTGGAGCATGGAGACGATTATCTCGGGATTGCAAGATAACCAAACAAAACTTTTAGTGGATTTCTACTTATTTTATTAAATATCATCTCCACCAAACAGGACAAGCTTGCATGTGTTATAGTTTTGGAGAAAAATGTGTTCATTTCATGTATGCGCAAAATGCCTTTGAAATGGCTTTAAAATGGATTTGGAGCATGGAGACGATTATCTCAGGATGGCAATATAAACAAACGAAACTTTTAGTAGATTTCCACTTACTTTATTAAATATTATCTCCACCAAACAGGACAAGCTTGCATCTGTTATAGTTTTGGAGAAAAATGTGTTCATTACATGTATGCGCAAAATGCCTTTGAAATGGCTTTAAAATGGATTTGGAGCATGGAGACGATTATCTCAGGATGGCAATATAAACAAACGAAACTTTTAGTAGATTTCTTCTTATTTTATTAAATATTATCTCCACCAAACAGGACAAGCTTGCATCTGTTATAGTTTTGGAGAAAAATGTGTTCATTTCATTTATGCGCGAAATGCCTTAGAAATGGGTTTTAAGAGCATTTGAAGCATGGAGACGATTATCTCGAGACTGCAAGATAACCAAACAAAACTTTTAGTGGATTTCTACTTATTTTATTAAATATCATCTCCACCAAACAGGACAAGCTTGCATCTGTTATAGTTTTGGAGAAAAATGTGTTCATTTCATTTATGCGCGAAATGCCTTAGAAATGGGTTTTAATAGCATTTGAAGCATGGAGACGATTATCTCGAGATTGCAAGATAACCAAACAAAACTTTTAGTGGATTTCTACTTATTTTATTAAATATCATCTCCACCAAACAGGACAAGCTTGCATGTGTTATAGTTTTGGAGAAAAATGTGTTCATTTCATGTATGCGCAAAATGCCTTTTGAAATGGCTTTAAAATGGATTTGGAGCATGGAGACGATTATCTCAGGATGGCAATATAAACAAACGAAACTTTTAGTAGATTTCTACTTATTTTATTAAATATTATCTCCACCAAACAGGACAAGCTTGCATCTGTTATAGTTTTGGAGAAAAATGTGTTCATTTCATTTATGCGCGAAATGCCTTAGAAATGGGTTTTAAGAGCATTTGAAGCATGGAGACGATTATCTCGAGATTGCAAGATAACCAAACAAAACTTTTAGTGGATTTCTACTTATTTTATTAAATATCATCTCCACCAAACAGGACAAGCTTGCATCTGTTATAGTTTTGGAGAAAAATGTGTTCATTTCATGTATGCGCGAAATGCCTTAAAAATGGCTTTAAAATGGATTTGGAGCATGGAGACGATTATCTCGGGATTGCAAGATAACCAAACAAAACTTTTAGTGGATTTCTACTTATTTTATTAAATATCATCTCCACCAAACAGGACAAGCTTGCATGTGTTATAGTTTTGGAGAAAAATGTGTTCATTTCATGTATGCGCAAAATGCCTTTGAAATGGCTTTAAAATGGATTTGGAGCATGGAGATGATTATCTCAGGATGGCAATATAAACAAACGAAACTTTTAGTAGATTTCTACTTATTTTATTAAATATTATCTCCACCAAACAGGACAAGCTTGCATCTGTTATAGTTTTGGAGAAAAATGTGATCATTTCATTTATGCGCGAAATGCCTTAAAAATGGCTCTAAAATGGATTTGGAGCATGGAGACGATTATCTCGAGATTGCAAGATAACCAAACAAAACTTTTAGTGGATTTCTACTTATTTTATTAAATATTATCCCCACCAAACAGGACAAGCTTGCATCTGTTATAGTTTTGGAGAAAAATGTGTTCATTTCATTTATGCGCGAAATGCCTTAGAAATGGGTTTTAATAGCATTTGAAGCATGGAGACGATTATCTCGAGATTGCAAGATAACCAAACAAAACTTTTAGTGGATTTCTACTTATTTTATTAAATATCATCTCCACCAAACAGGACAAGCTTGCATCTGTTATAGTTTTGGAGAAAAATGTGTTCATTTCATGTATGCGCGAAATGCCTTAAAAATGGCTTTAAAATGGATTTGGAGCATGGAGACAATTATCTCGGGATTGCAAGATAACCAAACAAAACTTTTAGTGGATTTCTACTTATTTTATTAAATATCATCTCCACCAAAGAGGACAAGCTTGCATCTGTTATAGTTTTGGAGAAAAATGTGATCATTTCATTTATGCGCGAAATGCCTTAAAAATGGCTTTAAAAAGGGTTTGGAGCATGGAGACGATTATCTCGGGATTGCAAGATAACCAAAAAAAACTTTTAGTGGATTTCTACTTATTTTTTTTAAATATCATCTCCACCAAACAGGACAAGCTTGCATCTGTTATAGTTTTGGAGAAAAATGTGTTCATTTCATTTATGCGCGAAATGCCTTAGAAATGGGTTTTAAGAGCATTTGAAGCATGGAGACGATTATCTCGAGATTGCAAGATAACCAAACAAAACTTTTAGTGGATTTCTACTTATTTTATTAAATATCATCTCCACCAAACAGAACAAGCTTGCATCTGTTATAGTTTTGGAGAAAAATGTGTTCATTTCATTTATGCGCGAAATGCCTTAGAAATGGGTTTTAAGAGCATTTGAAGCATGGAGACGATTATCTCGAGATTGCAAGATAACCAAACAAAACTTTTAGTGGATTTCTACTTATTTTATTAAATATCATCTCCACCAAACAGGACAAGCTTGCATCTGTTATAGTTTTGGAGAAAAATGTGATCATTTCATTTATGCGCGAAATGCCTTAAAAATGGCTTTAAAATGGATTTGGAGCATGGAGACGATTATCTCGGGATTGCAAGATAACCAAACAAAACTTTTAGTGGATTTCTACTTATTTTTTTTTAAATATCATCTCCACCAAACAGGACAAGCTTGCATCTGTTATAGTTTTGGAGAAAAATGTGTTCATTTCATTTATGCGCGAAATGCCTTAGAAATGGGTTTTAAGAGCATTTGAAGCATGGAGACGATTATCTCGAGATTGCAAGATAACCAAACAAAACTTTTAGTGGATTTCTACTTATTTTATTAAATATCATCTCCACCAAACAGAACAAGCTTGCATCTGTTATAGTTTTGGAGAAAAATGTGTTCATTTCATTTATGCGCGAAATGCCTTAGAAATGGGTTTTAAGAGCATTTGAAGCATGGAGACGATTATCTCGAGATTGCAAGATAACCAAACAAAACTTTTAGTGGATTTCTACTTATTTTATTAAATATCATCTCCACCAAACAGGACAAGCTTGCATCTGTTATAGTTTTGGAGAAAAATGTGATCATTTCATTTATGCGCGAAATGCCTTAAAAATGGCTTTAAAATGGATTTGGAGCATGGAGACGATTATCTCGGGATTGCAAGATAACCAAACAAAACTTTTAGTGGATTTCTACTTATTTTTTTTAAATATCATCTCCACCAAACAGGACAAGCTTGCATCTGTTATAGTTTTGGAGAAAAATGTGTTCATTTCATTTATGCGCGAAATGCCTTAGAAATGGGTTTTAAGAGCATTTGAAGCATGGAGACGATTATCTCGAGATTGCAAGATAACCAAACAAAACTTTTAGTGGATTTCTACTTATTTTATTAAATATCATCTCCACCAAACAGAACAAGCTTGCATCTGTTATAGTTTTGGAGAAAAATGTGTTCATTTCATTTATGCGCGAAATGCCTTAGAAATGGGTTTTAAGAGCATTTGAAGCATGGAGACGATTATCTCGAGATTGCAAGATAACCAAACAAAACTTTTAGTGGATTTCTACTTATTTTATTAAATATCATCTCCACCAAACAGGACAAGCTTGCATCTGTTATAGTTTTGGAGAAAAATGTGATCATTTCATTTATGCGCGAAATGCCTTAAAAATGGCTTTAAAATGGATTTGGAGCATGGAGACGATTATCTCGGGATTGCAAGATAACCAAACAAAACTTTTAGTGTATTTCTACTTATTTTATTAAATATTATCCCCACCAAACAGGACAAGCTTGCATCTGTTATAGTTTTGGAGAAAAATGTGTTCATTTCATTTATGCGCGAAATGCCTTAGAAATGGGTTTTAATAGCATTTGAAGCATGGAGACGATTATCTCGAGATTGCAAGATAACCAAACAAAACTTTTAGTGGATTTCTACTTATTTTATTAAATATCATCTCCACCAAACAGGACAAGCTTGCATCTGTTATAGTTTTGGAGAAAAATGTGTTCATTTCATGTATGCGCGAAATGCCTTAAAAATGGCTTTAAAATGGATTTGGAGCATGGAGACGATTATCTCGGGATTGCAAGATAACCAAACAAAACTTTTAGTGGATTTCTACTTATTTTATTAAATATTATCCCCACCAAACAGGACAAGCTTGCATCTGTTATAGTTTTGGAGAAAAATGTGATCATTTCATTTATGCGCGAAATGCCTTAGAAATGGGTTTTAAGAGCATTTGAAGCATGGAGACGATTATCGCGAGATTGCAAGATAACCAAACAAAACTTTTAGTGGATTTCTACTTATTTTATTAAATATCATCTCCACCAAACAGGACAAGCTTGCATCTGTTATAGTTTTGGAGAAAAATGTGTTCATTTCATTTATGCGCGAAATACCTTAGAAATGGGTTTTAATAGCATTTGAAGCATGGAGACGATTATCTCGAGATTGCAAGATAACCAAACAAAACTTTTATTGGATTTCTACTTATTTTATTAAATATCATCTCCACCAAACAGGACAAGCTTGCATCTGTTATAGTTTTGGAGAAAAATGTGTTCATTTCATGTATGCGCGAAATGCCTTAAAAATGGCTTTAAAATGGATTTGGAGCATGGAGACGATTATCTCGGGATTGCATGATAACCAAACAAAACTTTTAGTGGATTTCTACTTATTTTATTAAATATCATCTCCACCAAACAGGACAAGCTTGCATCTGTTATAGTTTTGGAGAAAAATGTGTTCATTTCATTTATGCGCGAAATGCCTTAGAAATGGGTTTTAAGAGCATTTGAAGCATGGAGACGATTATCTCGAGATTGCAAGATAACCAAACAAAATTTTAGTGGATTTCTACTTATTTTATTAAATATCATCTCCACCAAACAGGACAAGCTTGCATCTGTTATAGTTTTGGAGAAAAATGTGATCATTTCATTTATGCGCGAAATGCCTTAAAAATGGCTTTAAAATGGATTTGGAGCATGGAGACGATTATCTCGGGATTGCAAGATAACCAAACAAAACTTTTAGTGGATTTCTACTTATTTTATTAAATATTATCCCCACCAAACAGGACAAGCTTGCATCTGTTATAGTTTTGGAGAAAAATGTGATCATTTCATTTATGCGCGAAATGCCTTAAAAATGGCTTTAAAAAGGGTTTGGAGCATGGAGACGATTATCTCGGGATTGCAAGATAACCAAACAAAACTTTTAGTGGATTTCTACTTATTTTATTAAATATCATCTCCACCAAACAGGACACGCTTGCATGTGTTATAGTTTTGGAGAAAAATGTGTTCATTTCATGTATGCGCAAAATGCCTTTGAAATGGCTTTAAAATGGATTTGGAGCATGGAGACGATTATCTCAGGATGGCAATATAAACAAACGAAACTTTTAGTAGATTTCTACTTATTTTATTAAATATTATCTCCACCAAACAGGACAAGCTTGCATCTGTTATAATTTTGGAGAAAAATGTGATCATTTCATTTATGCGCGAAATGCCTTAAAAATGGCTTTAAAATGGATTTGGAGCATGGAGACGATTATCTCGGGATTGCAAGATAACCAAACAAAACTTTTAGTGGATTTCTACTTATTTTATTAAATATTATCCCCACCAAACAGGACAAGCTTGCATCTGTTATAGTTTTGGAGAAAAATGTGTTCATTTCATTTATGCGCGAAATGCCTTAGAAATGGGTTTTAAGAGCATTTGAAGCATGGAGACGATTATCTCGAGATTGCAAGATAACCAAACAAAACTTTTAGTGGATTTCTACTTATTTTATTAAATATCATCTCCACCAAACAGGACAAGCTTGCATCTGTTATAGTTTTGGAGAAAAATGTGTTCATTTCATTTATGCGCGAAATGCCTTAGAAATGGGTTTTAAGAGCAGTTGAAGCATGGAGACGATTATCGCGAGATTGCAAGATAACCAAACAAAACTTTTAGTGGATTTCTACTTATTTTATTAAATATCATCTCCACCAAACAGGACAAGCTTGCATCTGTTATAGTTTTGGAGAAAAATGTGTTCATTTCATTTATGCGCGAAATGCCTTAGAAATGGGTTTTAATAGCATTTGAAGCATGGAGACGATTATCTCGAGATTGCAAGATAACCAAACAAAACTTTTAGTGGATTTCTACTTATTTTATTAAATATCATCTCCACCAAACAGGACAAGCTTGCATCTGTTATAGTTTTGGAGAAAAATGTGTTCATTTCATGTATGCGCGAAATGCCTTAAAAATGGCTTTAAAATGGATTTGGAGCATGGAGACGATTATCTCGGGATTGCAAGATAACCAAACAAAACTTTTAGTGGATTTCTACTTATTTTATTAAATATCATCTCCACCAAACAGGACAAGCTTGCATCTGTTATAGTTTTGGAGAAAAATGTGTTCATTTCATTTATGCGCGAAATGCCTTAGAAATGGGTTTTAAGAGCATTTGAAGCATGGAGACGATTATCACGAGATTGCAAGATAACCAAACAAAACTTTTAGTGGATTTCTACTTATTTTATTAAATATCATCTCCACCAAACAGGACAAGCTTGCATCTGTTATAGTTTTGGAGAAAAATGTGATCATTTCATTTATGCGCGAAATGCCTTAAAAATGGCTTTAAAATGGATTTGGAGCATGGAGACGATTATCTCGGGATTGCAAGATAACCAAACAAAACTTTTAGTGGATTTCTACTTATTTTATTAAATATCATCTCCACCAAACAGGAGAAGCTTGCATCTGTTATAGTTTTGGAGAAATAGTGATCATTTCATTTATGCGCGAAATGCCTTTGAAATGGCTTTAAAATGGATTTGGAGCATGGAGACAATTATCTTAGGATTGCAATATAAACAAACGAAACTTTTAGTAGATCTCTACTTATTTTATTAAATATTATCCTCACCAAACAGGACAAGCTTGCATCTGTTATCGTTTTGGAGAAAAATGTGATCATTTCATTTATGCGCGAAATGCCTTTGAAATAGCTTTAAAATGGATTTGGAGCATGGAGACGATTATCTCGGGATTGCAAGATAACCAAACAAAACTTTTAGTGGATTTCTACTTATTTTATTAAATATCATCTCCACCAAACAGGACAAGCTTGCATGTGTTATAGTTTTGGAGAAAAATGTGATCATTTTATTTATGCGCAAAATGCCTTTGAAATGGCTTTAAAATAGATTTGGAGCATGGAGACAATTATCTTAGGATTGCAATATAAACAAACGAAACTTTTAGTAGGTTTCTACTTATTTTATTAAATATTATCCCCTCCAAACAGGACGAGCTTCCATCTGTTATAGTTTTGGAGAAAAATGTGATCATTTCATTTATGCGCGAAATATCTTAAAAATGGCTTTAAAATGGATTTGGAGCATGGAGACAATTATCTCGGGATTGCAAGATAACCAAACAAAACTTTTAGTGGATTTCTACTTATTTTATTAAATGTTATCCCCACCAAACAGGACAAGCTTGCATCTGTTATAGTTTTGGAGAAAAATGTGATCATTTCATTTATGCGCGAAATGCCTTAAAAATGGCTTTAAAAAGGGTTTGGAGCATGGAGACGATTATCTCGGGATTGCAAGATAACCAAACAAAACTTTTAGTGGATTTCTACTTATTTTTTTTAAATATCATCTCCACCAAACAGGACAAGCTTGCATCTGTTATAGTTTTGGAGAAAAATGTGATCATTTCATTTATGCGCGAAATGCCTTAAAAATGGCTTTAAAATGGATTTGGAGCATGGAGACGATTATCTTGGTATTGCAAGATAACCAAACAAAACTTTTAGTGGATTTCTAATTATTTTATTAAATATCATCTCCACCAAACAGGACAAGCTTGCATCTGTTATAGTGTTGGAGAAAAATGTGATCATTTCATTTATGCGCGAAATGACTTAAAAATGGCTTTAAAATTGATTTGGAGCATGGAGACGATTATCTCGGAAATTCAAGATAACCAAAAAAAACTTTTAGTGAATTTCTTCTTATTTTATTAAATATCATCTCCACCAAACAGGACAAGCTTGCATGTGTTATAGTTTTGGAGAAAAATGTGATCATTTCATTTATGCGCGAAATGCCTTTGAAATGGCTTTAAAATGGATTTGGAGCATGGAGACGATTATCTCAGGATTGCAATATAAACAAACGAAACTTTTAGTAGATTTCTACCTATTTTATTAAATATTATCTCCACCAAACAGGACAAGCTTGCATCTGTTATAGTTTTGGAGAAAAATGTGATCATTTCATTTATGCGCGAAATGCCTTAAAAATGGCTTTAAAATGGATTTGGAGCATGGAGACGATTATCTTGGGATTGCAAGATAACCAAACAAAACTTTTAGTGGATATCTACTTATTTTATTAAATATCATCTCCACCAAACAGGACAAGCTTGCATGTGTTATAGTTTTGGAGAAAAATGTGATCATTTCATTTATGCGCGAAATGCCTTTGAAATGGCTTTAAAATGGATTTGGAGCATGGAGACGATTATCTCAGGATTGCAATATAAACAAACGAAACTTTTAGTAGGTTTCTACTTATTTTATTAAATATTATCTCCACCAAACAGGACAAGCTTGCATCTGTTATAGTTTTGGAGAAAAATGTGATCATTTCATTTATGCGCGAAATGCCTTAAAAATGGCTTTAAAATGGTTTTGAAGCATGGAGACGATTATCTCGGGATTGCAAGATAACCAAACAAAACTTTTAGTGGATTTCTACTTATTTTATTAAATATCATCTCTACCAAACAGGACAAGCTTGCATCTGTTTTAGTTTTGAAGAAAAATGTGATCATTTCATTTATGCGCGAAATGCCTTAAAAATGGCTTTTAAATGGATTTGAAGCATGGAGACGATTATCTCGGGATTGCAAGATAACCAAACAAAACTTTTAGTGGATTTCTACTTATTTTATTAAATATTATCCCCACCAAACAGGACAAGCTTGCATCTGTTATAGTTTTGGAGAAAAATGTGATCATTTCATTTATGCACGAAATGCCTTAAAAATGGCTTTAAAAAGGGTTTGGAGCATGGTGACGATTATCTCGGGATTGCAAGATAACCAAACAAAACTTTTAGTGGATTTCTTCTTATTTTATTAAATATCATCTCCACCAAACAGTACAAGCTTGCATGTGTTAAAGTTTTGGAGAAACAATGTGATCATTTCATTTATGCGCGAGATGCCTTAAAAATGGCTTTAAAATGGATTTGGAGCATGGAGACGATTATCTCACAATTGCAATATAAACAAACAAAACTTTTAGTAGATTTCTACTTATTTTATTAAATATTATCTCCACCAAACAGGACAAGCTTGCATCTGTTATAGTTTTGGAGAAAAATGTGATCATTTCATTTATGCGCAAAATGCCTTTGAAATGGCTTTAAAATGGATTTGGAGCATGGAGATGATTATCTCAGGATTAGAGTTGAGCGCGGTTCGTGGTTCGTGGTTCTCCAGTTCTAGGCTCGAGTGATTTTGGGGCATGTTCTAGATCGAACTAGAACTCGAGCTTTTTGCAAAAGCTCGATAGTTCTAGAAACGTTCGAGAACGGTTCTATCAGCCAAAAAACAGCTAAATCATAGCTTGGTTTCTGCTGTAATAGTGTAAGTCACTCTGTGAATCAAACTATTATCACATTTCAGTGTATAGTGTGCGTGAACAGCGCCTTCAGATCACTGCTGTTTCTATAATGGCGATCGCCATTTTTTTTTTTTTTTCTTGTCTTCCTTCCCTAAGCGCGCGCGTCTTGTGGGGCGGGCCAGCATGTCAGCCAATCACAGACACACACACAGCTAAGTGGACTTTGAGCCAGAGAAGCAACGGCATGTGTGATAGGATCTGCATGTCACATGTCCCTGCATTATAAAACCGGACATTTTCTTCACGAACGCCATTATCTGCCTTCTGCGTCTTTGGTGTCAGACATCAGTGTCGCAGCTCCGTCCTCCTGAGTCCTATAGCCGATACAGCTGTATGCGCTGCATACACAGCGTTAGACAGCTTAGGGAGAGCACATTCTAGCAGTCCTTTTAAGGGCTCAAAGCGGCAGGGTCAGAGAGCCAGAGGTGACAGGTCCTGCAAACAGCAACAGCGTCTGTGTAGCCCAGGTCAGGGATTTCCTCCTTGCATTTCACCATTAGGAGGGAATAGAAAGGCAGGCTTCCATTCCTCTACCCAGAGCACCACAATCCTGCCACTGTACCCTCTTGTCCTCTGCACACTCCAACTCATTCTAACTAAGCCATTATACTAGCAAACACTCAGTGTACCTAGTGGCATCCTATACGTGGCTATTGGACTTTGCTTTAGTCCCACTAGTGCCAAGACATTTGCAGAACGCATCTGCCTGCGTTGCACACTCCAACCAATTATAACTAAGCCATTATACTACCAAACACTTAGTGTACCTAGTGGCATCCTATACGTGGCTATTGGACTTTGCTTTAGTCCCACTAGTGCCAAGACATTTGCAGAGCGCATCTGCCTGCGTTGCACACTCCAACTAATTATAACTAAGCCATTATACTAGCACACACTCAGTGTACCTAGTGGCATCCTATACGTGGCTATTGGACTTTGCTATAGTCCCACTAGTGCCAAGACATTTGCAGAGCGCATCTGCCTGCGTTGCACACTCCAACTAATTATAACTAAGCCATTATACTAGCAAACACTTAGTGTACCTAGTGGCATCCTATACGTGGCTATTGGACTTTGCTATAGTCCCACTAGTGCCAAGACATTTGCAGAACGCATCTGCCTGCGTTGCACACTCCAACTAATTATAACTAAGCCATTATACTAGCACACACTCAGTGTACCTAGTGGCATCCTATACGTGGCTATTGGACTTTGCTATAGTCCCACTAGTGCCAAGACATTTGCAGAGCGCATCTGCCTGCGTTGCACACTCCAACTAATTATAACTAAGCCATTATACTAGCACACACTCAGTGTACCTAGTGGCATCCTATACGTGGCTATTGGACTTTGCTATAGTCCCACTAGTGCCAAGACATTTGCAGAGCGCATCTGCCTGCGTTGCACACTCCAACTAATTATAACTAAGCCATTATACTAGCAAACACTTAGTGTACCTAGTGGCATCCTATACGTGGCTATTGGACTTTGCTATAGTCCCACTAGTGCCAAGACATTTGCAGAGCGCATCTGCCTGCGTTGCACACTCCAACTAATTATAACTAAGCCATTATACTAGCAAACACTTAGTGTACCTAGTGGCATCCTATACGTGGCTATTGGACTTTGCTTTAGTCCCACTAGTGCCAAGACATTTGCAGAACGCATCTGCCTGCGTTGCACACTCCAACTAATTATAACTAAGCCATTATACTAGCACACACTCAGTGTACCTAGTGGCATCCTATACGTGGCTATTGGACTTTGCTATAGTCCCACTAGTGCCAAGACATTTGCAGAGCGCATCTGCCTGCGTTGCACACTCCAACTAATTATAACTAAGCCATTATACTAGCACACACTCAGTGTACCTAGTGGCATCCTATACGTGGCTATTGGACTTTGCTATAGTCCCACTAGTGCCAAGACATTTGCAGAGCGCATCTGCCTGCGTTGCACACTCCAACTAATTATAACTAAGCCATTATACTAGCACACACTCAGTGTACCTAGTGGCATCCTATACGTGGCTATTGGACTTTGCTATAGTCCCACTAGTGCCAAGACATTTGCAGAGCGCATCTGCCTGCGTTGCACACTCCAACTAATTATAACTAAGCCATTATACTAGCAAACACTTAGTGTACCTAGTGGCATCCTATACGTGGCTATTGGACTTTGCTATAGTCCCACTAGTGCCAAGACATTTGCAGAACGCATCTGCCTGCGTTGCACACTCCAACTAATTATAACTAAGCCATTATACTAGCAAACACTTAGTGTACCTAGTGGCATCCTATACGTGGCTATTGGACTTTGCTTTAGTCCCACTAGTGCCAAGACATTTGCAGAGCGCATCTGCCTGCGTTGCACACTCCAACTAATTATAACTAAGCCATTATACTAGCACACACTCAGTGTACCTAGTGGCATCCTATACGTGGCTATTGGACTTTGCTATAGTCCCACTAGTGCCAAGACATTTGCAGAGCGCATCTGCCTGCGTTGCACACTCCAACTAATTATAACTAAGCCATTATACTAGCAAACACTTAGTGTACCTAGTGGCATCCTATACGTGGCTATTGGACTTTGCTATAGTCCCACTAGTGCCAAGACATTTGCAGAGCGCATCTGCCTGCGTTGCACACTCCAACTAATTATAACTAAGCCATTATACTAGCAAACACTTAGTGTACCTAGTGGCATCCTATACATGGCTATTGGACTTTGCTTTAGTCCCACTAGTGCCAAGACATTTGCAGAGCGCATCTGCCTGCGTTGCACACTCCAACTAATTATAACTAAGCCATTATACTAGCAAACACTTAGTGTACCTAGTGGCATCCTATACGTGGCTATTGGACTTTGCTTTAGTCCCACTAGTGCCAAGACATTTGCAGAGCGCATCTGCCTGCGTTGCACACTCCAACTAATTATAACTAAGCCATTATACTAGCAAACACTTAGTGTACCTAGTGGCATCCTATACGTGGCTATTGGACTTTGCTTTAGTCCCACTAGTGCCAAGACATTTGCAGAGCGCATCTGCCTGCGTTGCACACTCCAACTAATTATAACTAAGCCATTATACTAGCAAACACTTAGTGTACCTAGTGGCATCCTATACGTGGCTATTGGACTTTGCTATAGTCCCACTAGTGCCAAGACATTTGCAGAACGCATCTGCCTGCGTTGCACACTCCAACTAATTATAACTAAGCCATTATACTAGCACACACTCAGTGTACCTAGTGGCATCCTATACGTGGCTATTGGACTTTGCTATAGTCCCACTAGTGCCAAGACATTTGCAGAGCGCATCTGCCTGCGTTGCACACTCCAACTAATTATAACTAAGCCATTATACTAGCACACACTCAGTGTACCTAGTGGCATCCTATACGTGGCTATTGGACTTTGCTATAGTCCCACTAGTGCCAAGACATTTGCAGAGCGCATCTGCCTGCGTTGCACACTCCAACTAATTATAACTAAGTTACATTGTCAGGGATATTTATTCTTTATTATTCTGCTGTTAATAAAGCTAGACCACCACTGCAATCTTCACCACCTCTCAATTTTTACTACCACATTTTCAGTCCACAATCTTGTCGCAATCAACATGAGTGGCAAAATGACAGATGCTGGTGGAAAGGGGAAGAGGCGTGGTGGAAAAGGCAAAAAAGGTTTTGTCAGTGGGGAAGGTGGCAAAGCTCCATTATCATCTGCTGCAGATAGACCATCTACTAGCAAAAGTAAGATGTCTACTACTTATTGTGGACAATCCGATGGGCTCCCTTTTTTACGGACACGAACAAGAGGAACAAAGGTAGATGATGGGCAAAAAAGGAAAATGCTTGAATGGATCTCAAGTGGTCCAACAAGTGCCCTCTCAGCCACTTCAAGTACCGCATCCAAAAAACACCAGTCCTCTGAGTTGTCATCCCAATCACACTTGATTTCTCCCAGCTCTGAAGTCTCCATCAGCCCTGCACAGTATGGTGGAACTGAGATGGCTGAGTCTGCAGAGCTGTTCAGTCACACTATAGCCTGGGAATCAGAGGTCTGCTCCCAAGCTACAGTGAGTACAGAACAGGAAATGGTCTGCAGTGATGCCCAGAACCTTTGTGACTCAGATTCAGGCCGTGAGGACCAAGTTTCTGAGCATAATGTTGACCCTTTGTCACAAACTGTAACACCTGTGGTTATAGACAATGAGGAACATACTGATGAAGATGAGACGCAGATACCCGATTGGGATGACAACTTAAATATTCGGTCAGGGCAAGAAGAGGCTCGGTCTGAGGGGGAGGGGAGTGCAAACACAACAATTGATGATGACGTTCTAGATCCCACCTACTGTCAACCCCCAGTCAGGCACTCGAGGAGGTCAACAGAGGCGGTGGAGGAGGATGCAACCGATGACGAAGTTACCTTGCGCCTTCCTGGACAGAGTCGGAGCACTGGTAGCACGTCTACAACTGCATCCTCAGCCACCACTCTGCCTATGAGCATTATTCGGGGTGGATCAACAGGTCGCATGGCCTCTAAGCCTTGCCTAGCCTGGTCCTTTTTTCACATCGAAAAAGATCGCCCAACTCATGTGATATGTAACATTTGTCATGATTCTGTTAGTAGAGGTCAAAACCTCAGCAGTTTGACAACTTCTTCCATGAATCGTCACATGAATAAATATCATAAGTCCCGGTGGGAAGCTCACCGTGCTGCAATGCGGCCTAGCGGAGCGAACCATCCACGGCCTGCCCCTTCCAGTGCATCCGCGCGCTCTTCATCTTCTAGGACTGTGGGGACAGCTGTCACACCTGTTTTTCCACGCAAAACTTCCACCACTGTAACCGCAACAGGCAGTTTGCTTGTAAGGTCGTCAGTTGGTTTGGAAGGGGAAACAAGTGAGTGTGTACAGCTCTCTCAGACATCGATAGCACCAACGTTGGATGAAGGCAACATCATGTCTCCGCCTGCACTTTCCTCACAAACCTGCATTTTTCCAGGGACACCCTACTCAACACCGTCTACACACAGCAGCCAGATCTCTGTCCCTCAGATGTGGTCAAATAAAAGGCCACTTCCTCCGACCCATGACAAAGCTAAGAAGTTGACTCTATCCCTCTGTAAGCTGTTGGCTACCGAAATGCTGCCTTTCCGCCTAGTGGACACACAGGATTTTAGAGACCTTATGTCTGTCGCTGTGCCCCAGTACCAGATGCCTAGTCGCCACTACTTCTCTAAGAAAGGTGTGCCCGCGCTACACCAGCATGTCGCACACAACATCACCGATTCCTTGAGAAACTCTGTGTGTGAACGGGTGCATTTCACCACCGATACTTGGACCAGTAAGCATGGACAGGGACGTTACATGTCGCTGACTGGGCACTGGGTAACTATGGTGATAGATGGTGAAGGGTCTGCTGCACAAGTCTTGCCGTCCCCACGACTTGTGTGTCAATCCTCTGTCTGTCCAAGTTCCGCCACTGCTTCTGCATCCTCCACCTCATCTGGGTCCTCCACCTCCGCCCCAAGCCTGCCTGGTCAGGCCACCAGCGTTCTCACTGCGCAGAAGGAATCACGCACCCCTCATTACTATGCTGGCAGCAGAGCGCAACGGCATCAGGCGGTCTTTAGCTTGACATGTCTTGGTAATAAGAGTCACACAGCTGAGGAGTTGTGGTCAGCTCTGCGGTCCGAGTTTAATAAATGGTTGTCTCCACTCAACCTGCAGCCTGGTAAGGCCGTGTGCGACAATGCTGCAAACCTGGGTGCGGCCCTTCGCCTGGGCAAGGTGACACACGTACCTTGTATGGCTCACGTGTTGAACCTTGTCGTGCAGCAATTTTTAACACACTATCCCGGCCTAGATGGCCTTCTGAACAGGGCACGAAAACTGTCTGCTCACTTCCGCCGTTCAAGCGCCGCAGCTGAGCGACTTGCATCGCTCCAGAAGTCTTTCGGCCTGCCGGTTCATCGCCTGAAATGCGATGTGGCGACACGCTGGAATTCAACTCTCCACATGTTACAGCGACTGTGGCAGCACCGCAGAGCCCTGGTGCAATACGTCATGACGTATAGCCTGGGCCAACGAGATGCAGAGGTGGGGCAGATCACCCTGATGGAGTGGTCTCAGATCAAGGACCTATGCACCCTTCTGCACAGTTTCGACATGGCGACGAATATGTTTAGCTCTGACAATGCCATTATCAGCATGACGATTCCAGTCATTTACATGCTGGAGCACACGCTAAACACTATTCGGAGTCAGGGGGTGGGACAACATGAAGGGGAGGAACTACAGGAGGATTCATATGCGCAAGGGACAACAACATCACCAAGGTCCAGACGTTCATCATTGGTTATCTTGCAATCCCGAGATAATCGTCTCCATGCTTCAAAACCATTTTAAAGCCATTCAGGGATTAGAGAGGGTGGTCCTTGTGGTGGACTGCAGGTATGGAGAGCTGTTGTCATCGTATTAGATAGATAAGAATGATTATATGTATTGTAGAAATGTCTCCTATCATGTTCCCTAATTTTTTATTATGTCCACATCCTGGTCCCCATCTTGGACATCATAACAAACGTGCACTTTTTTGTTTAATTTACACATTGGACCATAGGAAAAATGACACTACAGCTACAGAGGTGACCGTCTGATAGCCCAGCTCGACTATCCATCTCTACTGAAGACCCTTTCAGCTTTTTGAGAGTTGGGTGGAGGACATCATCTCTGAAAATAGGGTCCCACAGCTGCACCCCATCAGTGTGAGCAGGACTCTTAGGACTCTTAGAAGAGTCAATGCTCTGAGACCATTGGGGGCACTTAGCCCCCTCTCTTCATCACTGAGGATGATTTCATTTTTCAGGGATTAGAGAGGGTGGTCCTTGTAGTGGACTGCAGATATGGAGAGCTGTTATCATCGGATTAGATAGATAAGAATGATTATATGTATTGTAGAAATGTCTCCTATCATGTTCCCTAATTTTTTATTATGTCCACATCCTGGTCCCCATCTTGGACATCATAACAAACGTGCACTTTTTTGTTTAATTTACACATTGGACCATAGGAAAAATGACACTACAGCTACAGAGGTGACCGTCTGATAGCCCAGCTCGACTATCCATCTCTACTGAAGACCCTTTCAGCTTTTTGAGAGTTGGGTGGAGGACATCATCTCTGAAAATAGGGTCCCACAGCTGCACCCCATCAGTGTGAGCAGGACTCTTAGGACTCTTAGAAGAGTCAATGCTCTGAGACCATGGGGGGCGCTTAGCCCCCTCTCTTCGTCACTGAGGATGATTTCATTTTTCAGGGATTAGAGAGGGGGGTCCTTGTGGTGGACTGCAGGTATGGAGAGCTGTTGTCATCGTATTAAATAGATAAGAATGATTATATGTATTGTAGAAATGTCTCCTATCATGTTCCCTAATTTTTTATTATGTCCACATCCTGGTCCCCATCTTGGACATCATAACAAACGTGCACTTTTTTGTTTAAGTTACACATTGGACCATAGGAAAAATGACACTACAGCTACAGAGGTGACCGTCTGATAGCCCAGCTCGACTATCCATCTCTACTGAGGACCCTTTCAGCTTTTTGAGAGTTGGGTGGAGAACATCATCTCTGAAAATAGGGTCCCACAGCTGCACCCCATCAGTGTGAGCAGGACTCTTAGGACTCTTAGAAGAGTCAATGCTCTGAGACCATGGGGGGCGCTTAGCCCCCTCTCTTCGTCACTGAGGATGATTTCACTTTTCAGGGAATAGAGAGGGTGGTCCTTGTGGTGGACTGCAGGTATGGAAAGCTGTTGTCATCGTATTAGATAGATAAGAATGATTATATGTATTGTAGAAATGTCTCCTATCATGTTCCCTATTTTTTTATTATGTCCACATCCTGGTCCCTATCTTGGAAATCATAACAAACGTGCACTTTTTTGTTTAATTTACACATTGGACCATAGGAAAAATGACACTACAGCTACAGAGGTGACCGTCTGATAGCCCAGCTCGACTATCCATCTCTACTGAAGACCCTTTCAGCTTTTTGAGAGTTGGGTGGAGGACATCATCTCTGAAAATAGGGTCCCACAGCTGCACCCCATCAGTGTGAGCAGGAATCTTAGGACTCTTGGAAGAGTCAATGCTCTGAGACCATGGGGGGCGCTTAGCCCCCTCTCTTCGTCACTGAGGATGATTTCATTTTTCAGGGATTAGAGAGAGTGGTCCTTGTGGTGGACTGCAGGTATGGAGAGCTGTTGTGATCGTATTAGATAGATAAGAATGATTATATGTATTGTAGAAATGTCTCCTATCATGTTCCCTAATTTTTTATTATGTCCACATCCTGGTCCCCATCTTGAACATCATAACAAACGTGCACTTTTTTGTTTAATTTACACATTGGACCATAGGAAAAATGACACTACAGCTACAGAGGTGACCGTCTGATAGCCCAGCTCGACTATCCATCTCTACTGAAGACCCTTTCAGCTTTTTGAGAGTTGGGTGGAGGACATCATCTCTGAAAATAGGGTCCCACAGCTGCACCCCATCAGTGTGAGCAGGACTCTTAGGACTCTTAGAAGAGTTAATGCTCTGAGACCATGGGGGCGCTTAGCCCCCTCTCTTCGTCACTGAGGATGATTTCATTTTTCAGGGATTAGAGAGGGTGGTCCTTGTGGTGGACTGCAGGTATGGAGAGCTGTTGTCATCGTATTAGATAGATAAGAATGATTATATGTATTGTAGAAATGTCTCCTATCATGTTCCCTAATTTTTTATTATGTCCACATCCTGGTCCCCATCTTGGACATCATAACAAACGTGCACTTTTTTGTTTAATTTACACATTGGACCATAGGAAAAATGACACTACAGCTACAGAGGTGACCGTCTGATAGCCCAGCTCGACTATCCATCTCTACTGAAGACCCTTTCAGCTTTTTGAGAGTTGGGTGGAGGACATCATCTCTGAAAATAGGGTCCCACAGCTGCACCCCATCAGTGTGAGCAGGACTCTTAGGACTCTTAGAAGAGTCAATGCTCTGAGACCATTGGGGGCACTTAGCCCCCTCTCTTCATCACTGAGGATGATTTCATTTTTCAGGGATTAGAGAGGGTGGTCCTTGTGGTGGACTGCAGATATGGAGAGCTGTTATCATCGTATTAGATAGATAACAATGATTATGTGTATTGTAGAAATGTCTCCTATCATGTTCCCTAATTTTTTATTATGTCCACATCCTGGTCCCCATCTTGGACATCATAACAAACGTGCACTTTTTTGTTTAATTTCACATTGGACCATAGGAAAAATGACACTACAGCTACAGAGGTGACCGTCTGATAGCCCAGCTCGACTATCCATCTCTACTGAAGACCCTTTCAGCTTTTTGAGAGTTGGGTGGAGGACATCATCTCTGAAAATAGGGTCCCACAGCTGCACCCCATCAGTGTGAGCAGGACTCTTAGGACTCTTAGAAGAGTCAATGCTCTGAGACCATGGGGGGCGCTTAGCCCCCTCTCTTCGTCACTGAGGATGATTTCATTTTTCAGGGATTAGAGAGGGTGGTCCTTGTGGTGGACTGCAGGTATGGAGAGCTGTTGTCATCGTATTAGATAGATAAGAATGATTATATGTATTGTAGAAATGTCTCCTATCATGTTCCCTAATTTTTTATTATGTCCACATCCTGGTCCCCATCTTGGACATCATAACAAACGTGCACTTTTTTGTTTAATTTACACATTGGACCATAGGAAAAATGACACTACAGCTACAGAGGTGACCGTCTGATAGCCCAGCTCGACTATCCATCTCTACTGAAGACCCTTTCAGCTTTTTGAGAGTTGGGTAGAGAACATCATCTCTGAAAATAGGGTCCCACAGCTGCACCCTATCAGTGTGAGCAGGACTCTTAGGACTCTTAAAAGAGTCAATGCTCTGAGACCATGGAGGGCGCTTAGCCCCCTCTCTTCGTCACTGAGGATGATTTCACTTTTCAGGGATTAGAGAGAGTGGTCCTTGTGGTGGACTGCAGGTATGGAGAGCTGTTGTGATCGTATTAGATAGATAAGAATGATTATATGTATTGTAGAAATGTCTCCTATCATGTTCCCTAATTTTTTATTATGTCCACATCCTGGTCCCCATCTTGAACATCATAACAAACGTGCACTTTTTTGTTTAATTTACACATTGGACCATAGGAAAAATGACACTACAGCTACAGAGGTGACCGTCTGATAGCCCAGCTCGACTATCCATCTCTACTGAAGACCCTTTCAGCTTTTTGAGAGTTGGGTGGAGGACATCATCTCTGAAAATAGGGTCCCACAGCTGCACCCCATCAGTGTAAGCAGGACTCTTAGGACTCTTAGAAGAGTCAATGCTCTAAAACCATGGGGGCGCTTAGCCCCCTCTCTTCGTCCCTGAGGATGATTTCATTTTTCAGGGATTAGAGAGGGTGGTCCTTGTGGTGGACTGCAGGTATGGAGAGCTGTTGTCATCGTATTAGATAGATAAGAATGATTATATGTATTGTAGAAATGTCTCCTATCATGTTCCCTAATTTCTTATTATGTCCACATCCTGGTCCCCATCTTGGACATCATAACAAACGTGCACTTTTTTGTTTAATTTACACATTGGACCATAGGAAAAATGACACTACAGCTACAGAGGTGACCGTCTGATAGCCCAGCTCGACTATCCATCTCTACTGAAGACCCTTTCAGCTTTTTGAGAGTTGGGTGGAGGACATCATCTCTGAAAATAGGGTCCCACAGCTTCACCCCATCAGTGTGAGCAGGACTCTTAGGACTCTTAGAAGAGTCAATGCTCTGGTACCATTGGGGGCGCTTGGCCCCCTCTCTTCGTCACTGAGGATGATTTCATTTTTCAGGGATTAGAGAGGGTGGTCCTTGTGGTGGACTGCAGGTATGGAGAGCTGTTGTCATCGTATTAGATAGATAAGAATGATTATATGTATTGTAGAAATGTCTCCTATCATGTTCCCTAATTTTTTATTATGTCCACATCCTGGTCCCCATCTTGGACATCATAACAAACGTGCACTTTTTTGTTTAATTTACACATTGGACCATAGGAAAAATGACACTACAGCTACAGAGGTGACCGTCTGATAGCCCAGCTCGACTATCCATCTCTACTGAAGACCCTTTCAGCTTTTTAAGAGTTGGGTGGAGGACATCATCTCTGAAAATAGGGTCCCACAGCTGCACCCCATCAGTGTGAGCAGGACTCTTAGGACTCTTAGAAGAGTCAATGCTCTGAGACCATGGGGGGCGCTTAGCCCCCTCTCTTCGTCACTGAGGATGATTTCATTTTTCAGGGATTAGAGAGGGTGGTCCTTGTGGTGGACTGCAGGTATGGAGAGCTGTTGTCATCGTATTAGATAGATAAGAATGATTATATGTATTGTAGAAATGTCTCCTATCATGTTCCCTAATTTTTTATTATGTCCACATCCTGGTCCCCATCTTGGACATCATAACAAACGTGCACTTTTTTGTTTAATTTACACATTGGACCATAGGAAAAATGACACTACAGCTACAGAGGTGACCGTCTGATAGCCCAGCTCGACTATCCATCTCTACTAAAGACCCTTTCAGCTTTTTGAGAGTTGGGTGGAGGACATCATCTCTGAAAATAGGGTCCCACAGCTGCACCCCATCAGTGTGAGCAGGACTCTTAGGACTCTTAGAAGAGTTAATGCTCTGAGACCATGGGGGCGCTTAGCCCCCTCTCTTCGTCACTGAGGATGATTTCATTTTTCAGGGATTAGAGAGGGTGGTCCTTGTGGTGGACTGCAGGTATGGAGAGCTGTTGTCATCGTATTAGATAGATAAGAATGATTATATGTATTGTAGAAATGTCTCCTATCATGTTCCCTAATTTTTTATTATGTCCACATCCTGGTCCCCATCTTGGACATCATAACAAACGTGCACTTTTTTGTTTAATTTACACATTGGACCATAGGAAAAATGACACTACAGCTACAGAGGTGACCGTCTGATAGCCCAGCTCGACTATCCATCTCTACTGAAGACCCTTTCAGCTTTTTGAGAGTTGGGTGGAGGACATCATCTCTGAAAATAGGGTCCCACAGCTGCACCCCATCAGTGTGAGCAGGACTCTTAGGACTCTTAGAAGAGTTAATGCTCTGAGACCATGGGGGCGCTTAGCCCCCTCTCTTCGTCACTGAGGATGATTTCATTTTTCAGGGATTAGAGAGGGTGGTCCTTGTGGTGGACTGCAGGTATGGAGAGCTGTTGTCATCGTATTAGATAGATAAGAATGATTATATGTATTGTAGAAATGTCTCCTATCATGTTCCCTAATTTTTTATTATGTCCACATCCTGGTCCCCATCTTGGACATCATAACAAACGTGCACTTTTTTGTTTAATTTACACATTGGACCATAGGAAAAATGACACTACAGCTACAGAGGTGACCGTCTGATAGCCCAGCTCGACTATCCATCTCTACTGAAGACCCTTTCAGCTTTTTGAGAGTTGGGTGGAGGACATCATCTCTGAAAATAGGGTCCCACAGCTGCACCCCATCAGTGTGAGCAGGACTCTTAGGACTCTTAGAAGAGTCAATGCTCTGAGACCATTGGGGGCACTTAGCCCCCTCTCTTCATCACTGAGGATGATTTCATTTTTCAGGGATTAGAGAGGGTGGTCCTTGTGGTGGACTGCAGATATGGAGAGCTGTTATCATCGTATTAGATAGATAACAATGATTATGTGTATTGTAGAAATGTCTCCTATCATGTTCCCTAATTTTTTATTATGTCCACATCCTGGTCCCCATCTTGGACATCATAACAAACGTGCACTTTTTTGTTTAATTTCACATTGGACCATAGGAAAAATGACACTACAGCTACAGAGGTGACCGTCTGATAGCCCAGCTCGACTATCCATCTCTACTGAAGACCCTTTCAGCTTTTTGAGAGTTGGGTGGAGGACATCATCTCTGAAAATAGGGTCCCACAGCTGCACCCCATCAGTGTGAGCAGGACTCTTAGGACTCTTAGAAGAGTCAATGCTCTGAGACCATGGGGGGCGCTTAGCCCCCTCTCTTCGTCACTGAGGATGATTTCATTTTTCAGGGATTAGAGAGGGTGGTCCTTGTGGTGGACTGCAGGTATGGAGAGCTGTTGTCATCGTATTAGATAGATAAGAATGATTATATGTATTGTAGAAATGTCTCCTATCATGTTCCCTAATTTTTTATTATGTCCACATCCTGGTCCCCATCTTGGACATCATAACAAACGTGCACTTTTTTGTTTAATTTACACATTGGACCATAGGAAAAATGACACTACAGCTACAGAGGTGACCGTCTGATAGCCCAGCTCGACTATCCATCTCTACTGAAGACCCTTTCAGCTTTTTGAGAGTTGGGTAGAGAACATCATCTCTGAAAATAGGGTCCCACAGCTGCACCCTATCAGTGTGAGCAGGACTCTTAGGACTCTTAAAAGAGTCAATGCTCTGAGACCATGGAGGGCGCTTAGCCCCCTCTCTTCGTCACTGAGGATGATTTCACTTTTCAGGGATTAGAGAGAGTGGTCCTTGTGGTGGACTGCAGGTATGGAGAGCTGTTGTGATCGTATTAGATAGATAAGAATGATTATATGTATTGTAGAAATGTCTCCTATCATGTTCCCTAATTTTTTATTATGTCCACATCCTGGTCCCCATCTTGAACATCATAACAAACGTGCACTTTTTTGTTTAATTTACACATTGGACCATAGGAAAAATGACACTACAGCTACAGAGGTGACCGTCTGATAGCCCAGCTCGACTATCCATCTCTACTGAAGACCCTTTCAGCTTTTTGAGAGTTGGGTGGAGGACATCATCTCTGAAAATAGGGTCCCACAGCTGCACCCCATCAGTGTAAGCAGGACTCTTAGGACTCTTAGAAGAGTCAATGCTCTAAAACCATGGGGGCGCTTAGCCCCCTCTCTTCGTCCCTGAGGATGATTTCATTTTTCAGGGATTAGAGAGGGTGGTCCTTGTGGTGGACTGCAGGTATGGAGAGCTGTTGTCATCGTATTAGATAGATAAGAATGATTATATGTATTGTAGAAATGTCTCCTATCATGTTCCCTAATTTCTTATTATGTCCACATCCTGGTCCCCATCTTGGACATCATAACAAACGTGCACTTTTTTGTTTAATTTACACATTGGACCATAGGAAAAATGACACTACAGCTACAGAGGTGACCGTCTGATAGCCCAGCTCGACTATCCATCTCTACTGAAGACCCTTTCAGCTTTTTGAGAGTTGGGTGGAGGACATCATCTCTGAAAATAGGGTCCCACAGCTTCACCCCATCAGTGTGAGCAGGACTCTTAGGACTCTTAGAAGAGTCAATGCTCTGGTACCATTGGGGGCGCTTGGCCCCCTCTCTTCGTCACTGAGGATGATTTCATTTTTCAGGGATTAGAGAGGGTGGTCCTTGTGGTGGACTGCAGGTATGGAGAGCTGTTGTCATCGTATTAGATAGATAAGAATGATTATATGTATTGTAGAAATGTCTCCTATCATGTTCCCTAATTTTTTATTATGTCCACATCCTGGTCCCCATCTTGGACATCATAACAAACGTGCACTTTTTTGTTTAATTTACACATTGGACCATAGGAAAAATGACACTACAGCTACAGAGGTGACCGTCTGATAGCCCAGCTCGACTATCCATCTCTACTGAAGACCCTTTCAGCTTTTTAAGAGTTGGGTGGAGGACATCATCTCTGAAAATAGGGTCCCACAGCTGCACCCCATCAGTGTGAGCAGGACTCTTAGGACTCTTAGAAGAGTCAATGCTCTGAGACCATGGGGGGCGCTTAGCCCCCTCTCTTCGTCACTGAGGATGATTTCATTTTTCAGGGATTAGAGAGGGTGGTCCTTGTGGTGGACTGCAGGTATGGAGAGCTGTTGTCATCGTATTAGATAGATAAGAATGATTATATGTATTGTAGAAATGTCTCCTATCATGTTCCCTAATTTTTTATTATGTCCACATCCTGGTCCCCATCTTGGACATCATAACAAACGTGCACTTTTTTGTTTAATTTACACATTGGACCATAGGAAAAATGACACTACAGCTACAGAGGTGACCGTCTGATAGCCCAGCTCGACTATCCATCTCTACTAAAGACCCTTTCAGCTTTTTGAGAGTTGGGTGGAGGACATCATCTCTGAAAATAGGGTCCCACAGCTGCACCCCATCAGTGTGAGCAGGACTCTTAGGACTCTTAGAAGAGTTAATGCTCTGAGACCATGGGGGCGCTTAGCCCCCTCTCTTCGTCACTGAGGATGATTTCATTTTTCAGGGATTAGAGAGGGTGGTCCTTGTGGTGGACTGCAGGTATGGAGAGCTGTTGTCATCGTATTAGATAGATAAGAATGATTATATGTATTGTAGAAATGTCTCCTATCATGTTCCCTAATTTTTTATTATGTCCACATCCTGGTCCCCATCTTGGACATCATAACAAACGTGCACTTTTTTGTTTAATTTACACATTGGACCATAGGAAAAATGACACTACAGCTACAGAGGTGACCGTCTGATAGCCCAGCTCGACTATCCATCTCTACTGAAGACCCTTTCAGCTTTTTGAGAGTTGGGTGGAGGACATCATCTCTGAAAATAGGGTCCCACAGCTGCACCCCATCAGTGTGAGCTGGACTCTTAGGACTCTTAGAAGAGTCAATGCTCTGAGACCATTGGGGGCACTTAGCCCCCTCTCTTCATCACTGAGGATGATTTCATTTTTCAGGGATTAGAGAGGGTGGTCCTTGTGGTGGACTGCAGATATGGAGAGCTGTTATCATCGTATTAGATAGATAAGAATGATTATATGTATTGTAGAAATGTCTCTTATCATGTTCCCTAATTTTTTATTATGTCCACATCCTGGTCCCCATCTTGGACATCATAACAAACGTGCACTTTTTTGTTTAATTTACACATTGGACCATAGGAAAAATGACACTACAGCTACAGAGGTGACCGTCTGATAGCCCAGCTCGACTATCCATCTCTACTGAAGACCCTTTCAGCTTTTTGAGAGTTGGGTGGAGGACATCATCTCTGAAAATAGGGTCCCACAGCTGCACCCCATCAGTGTGAGCAGGACTCTTAGGACTCTTAGAAGAGTCAATGCTCTGAGACCATGGGGGGCGCTTAGCCCCCTCTCTTCGTCACTGAGGATGATTTCATTTTTCAGGGATTAGAGAGGTTGGTCCTTGTGGTGGACTGCAGGTATGGAGAGCTGTTGTCATCGTATTAAATAGATAAGAATGATTATATGTATTGTAGAAATGTCTCCTATCATGTTCCCTAATTTTTTATTATGTCCACATCCTGGTCCCCATCTTGGACATCATAACAAACGTGCACTTTTTTGTTTAATTTACACATTGGACCATAGGAAAAATGACACTACAGCTACAGAGGTGACCGTCTGATAGCCCAGCTCGACTATCCATCTCTACTGAAGACCCTTTCAGCTTTTTGAGAGTTGGGTGGAGAACATCATCTCTGAAAATAGGGTCCCACAGCTGCACCCCATCAGTGTGAGCAGGACTCTTAGGACTCTTAGAAGAGTCAATGCTCTGAGACCATGGGGGGCGCTTAGCCCCCTCTCTTCGTCACTGAGGATGATTTCACTTTTCAGGGAATAGAGAGGGTGGTCCTTGTGGTGGACTGCAGGTATGGAGAGCTGTTGTCATCGTATTAGATAAATAAGAATGATTATATGTATTGTAGAAATGTCTCCTATCATGTTCCCTATTTTTTTATTATGTCCACATCCTGGTCCCCATCTTGGAAATCATAACAAACGTGCACTTTTTTGTTTAATATACACATTGGACCATAGGAAAAATGACACTACAGCTACAGAGGTGACCGTCTGATAGCCCAGCTCGACTATCCATCTCTACTGAAGACCCTTTCAGCTTTTTGAGAGTTGGGTGGAGGACATCATCTCTGAAAATAGGGTCCCACAGCTGCACCCCATCAGTGTGAGCAGGAATCTTAAGACTCTTAGAAGAGTCAATGCTCTGAGACCATGGGGGGCGCTTAGCCCCCTCTCTTCGTCACTGAGGATGATTTCATTTTTCAGGGATTAGAGAGAGTGGTCCTTGTGGTGGACTGCAGGTATGGAGAGCTGTTGTGATCGTATTAGATAGATAAGAATGATTATATGTATTGTAGAAATGTCTCCTATCATGTTCCCTAATTTTTTATTATGTCCACATCCTGGTCCCCATCTTGAACATCATAACAAACGTGCACTTTTTTGTTTAATTTACACATTGGACCATAGGAAAAATGACACTACAGCTACAGAGGTGACCGTCTGATAGCCCAGCTCGACTATCCATCTCTACTGAAGACCCTTTCAGCTTTTTGAGAGTTGGGTGGAGGACATCATCTCTGAAAATAGGGTCCCACAGCTGCACCCCATCAGTGTAAGCAGGACTCTTAGGACTCTTAGAAGAGTCAATGCTCTAAAACCATGGGGGGCGCTTAGCCCCCTCTCTTCGTCCCTGAGGATGATTTCATTTTTCAGGGATTAGAGAGGGTGGTCCTTGTGGTGGACTGCAGGTATGGAGAGCTGTTGTCATCGTATTAGATAGATAAGAATGATTATATGTATTGTAGAAATGTCTCCTATCATGTTCCCTAATTTCTTATTATGTCCACATCCTGGTCCCCATCTTGGACATCATAACAAACGTGCACTTTTTTGTTTAATTTACACATTGGACCATAGGAAAAATGACACTACAGCTACAGAGGTGACCGTCTGATAGCCCAGCTCGACTATCCATCTCTACTAAAGACCCTTTCAGCTTTTTGAGAGTTGGGTGGAGGACATCATCTCTGAAAATAGGGTCCCACAGCTGCACCCCATCAGTGTGAGCAGGACTCTTAGGACTCTTAGAAGAGTTAATGCTCTGAGACCATGGGGGCGCTTAGCCCCCTCTCTTCGTCACTGAGGATGATTTCATTTTTCAGGGATTAGAGAGGGTGGTCCTTGTGGTGGACTGCAGGTATGGAGAGCTGTTGTCATCGTATTAGATAGATAAGAATGATTATATGTATTGTAGAAATGTCTCCTATCATGTTCCCTAATTTTTTATTATGTCCACATCCTGGTCCCCATCTTGGACATCATAACAAACGTGCACTTTTTTGTTTAATTTACACATTGGACCATAGGAAAAATGACACTACAGCTACAGAGGTGACCGTCTGATAGCCCAGCTCGACTATCCATCTCTACTGAAGACCCTTTCAGCTTTTTGAGAGTTGGGTGGAGGACATCATCTCTGAAAATAGGGTCCCACAGCTGCACCCCATCAGTGTGAGCAGGACTCTTAGGACTCTTAGAAGAGTCAATGCTCTGAGACCATTGGGGGCACTTAGCCCCCTCTCTTCATCACTGAGGATGATTTCATTTTTCAGGGATTAGAGAGGGTGGTCCTTGTGGTGGACTGCAGATATGGAGAGCTGTTATCATCGTATTAGATAGATAAGAATGATTATATGTATTGTAGAAATGTCTCTTATCATGTTCCCTAATTTTTTATTATGTCCACATCCTGGTCCCCATCTTGGACATCATAACAAACGTGCACTTTTTTGTTTAATTTACACATTGGACCATAGGAAAAATGACACTACAGCTACAGAGGTGACCGTCTGATAGCCCAGCTCGACTATCCATCTCTACTGAAGACCCTTTCAGCTTTTTGAGAGTTGGGTGGAGGACATCATCTCTGAAAATAGGGTCCCACAGCTGCACCCCATCAGTGTGAGCAGGACTCTTAGGACTCTTAGAAGAGTCAATGCTCTGAGACCATGGGGGGCGCTTAGCCCCCTCTCTTCGTCACTGAGGATGATTTCATTTTTCAGGGATTAGAGAGGTTGGTCCTTGTGGTGGACTGCAGGTATGGAGAGCTGTTGTCATCGTATTAAATAGATAAGAATGATTATATGTATTGTAGAAATGTCTCCTATCATGTTCCCTAATTTTTTATTATGTCCACATCCTGGTCCCCATCTTGGACATCATAACAAACGTGCACTTTTTTGTTTAATTTACACATTGGACCATAGGAAAAATGACACTACAGCTACAGAGGTGACCGTCTGATAGCCCAGCTCGACTATCCATCTCTACTGAAGACCCTTTCAGCTTTTTGAGAGTTGGGTGGAGAACATCATCTCTGAAAATAGGGTCCCACAGCTGCACCCCATCAGTGTGAGCAGGACTCTTAGGACTCTTAGAAGAGTCAATGCTCTGAGACCATGGGGGGCGCTTAGCCCCCTCTCTTCGTCACTGAGGATGATTTCACTTTTCAGGGAATAGAGAGGGTGGTCCTTGTGGTGGACTGCAGGTATGGAGAGCTGTTGTCATCGTATTAGATAGATAAGAATGATTATATGTATTGTAGAAATGTCTCCTATCATGTTCCCTATTTTTTTATTATGTCCACATCCTGGTCCCCATCTTGGAAATCATAACAAACGTGCACTTTTTTGTTTAATTTACACATTGGACCATAGGAAAAATGACACTACAGCTACAGAGGTGACCGTCTGATAGCCCAGCTCGACTATCCATCTCTACTGAAGACCCTTTCAGCTTTTTGAGAGTTGGGTGGAGAACATCATCTCTGAAAATAGGGTCCCACAGCTGCACCCCATCAGTGTGAGCAGGACTCTTAGGACTCTTAGAAGAGTCAATGCTCTGAGACCATGGGGGGCGCTTAGCCCCCTCTCTTCGTCACTGAGGATGATTTCACTTTTCAGGGAATAGAGAGGGTGGTCCTTGTGGTGGACTGCAGGTATGGAGAGCTGTTGTCATCGTATTAGATAAATAAGAATGATTATATGTATTGTAGAAATGTCTCCTATCATGTTCCCTATTTTTTTATTATGTCCACATCCTGGTCCCCATCTTGGAAATCATAACAAACGTGCACTTTTTTGTTTAATATACACATTGGACCATAGGAAAAGTTACACTACAGCTACAGAGGTGACCGTCTGATAGCCCAGCTCGACTATCCATCTCTACTGAAGACCCTTTCAGCTTTTTGAGAGTTGGGTGGAGGACATCATCTCTGAAAATAGGGTCCCACAGCTGCACCCCATCAGTGTGAGCAGGAATCTTAGGACTCTTAGAAGAGTCAATGCTCTGAGACCATGGGGGGCGCTTAGCCCCCTCTCTTCGTCACTGAGGATGATTTCATTTTTCAGGGATTAGAGAGAGTGGTCCTTGTGGTGGACTGCAGGTATGGAGAGCTGTTGTGATCGTATTAGATAGATAAGAATGATTATATGTATTGTAGAAATGTCTCCTATCATGTTCCCTAATTTTTTATTATGTCCACATCCTGGTCCCCATCTTGAACATCATAACAAACGTGCACTTTTTTGTTTAATTTACACATTGGACCATAGGAAAAATGACACTACAGCTACAGAGGTGACCGTCTGATAGCCCAGCTCGACTATCCATCTCTACTGAAGACCCTTTCAGCTTTTTGAGAGTTGGGTGGAGGACATCATCTCTGAAAATAGGGTCCCACAGCTGCACCCCATCAGTGTAAGCAGGACTCTTAGGACTCTTAGAAGAGTCAATGCTCTAAAACCATGGGGGGCGCTTAGCCCCCTCTCTTCGTCCCTGAGGATGATTTCATTTTTCAGGGATTAGAGAGGGTGGTCCTTGTGGTGGACTGCAGGTATGGAGAGCTGTTGTCATCGTATTAGATAGATAAGAATGATTATATGTATTGTAGAAATGTCTCCTATCATGTTCCCTAATTTCTTATTATGTCCACATCCTGGTCCCCATCTTGGACATCATAACAAACGTGCACTTTTTTGTTTAATTTACACATTGGACCATAGGAAAAATGACACTACAGCTACAGAGGTGACCGTCTGATAGCCCAGCTCGACTATCCATCTCTACTAAAGACCCTTTCAGCTTTTTGAGAGTTGGGTGGAGGATATCATCTCTGAAAATAGGGTCCCACAGCTGCACCCCATCAGTGTGAGCAGGACTCTTAGGACTCTTAGAAGAGTTAATGCTCTGAGACCATGGGGGCGCTTAGCCCCCTCTCTTCGTCACTGAGGATGATTTCATTTTTCAGGGATTAGAGAGGGTGGTCCTTGTGGTGGACTGCAGGTATGGAGAGCTGTTGTCATCGTATTAGATAGATAAGAATGATTATATGTATTGTAGAAATGTCTCCTATCATGTTCCCTAATTTTTTATTATGTCCACATCCTGGTCCCCATCTTGGACATCATAACAAACGTGCACTTTTTTGTTTAATTTACACATTGGACCATAGGAAAAATGACACTACAGCTACAGAGGTGACCGTCTGATAGCCCAGCTCGACTATCCATCTCTACTGAAGACCCTTTCAGCTTTTTGAGAGTTGGGTGGAGGACATCATCTCTGAAAATAGGGTCCCACAGCTGCACCCCATCAGTGTGAGCAGGACTCTTAGGACTCTTAGAAGAGTCAATGCTCTGAGACCATTGGGGGCACTTAGCCCCCTCTCTTCATCACTGAGGATGATTTCATTTTTCAGGGATTAGAGAGGGTGGTCCTTGTGGTGGACTGCAGATATGGAGAGCTGTTATCATCGTATTAGATAGATAAGAATGATTATATGTATTGTAGAAATGTCTCTTATCATGTTCCCTAATTTTTTATTATGTCCACATCCTGGTCCCCATCTTGGACATCATAACAAACGTGCACTTTTTTGTTTAATTTACACATTGGACCATAGGAAAAATGACACTACAGCTACAGAGGTGACCGTCTGATAGCCCAGCTCGACTATCCATCTCTACTGAAGACCCTTTCAGCTTTTTGAGAGTTGGGTGGAGGACATCATCTCTGAAAATAGGGTCCCACAGCTGCACCCCATCAGTGTGAGCAGGACTCTTAGGACTCTTAGAAGAGTCAATGCTCTGAGACCATGGGGGGCGCTTAGCCCCCTCTCTTCGTCACTGAGGATGATTTCATTTTTCAGGGATTAGAGAGGTTGGTCCTTGTGGTGGACTGCAGGTATGGAGAGCTGTTGTCATCGTATTAAATAGATAAGAATGATTATATGTATTGTAGAAATGTCTCCTATCATGTTCCCTAATTTTTTATTATGTCCACATCCTGGTCCCCATCTTGGACATCATAACAAACGTGCACTTTTTTGTTTAATTTACACATTGGACCATAGGAAAAATGACACTACAGCTACAGAGGTGACCGTCTGATAGCCCAGCTCGACTATCCATCTCTACTGAAGACCCTTTCAGCTTTTTGAGAGTTGGGTGGAGAACATCATCTCTGAAAATAGGGTCCCACAGCTGCACCCCATCAGTGTGAGCAGGACTCTTAGGACTCTTAGAAGAGTCAATGCTCTGAGACCATGGGGGGCGCTTAGCCCCCTCTCTTCGTCACTGAGGATGATTTCACTTTTCAGGGAATAGAGAGGGTGGTCCTTGTGGTGGACTGCAGGTATGGAGAGCTGTTGTCATCGTATTAGATAGATAAGAATGATTATATGTATTGTAGAAATGTCTCCTATCATGTTCCCTATTTTTTTATTATGTCCACATCCTGGTCCCCATCTTGGAAATCATAACAAACGTGCACTTTTTTGTTTAATATACACATTGGACCATAGGAAAAATGACACTACAGCTACAGAGGTGACCGTCTGATAGCCCAGCTCGACTATCCATCTCTACTGAAGACCCTTTCAGCTTTTTGAGAGTTGGGTGGAGGACATCATCTCTGAAAATAGGGTCCCACAGCTGCACCCCATCAGTGTGAGCAGGAATCTTAGGACTCTTAGAAGAGTCAATGCTCTGAGACCATGGGGGGCGCTTAGCCCCCTCTCTTCGTCACTGAGGATGATTTCATTTTTCAGGGATTAGAGAGAGTGGTCCTTGTGGTGGACTGCAGGTATGGAGAGCTGTTGTGATCGTATTAGATAGATAAGAATGATTATATGTATTGTAGAAATGTCTCCTATCATGTTCCCTAATTTTTTATTATGTCCACATCCTGGTCCCCATCTTGAACATCATAACAAACGTGCACTTTTTTGTTTAATTTACACATTGGACCATAGGAAAAATGACACTACAGCTACAGAGGTGACCGTCTGATAGCCCAGCTCGACTATCCATCTCTACTGAAGACCCTTTCAGCTTTTTGAGAGTTGGGTGGAGGACATCATCTCTGAAAATAGGGTCCCACAGCTGCACCCCATCAGTGTAAGCAGGACTCTTAGGACTCTTAGAAGAGTCAATGCTCTAAAACCATGGGGGGCGCTTAGCCCCCTCTCTTCGTCCCTGAGGATGATTTCATTTTTCAGGGATTAGAGAGGGTGGTCCTTGTGGTGGACTGCAGGTATGGAGAGCTGTTGTCATCGTATTAGATAGATAAGAATGATTATATGTATTGTAGAAATGTCTCCTATCATGTTCCCTAATTTCTTATTATGTCCACATCCTGGTCCCCATCTTGGACATCATAACAAACGTGCACTTTTTTGTTTAATTTACACATTGGACCATAGGAAAAATGACACTACAGCTACAGAGGTGACCGTCTGATAGCCCAGCTCGACTATCCATCTCTACTGAAGACCCTTTCAGCTTTTTGAGAGTTGGGTGGAGGACATCATCTCTGAAAATAGGGTCCCACAGCTTCACCCCATCAGTGTGAGCAGGACTCTTAGGACTCTTAGAAGAGTCAATGCTCTGGTACCATGGGGGGCGCTTGGCCCCCTCTCTTCGTCACTGAGGATGATTTCATTTTTCAGGGATTAGAGAGGGTGGTCCTTGTGGTGGACTGCAGGTATGGAGAGCTGTTGTCATCGTATTAGATAGATAAGAATGATTATATGTATTGTAGAAATGTCCCCTATCATGTTCCCTAATTTTTTATTATGTCCACATCCTGGTCCCCATCTTGGACATCATAACAAACGTGCACTTTTTCGTTTAATTTACACATTGGGCCATAGGAAAAATGACACTACAGCTACAGAGGTGACCGTCTGATAGCCCAGCTCGACTATCCATCTCTACTGAAGACCCTTTCAGCTTTTTGAGAGTTGGGTGGAGGACATCATCTCTGAAAATAGGGTCCCACAGCTGCACCCATCAGTGTGAGCAGGACTCTTAGGACTCTTAGAAGAGTTAATGCTCTGAGACCATGGGGGCGCTTAGCCCCCTCTCTTCGTCACTGAGGATGATTTCATTTTTCAGGGATTAGAGAGGGTGGTCCTTGTGGTGGACTGCAGGTATGGAGAGCTGTTGTCATCGTATTAGATAGATAAGAATGATTATATGTATTGTAGAAATGTCTCCTATCATGTTCCCTAATTTTTTATTATGTCCACATCCTGGTCCCCATCTTGGACATCATAACAAACGTGCACTTTTTTGTTTAATTTACACATTGGACCATAGGAAAAATGACACTACAGCTACAGAGGTGACCGTCTGATAGCCCAGCTCGACTATCCATCTCTACTGAAGACCCTTTCAGCTTTTTGAGAGTTGGGTAGAGGACATCATCTCTGAAAATAGGGTCCCACAGCTGCACCCCATCAGTGTGAGCAGGACTCTTAGGACTCTTAGAAGAGTCAATGCTCTGAGACCATTGGGGGCACTTAGCCCCCTCTCTTCGTCACTGAGGATGATTTCATTTTTCAGGGATTAGAGAGGGTGGTCCTTGTGGTGGACTGCAGGTATGGAGAGCTGTTATCATCGTATTAGGTAGATAAGAATGATTATATGTATTGTAGAAATGTCTCCTATCATGTTCCCTAATTTTTTATTATGTCCACATCCTGGTCCCCATCTTGGACATCATAACAAACGTGCACTTTTTTGTTTATTTACACATTGGACCATAGGAAAAATGACACTACAGCTACAGAGGTGACCGTCTGATAGCCCAGCTCGACAATCCATCTCTACTGAAGACCCTTTCAGCTTTTTGAGAGTTGGGTGGAGGACATCATCTCTGAAAATAGGGTCCCACAGCTGCACCCCATCAGTGTGAGCAGGACTCTTAGGACTCTTAGAAGAGTCAATGCTCTGAGACCATGGGGGGCGCTTAGCCCCCTCTCTTCGTCACTGAGGATGATTTCATTTTTCAGGGATTAGAGAGGGTGGTCCTTGTGGTGGACTGCCGGTATGGAGAGCTGTTGTCATCGTATTAAATAGATAAGAATGATTATATGTATTGTAGAAATGTCTCCTATCATGTTCCCTAATTTTTTATTATGTCCACATCCTGGTCCCCATCTTGGACATCATAACAAACGTGCACTTTTTTGTTTAATTTACACATTGGACCATAGGAAAAATGACACTACAGCTACAGAGGTGACCGTCTGATAGCCCAGCTCGACTATCCATCTCTACTGAAGACCCTTTCAGCTTTTTGAGAGTTGGGTGGAGGACATCATCTCTTAAAATAGGGTCCCACAGCTGCACCCCATCAGTGTAAGCAGGACTCTTAGGACTCTTAGAAGAGTCAATGCTCTAAAACCATGGTGGGCGCTTAGCCCCCTCTCTTCATCACTGAGGATGATTTCATTTTTCAGGGATTAGAGAGGGTGGTCCTTGTGGTGGACTGCAGGTATGGAGAGCTGTTGTCATCGTATTAGATAGATAAGAATGATTATATGTATTGTAGAAATGTCTCCTATCATGTTCCCTAATTTTTTATTATGTCCACATCCTGGTCCCCATCTTGGACATCATAACAAACGTGCACTTTTTTGTTTAATTTACACATTGGACCATAGGAAAAATGACACTACAGCTACAGAGGTGACCGTCTGATAGCCCAGCTCGACTATCCATCTCTACTGAAGACCATTTCAGCTTTTTGAGAGTTGGGTGGAGGACATCATCTCTGAAAATAGGGTCCCACAGCTGCACCCCATCAGTGTGAGCAGGACTCTTAGGACTCTTAGAAGAGTCAATGCTCTGAGACCATTGGGGCACTTAGCCCCCTCTCTTCATCACTGAGGATGATTTCATTTTTCAGGGATTAGAGAGGGTGGTCCTTGTGGTGGACTGCAGATATGGAGAGCTGTTATCATCGTATTAGATAGATAAGAATGTATGTCCACATACTGGTCCCCATCTTGGACATCATAACAAACGTGCACTTTTTTGTTTAATTTACACATTGGACCATAGGAAAAATGACACTACAGCTACAGAGGTGACCGTCTGATAGCCCAGCTCGACTATCCATCTCTACTGAAGACCCTTTCAGCTTTTTGAGAGTTGGGTGGAGGACATCATCTCTGAAAATAGGGTCCCACAGCTGCACCCCATCAGTGTGAGCAGGACTCTTAGGACTCTTAGAAGAGTCAATGCTCTGAGACCATGGGGGGCGCTTAGCCCCCTCTCTTCGTCACTGAGGATGATTTCATTTTTCAGGGATTAGAGAGGGTGGTCCTTGTGGTGGACTGCAGGTATGGAGAGCTGTTGTCATCGTATTAAATAGATAAGAATAATTATATGTATTGTAGAAATGTCTCCTATCATGTTCCCTAATTTTTTATTATGTCCACATCCTGGTCCCCATCTTGGACATCATAACAAACTTGCACTTTTTTGTTTAATTTACACATTGGACCATAGGAAAAATGACACTACAGCTACAGAGGTGACCGTCTGATAGCCCAGCTCGACTATCCATCTCTACTGAAGACCCTTTCAGCTTTTTGAGAGTTGGGTGGAGAACATCATCTCTGAAAATAGGGTCCCACAGCTGCACCCCATCAGTGTGAGCAGGACTCTTAGGACTCTTAGAAGAGTCAATGCTCTGAGACCATGGGGGGCGCTTAGCCCCCTCTCCTCGTCACTGAGGATGATTTCACTTTTCAGGGAATAGAGAGGGTGGTCCTTGTGGTGGACTGCAGGTATGGAGAGCTGTTGTCATCGTATTAGATAGATAAGAATGATTATATGTATTGTAGAAATGTCTCCTATCATGTTCCCTATTTTTTTATTATGTCCACATCCTGGTCCCCATCTTGGAAATCATAACAAACGTGCACTTTTTTGTTTAATTTACAAATTGGACAATAGGAAAAATGACACTACAGCTACAGAGGTGACCGTCTGATAGCCCAGCTCGACTATCCATCTCTACTGAAGACCCTTTCAGCTTTTTGAGAGTTGGGTGGAGGACATCATCTCTGAAAATAGGGTCCCACAGCTGCACCCCATCAGTGTGAGCAGGAATCTTAGGACTCTTAGAAGAGTCAATGCTCTGAGACCATGGGGGGCGCTTAGCCCCCTCTCTTCGTCACTGAGGATGATTTCATTTTTCAGGGATTAGAGAGAGTGGTCCTTGTGGTGGACTGCAGGTATGGAGAGCTGTTGTGATCGTATTAGATAGATAAGAATGATTATATGTTTTGTAGAAATGTCTCCTATCATGTTCCCTAATTTTTTATTATGTCCACATCCTGGTCCCCATCTTGGACATCATAACAAACGTGCACTTTTTTGTTTAATATACACATTGGACCATAGGAAAAATGACACTACAGCTACAGAGGTGACCGTCTGATAGCCCAGCTCGACTATCCATCTCTACTGAAGACCCTTTCAGCTTTTTGAGAGTTAGGTGGAGAACATCATCTCTGAAAATAGGGTCCCACAGCTGCACCCCATCAGTGTGAGCAGGACTCTTAGGACTCTTAGAAGAGTCAATGCTCTGAGACCATGGGGGGCGCTTAGCCCCCTCTCCTCGTCACAGAGGATGATTTCACTTTTCAGGGAATAGAGAGGGTGGTCCTTGTGGTGGACTGCAGGTATGGAGAGCTGTTGTCATCGTATTAGATAGATAAGAATGATTATATGTATTGTAGAAATGTCTCCTATCATGTTCCCTATTTTTTTATTATGTCCACATCCTGGTCCCCATCTTGGAAATCATAACAAACGTGCACTTTTTTGTTTAATTTACAAATTGGACAATAGGAAAAATGACACTACAGCTATAGAGGTGACCGTCTGATAGCCCAGCTCGACTATCCATCTCTACTGAAGACCCTTTCAGCTTTTTGAGAGTTGGGTAGAGGACATCATCTCTGAAAATAGGGTCCCACAGCTGCACCCCATCAGTGTGAGCAGGACTCTTAGGACTCTTAGAAGAGTCAATGCTCTGAGACCATTGGAGGCACTTAGCCCCCTCTCTTCGTCACTGAGGATGATTTCATTTTTCAGGGATTAGAGAGGGTGGTCCTTGTGGTGGACTGCAGGTATGGAGAGCTGTTATCATCGTATTAGGTAGATAAGAATGATTATATGTATTGTAGAAATGTCTCCTATCATGTTCCCTAATTTTTTATTATGTCCACATCCTGGTCCCCATCTTGGACATCATAACAAACGTGCACTTTTTTGTTTAATTTACACATTGGACCATAGGAAAAATGACACTACAGCTACAGAGGTGACCGTCTGATAGCCCAGCTCGACAATCCATCTCTACTGAAGACCCTTTCAGCTTTTTGAGAGTTGGGTGGAGGACATCATCTCTGAAAATAGGGTCCCACAGCTGCACCCCATCAGTGTGAGCAGGACTCTTAGGACTCTTAGAAGGGTCAATGCTCTGAGACCATGGGGGGCGCTTAGCCCCCTCTCTTCGTCACTGAGGATGATTTCATTTTTCAGGGATTAGTGAGGGTGGTCCTTGTGGTGGACTGCCGGTATGGAGAGCTGTTGTCATCGTATTAAATAGATAAGAATGATTATATGTATTGTAGAAATGTCTCCTATCATGTTCCCTAATTTTTTATTGTGTCCACATCCTGGTCCCCATCTTGGACATCATAACAAACGTGCACTTTTTTGTTTAATTTACACATTGGACCATAGGAAAAATGACACTACAGCTACAGAGGTGACCGTCTGATAGCCCAGCTCGACTATCCATCTCTACTGAAGACCCTTTCAGCTTTTTGAGAGTTGGGTGGAGGACATCATCTCTTAAAATAGGGTCCCACAGCTGCACCCCATCAGTGTAAGCAGGACTCTTAGGACTCTTAGAAGAGTCAATGCTCTAAAACCATGGGGGGCGCTTAGCCCCCTCTCTTCATCACTGAGGATGATTTCATTTTTCAGGGATTAGAGAGGGTGGTCCTTGTGGTGGACTGCAGGTATGGAGAGCTGTTGTCATCGTATTAGATAGATAAGAATGATTATATGTATTGTAGAAATGTCTCCTATCATGTTCCCTAATTTTTTATTATGTCCACATCCTGGTCCCCATCTTGGACATCATAACAAACGTGCACTTTTTTGTTTAATTTACACATTGGACCATAGGAAAAATGACACTACAGCTACAGAGGTGACCGTCTGATAGCCCAGCTCGACTATCCATCTCTACTGAAGACCATTTCAGCTTTTTGAGAGTTGGGTGGAGGACATCATCTCTGAAAATAGGGTCCCACAGCTGCACCCCATCAGTGTGAGCAGGACTCTTAGGACTCTTAGAAGAGTCAATGCTCTGAGACCATTGGGGGCACTTAGCCCCCTCTCTTCATCACTGAGGATGATTTCATTTTTCAGGGATTAGAGAGGGTGGTCCTTGTGGTGGACTGCAGATATGGAGAGCTGTTATCATCGTATTAGATAGATAAGAATGTATGTCCACATCCTGGTCCCCATCTTGGACATCATAACAAACGTGCACTTTTTTGTTTAATTTACACATTGGACCATAGGAAAAATGACACTACAGCTACAGAGGTGACCGTCTGATAGCCCAGCTCGACTATCCATCTCTACTGAAGACCCTTTCAGCTTTTTGAGAGTTGGGTGGAGGACATCATCTCTGAAAATAGGGTCCCACAGCTGCACCCCATCAGTGTGAGCAGGACTCTTAGGACTCTTAGAAGAGTCAATGCTCTGAGACCATGGGGGGCGCTTAGCCCCCTCTCTTCGTCACTGAGGATGATTTCATTTTTCAGGGATTAGAGAGGGTGGTCCTTGTGGTGGACTGCAGGTATGGAGAGCTGTTGTCATCGTATTAAATAGATAAGAATGATTATATGTATTGTAGAAATGTCTCCTATCATGTTCCCTAATTTTTTATTATGTCCACATCCTGGTCCCCATCTTGGACATCATAACAAACGTGCACTTTTTTGTTTAATTTACACATTGGACCATAGGAAAAATGACACTACAGCTACAGAGGTGACCGTCTGATAGCCCAGCTCGACTATCCATCTCTACTGAAGACCCTTTCAGCTTTTTGAGAGTTGGATGGAGAACATCATCTCTGAAAATAGGGTCCCACAGCGGCACCCCATCAGTGTGAGCAGGACTCTTAGGACTCTTAGAAGAGTCAATGCTCTGAGACCATGGGGGGCGCTTAGCCCCCTCTCCTCGTCACTGAGGATGATTTCACTTTTCAGGGAATAGAGAGGGTGGTCCTTGTGGTGGACTGCAGGTATGGAGAGCTGTTGTCATCGTATTAGATAGATAAGAATGATTATATGTATTGTAGAAATGTCTCCTATCATGTTCCCTAATTTTTTATTATGTCCACATCCTGGTCCCCATCTTGAACATCATAACAATCGTGAACTTTTTTGTTTAATTTACACATTGGACCATAGGAAAAATGACACTACAGCTACAGAGGTGACCGTCTGATAGCCCAGCTCGACTATCCATCTCTACTGAAGACCCTTTCAGCTTTTTGAGAGTTGGGTGGAGGACATCATCTCTGAAAATAGGGTTCCACAGCTTCACCCCATCAGTGTGAGCAGGACTCTTAGGACTCTTAGAAGAGTCAATGCTCTGGTACCATGGGGGGCGCTTGGCCCCCTCTCTTCGTCACTGAGGATGATTTCATTTTTCAGGGATTAGAGAGGGTGGTCCTTGTGGTGGACTGCAGGTATGGAGAGCTGTTGTCATCGTATTAGATAGATAAGAATGATTATATGTATTGTAGAAATGTCTCCTATCATGTTCCCTAATTTTTTATTATGTCCACATCCTGGTCCCCATCTTGGACATCATAACAAACGTGCACTTTTTTGTTTAATTTACACATTGGACCATAGGAAAAATGACACTACAGCTACAGAGGTGACCGTCTGATAGCCCAGCTCGACTATCCATCTCTACTGAAGACCCTTTCAGCTTTTTGAGAGTTGGGTGGAGGACATCATCTCTGAAAATAGGGTCCCACAGCTGCACCCCATCAGTGTGAGCAGGACTCTTAGGACTCTTAGAAGAGTTAATGCTCTGAGACCATGGGGGCGCTTAGCCCCCTCTCTTCGTCACTGAGGATGATTTCATTTTTCAGGGATTAGAGAGAGTGGTCCTTGTGGTGGACTGCAGGTATGGAGAGCTGTTGTCATCGTATTAGATAGATAAGAATGATTATATGTATTGTAGAAATGTCTCCTATCATGTTCCCTAATTTTTTATTATGTCCACATCCTGGTCCCCATCTTGGACATCATAACAAACGTGCACTTTTTTGTTTAATTTACACATTGGACCATAGGAAAAATGACACTACAGCTACAGAGGTGACCGTCTGATAGCCCAGCTCGACTATCCATCTCTACTGAAGACCCTTTCAGCATTTTGAGAGTTGGGTGGAGGACATCATCTCTGAAAATAGGGTCCCACAGCTGCACCCCATCAGTGTGAGCAGGACTCTTAGGACTCTTAGAAGAGTCAATGCTCTGAGACCATTGGGGGCACTGAGCCCCCTCTCTTCGTCACTGAGGATGATTTCATTTTTCAGGGATTAGAGAGGGTGGTCCTTGTGGTGGACTGCAGGTATGGAGAGCTGTTATCATCGTATTAGATAGATAAGAATGATTATATGTATTGTAGAAATGTCTCCTATCATGTTCCCCAATTTTTTATTATGTCCACATCCTGGTCCCCATCTTGGACATCATAACAAACGTGCACTTTTTTGTTTAATTTACACATTGGACCATAGGAAAAATGACACTACAGCTACAGAGGTGACCGTCTGATAGCCCAGCTCGACTATCCATCTCTACTGAAGACCCTTTCAGCTTTTTGAGAGTTGGGTGGAGGACATCATCTCTGAAAATAGGGTCCCACAGCTTCACCCCATCAGTGTGAGCAGGACTCTTAGGACTCTTAGAAGAGTCAATGCTCTGAGACCATGGGGGCGCTTAGCCCCCTCTCTTCGTCACTGAGGATGATTTCATTTTTCAGGGATTAGAGAGGGTGGTCCTTGTGGTGGACTGCAGGTATGGAGAGCTGTTGTCATCGTATTAAATAGATAAGAATGATTATATGTATTGTAGAAATGTCTCCTATCATGTTCCCTAATTTTTTATTATGTCCACATCCTGGTCCCCATCTTGGACATCATAACAAACGTGCACTTTTTTGTTTAATTTACACATTGGACCATAGGAAAAATGACACTACAGCTACAGAGGTGACCGTCTGATAGCCCAGCTCGACTATCCATCTCTACTGAAGACCCTTTCAGCTTTTTGAGAGTTGGGTGGAGAACATCATCTCTGAAAATAGGGTCCCACAGCTGCACCCCATCAGTGTGAGCAGGACTCTTAGGACTCTTAGAAGAGTCAATGTTTTGAGACCATGGGGGGCGCTTAGCCCCCTCTCTTCGTCACTGAGGATGATTTCACTTTTCAGGGAATAGTGAGGGTGGTCCTTGTGGTGGACTGCAGTTATGGAGAGCTGTTATCATCGTATTAGATAGATAAGAATGATTATATGTATTGTAGAAATGTCTCCTATCATGTTCCCTATTTTTTTATTATGTCCACATCCTGGTCCCCATCTTGGAAATCATAACAAACGTGCACTTTTTTGTTTAATTTACACATTGGACCATAGGAAAAATGACACTACAGCTACAGAGGTGACCGTCTGGTAGCCCAGCTCGACTATCCATCTCTACTGAAGACCCTTTCAGCTTTTTAAAAGTTGGGTGGAGGACATCATCTCTAAAAATAGGGTCCCACAGCTGCACCCCATCAGTGTGAGCAGGACTCTTAGGACTCTTAGAAGAGTCAATGTTTTGAGACCATGGGGGGCGCTTAGCCCCCTCTCTTCGTCACTGAGGATGATTTCATTTTTCAGGGATTAGAGAGAGTGGTCCTTGTGGTGGACTGCAGGTATGGAGAGCTGTTGTCATCGTATTAGATAGATAAGAATGATTATATGTATTGTAGAAATGTCTCCTATCATGTTCCCTAATTTTTTATTATGTCCACATCCTGGTCCCCATCTTGGACATCATAACAAACGTGCACTTTTTTGTTTAATTTACACATTGGACCATAGGAAAAATGACACTACAGCTACAGAGGTGACCGTCTGATAGCCCAGCTCGACTATCCATCTCTACTGAAGACCCTTTCAGCTTTTTGAGAGTTGGGTGGAGGACATCATCTCTTAAAATAGGGTCCCACAGCTGCACCCCATCAGTGTAAGCAGGACTCTTAGGACTCTTAGAAGAGTCAATGCTCTAAAACCATGGGGGGCGCTTAGCCCCCTCTCTTCGTCCCTGAGGATGATTTCATTTTTCAGGGATTAGAGAGGGTGGTCCTTGTGGTGGACTGCAGGTATGGAGAGCTGTTGTCATCGTATTAGATAGATAAGAATGATTATATGTATTGTAGAAATGTCTCCTATCATGTTCCCTAATTTTTTATTATGTCCACATCCTGGTCCCCATCTTGGACATCATAACAAACGTGCACTTTTTTGTTTAATTTACACATTGGACCATAGGAAAAATGACACTACAGCTACAGAGGTGACCGTCTGATAGCCCAGCTCGACTATCCATCTCTACTGAAGACCCTTTCAGCTTTTTGAGAGTTGGGTGGAGGACATCATCTCTGAAAATAGGGTCCCACAGCTGCACCCCATCAGTGTGAGCAGGACTCTTAGGACTCTTAGAAGAGTCAATGCTCTAAAACCATGGGGGGCGCTTAGCCCCCTCTCTTCGTCCCTGAGGATGATTTCATTTTTCAGGGATTAGAGAGGGTGGTCCTTGTGGTGGACTGCAGGTATGGAGAGCTGTTGTCATCGTATTAGATAGATAAGAATGATTATATGTATTGTAGAAATGTCTCCTATCATGTTCCCTAATTTTTTATTATGTCCACATCCTGGTCCCCATCTTGGACATCATAACAAACGTGCACTTTTTTGTTTAATTTACACATTGGACCATAGGAAAAATGACACTACAGCTACAGAGGTGACCGTCTGATAGCCCAGCTCGACTATCCATCTCTACTGAAGACCCTTTCAGCTTTTTGAGAGTTGGGTGGAGGACATCATCTCTGAAAATAGGGTCCCACAGCTGCACCCCATCAGTGTGAGCAGGACTCTTAGGACTCTTAGAAGAGTTAATGCTCTGAGACCATGGGGGCGCTTAGCCCCCTCTCTTCGTCACTGAGGATGATTTCATTTTTCAGGGATTAGAGAGGGTGGTCCTTGTGGTGGACTGCAGGTATGGAGAGCTGTTGTCATCGTATTAGATAGATAAGAATGATTATATGTATTGTAGAAATGTCTCCTATCATGTTCCCTAATTTTTTATTATGTCCACATCCTGGTCCCCAACTTGGACATCATAACAAACGTGAACTTTTTTGTTTAATTTACACATTGGACCATAGGAAAAATGACACTACAGCTACAGAGGTGACCGTCTGATAGCCCAGCTCGACTATCCATCTCTACTGAAGACCCTTTCAGCTTTTTGAGAGTTGGGTGGAGGACATCATCTCTGAAAATAGGGTCCCACAGCTGCACCCCATCAGTGTGAGCAGGACTCTTAGGACTCTTAGAAGAGTCAATGCTCTGAGACCATTGGGGGCACTTAGCCCCCTCTCTTCATCACTGAGGATGATTTCATTTTTCAGGGATTAGAGAGGGTGGTCCTTGTGGTGGACTGCAGGTATGGAGAGCTGTTGTCATCGTATTAGATAGATAAGAATGATTATATGTATTGTAGAAATGTCTCCTATCATGTTCCCTAATTTTTTATTATGTCCACATCCTGGTCCCCATCTTGGACATCATAACAAACGTGCACTTTTTTGTTTAATTTACACATTGGACCATAGGGAAAATGAAACTACAGCTACAGAGGTGACCGTCTGATAGCCCAGCTCGACTATCCATCTCTACTGAAGACCCTTTCAGCTTTTTGAGAGTTGGGTGGAGGACATCATCTCTGAAAATAGGGTCCCACAGCTGCACCCCATCAGTGTGAGCAGGACTCTTAGGACTCTTAGACCCTTTCAGCTTTTTGAGAGTTGGGTGGAGGACATCATCTCTGAAAATAGGGTCCCACAGCTGCACCCCATCAGTGTGAGCAGGACTCTTAGGACTCTTAGAAGAGTCAATGCTCTGAGACCATTGGGGGCACTTAGCCCCCTCTCTTCATGACTGAGGATGATTTCATTTTTCAGGGATTAGAGAGGGTGGTCCTTGTGGTGGACTGCAGATATGGAGAGCTGTTATCATCGTATTAGATAGATAAGAATGATTATATGTATTGTAGAAATGTCTCCTATCATGTTCCCTAATTTTTTATTATGTCCACATCCTGGTCCCCATCTTGGACATCATAACAAACGTGCACTTTTTTGTTTAATTTACACATTGGACCATAGGAAAAATGACACTACAGCTACAGAGGTGACCGTCTGATAGCCCAGCTCGACTATCCATCTCTACTGAAGACCCTTTCAGCTTTTTGAGAGTTGGGTGGAGGACATCATCTCTGAAAATAGGGTCCCACAGTTGCACCCCATCAGTGTGAGCAGGACTCTTAGGACTCTTAGAAGAGTCAATGCTCTGAGACCATGGGGGGCGCTTAGCCCCCTCTCTTCGTCACTGAGGATGATTTCATTTTTCAGGGATTAGAGAGGGTGGTCCTTGTAGTGGACTGCAGGTATGGAGAGCTGTTGTCATCGTATTAAATAGATAAGAATGATTATATGTATTGTAGAAATTTCTCCTATCATGTTCCCTAATTTTTTATTATGTCCACATCCTGGTCCCCATCTTGGACATCATAACAAACGTGCACTTTTTTGTTTAATTTACACATTGGACCATAGGAAAAATGACACTACAGCTACAGAGGTGACCGTCTGATAGCCCAGCTCGACTATCCATCTCTACTGAAGACCCTTTCAGCTTTTTGAGAGTTGGGTGGAGAACATCATCTCTGAAAATAGGGTCCCACAGCTGCACCCCATCAGTGTGAGCAGGACTCTTAGGACTCTTAGAAGAGTCAATGCTCTGAGACCATGGGGGGCGCTTAGCCCCCTCTCCTCGTCACTGAGGATGATTTCACTTTTTAGGGAATAGAGAGGGTGGTCCTTGTGGTGGACTGCAGGTATGGAGAGCTGTTGTCATCGTATTAGATAGATAAGAATGATTATATGTATTGTAGAAATGTCTCCTATCATGTTCCCTATTTTTTTATTATGTCCACATCCTGGTCCCCATCTTGGAAATCATAACAAACGTGCACTTTTTTGTTTAATTTACAAATTGGACCATAGGAAAAATGACACTACAGCTACAGAGGTGACCGTCTGATAGCCCAGCTCGACTATCCATCTCTACTGAAGACCCTTTCAGCTTTTTGAGAGTTGGGTGGAGGACATCATCTCTGAAAATAGGGTCCCACAGCTGCACCCCATCAGAGTGAGCAGGAATCTTAGGACTCTTAGAAGAGTCAATGCTCTGAGACCATGGGGGGCGCTTAGCCCCCTCTCTTCGTCACTGAGGATGATTTCATTTTTCAGGGATTAGAGAGAGTGGTCCTTGTGGTGGACTGCAGGTATGGAGAGCTGTTGTGATCGTATTAGATAGATAAGAATGATTATATGTATTGTAGAAATGTCTTCAGTAGAGATGGATAGTCGAGCTTGGCTATCAGACGGTCACCTCTGTAGCTGTAGTGTCATTTTTCCTATGGTCCAATGTGTAAATTAAACAAAAAAGTGCACGTTTGTTATGATGTCCAAGATGGGGACCAGGATGTGGACATAATAAAAAATTAGGGAACATGATAGGAGACATTTCTACAATACATATAATCATTCTTATCTATCTAATACGATGACAACAGCTCTCCATACCTGCAGTCCACCACAAGGACCACCCTCTCTAATCCCTGAAAAATGAAATCATCCTCAGTGACGAAGAGAGGGGGCTAAGCGCCCCCATGGTCTCAGAGCATTAACTCTTCTAAGAGTCCTAAGGGCATTTCGCGCATAAATGAAATGATCACATTTTTCTCCAAAACTATAACAGATGCAAGCTTGTCCTGTTTGGTGGAGATAATATTTAATAAAATAAGTAGAAACCTACTAAAAGTTTTGTTTGTTTATATTGCAATCCTGAGATAATCGTCTCCATGCTCCAAATCCATTTTAAAGCCATTTCAAAGGCATTTCACGCATAAATGAAATGATCACATTTTTCTCCAAAACTATAACACATGCAAGCTTGTCCTGTTTGGTGGAGATGATATTTAATAAAATAAGTAGAAATCCACTAAAAGTTTTGTTTGGTTATCTTGCAATCCCAAGATAATCGTCTCCATGCTCCAAATCCATTTTAAAGCCATTTTTAAGGCATTTCGCGCATAAATGAAATGATCACATTTTTCTCCAAAACTATAACACATGCAAGCTTGTCCTGTTTGGTGGAGATGATATTTGGTAAAATAAGTAGAAATCCACTAAAAGTTTTGTTTGGTTATCTTGCAATCCCGAGATAATCGTCTCCATGCTCCAAATCTATTTTAAAGCCATTTCAAAGGCATTGTGCGCATAAATGAAATGATCACATTTTTCTCCAAAACTATAACAGATGCAAGCTTGTCCTGTTTGGTGGGGATAATATTTAATAAAATAAGTAGAAATCCACTAAAAGTTTTGTTTGGTTATCTTGCAATCCCGAGATAATCGTCTCCATGCTTCAAAACTATTTTAAAGCCATTTTTAAGGCATTTCGCGCATACATGAAATGATCACATTTTTCTCCAAAACTATAACAGATGCAAGCTTGTCCTGTTTGGTGGAGATAATATTTAATAAAATAAGTAGAAACCTACTAAAAGTTTCGTTTGTTTATATTGCAATCCTGAGATAATCGTCTCCATGCTCCAAATCCATTTTAAAGCCATTTCAAAGGCATTTCGCGCATAAATGAAATGATCACATTTTTCTCCAAAACTATAACAGATGCAAGCTTCTCCTGTTTGGTGGAGATGATATTTAATAAAATAAGTAGAAATCCACTAACAGATTTGTTTGGTTATCTTGCAATCCCGAGATAGTCGTCTCCATGCTCCAAATCCATTTTAAAGCCATCTTTAAGGCATTTCGCGCATAAATGAAATGATCACATTTTTCTCCAAAACTATAACAGATGCAAGCTTGTCCTGTTTGGTGGAGATGATATTTCATAAAATAAGTAGAAATCCACTAAAAGTTTTCTTTGGTTATCTTGCAATCCCGAGATAATCGTCTCCATGCTCCAAACCCTTTTTAAAGCCATTTTTAAGGCATTTCGCGCATAAATGAAATGATCACATTTTTCTCCAAAACTATAACAGATGCAAGCTTGTCCTGTTTGGTGGGGATAATATTTAATAAAATAAGTAGAAATCCACTAAAAGTTTTGTTTGGTTATCTTGCAATCCCAAGATAATCGTCTCCATGCTCCAAATCCATTTTAAAGCCATTTTTAAGGCATTTCGCGCATAAATGAAATGATCACATTTTTTTTCAAAACTATAACAGATGCAAGCTTGTCCTGTTTGGTGGAGATAATATTTAATAAAATAAGTAGAAATCTACTAAAAGTTTCGTTTGTTTATATTGCCATCCTGAGATAATCGTCTCCTTGCTCCAAATCCATTTTAAAGCCATTTCAAAGGCATTTTGCGCATAAATGAAATGATCACATTTTTCTCCAAAACTATAACACATGCAAGCTTGTCCTGTTTGGTGGAGATGATATTTGGTAAAATAAGTAGAAATCCACTAAAAGTTTTGTTTGGTTATCTTGCAATCCCGAGATAATCGTCTCCATGCTCCAAATCTATTTTAAAGCCATTTCAAAGGCATTGTGCGCATAAATGAAATGATCACATTTTTCTCCAAAACTATAACAGATGCAAGCTTGTCCTGTTTGGAGGGGATGATATTTAATAAAATAATTAGAAATCCACTAAAAGTTTTGTTTGGTTATCTTGCAATCCCGAGATAATCGTCTCCATGCTTCAAAACCATTTTAAAGCCATTTTTAAGGCATTTCGCGCATAAATGAAATGATCACATTTTTCTCCAAAACTTTAACAGATGCAAGCTTGTCCTGTTTGGTGGAGATAATATTTAATAAAATAAGTAGAAACCTACTAAAAGTTTCGTTTGTTTATATTGCAATCCTGAGATAATCGTCTCCATGCTCCAAATCCATTTTAAAGCCATTTCAAAGGCATTTCGCGCATAAATGAAATGATCACATTTTTCTCCAAAACTATAACACATGCAAGCTTGTCCTGTTTGGTGGAGATGATATTTAATAAAATAAGTAGAAATCCATTAAAAGTTTTATTTGGTTATCTTGCAATCCCAAGATAATCGTTTCCATGCTCCAAATCCATTTTAAAACCATTTTTAAGGCATTTCGCGCATAAATGAAATGATCACATTTTTCTCCAAAACTATAACAGATGCAAGCTTGTCCTGTTTGGAGGGGATGATATTTAATAAAATAATTAGAAATCAACTAAAAGTTGTGTTTGGTTATCTTGCAATCCCGAGATAATCGTCTCCATGCTTCAAAACCATTTTAAAGCCATTTTAAGGCATTTCGCGCATAAATGAAATGATCACATTTTTCTCCAAAACTATAACAGATGCAAGCTTGTCCTGTTTGGTGGAGATGATATTTAAAAAAAATAAGTAGAAATCCACTAAAAGTTTTGTTTGGTTATCTTGCAATCCCGAGATAATCGTCTCCGTGCTCCAAACCCTTTTTAAAGCCATTTTTAAGGCATTTCGCGCATAAATGAAATGATCACATTTTTTTCCAAAACTATAACAGATGCAAGCTTGTCCTGTTTGGTGGGGATAATATTTAATAAAATAAGTAGAAATCCACTAAAAGTTTTGTTTGGCGCCCCCCATGGTTTTAGAGCATTGACTCTTCTAAGAGTCCTAAGAGTCCTGCTTACACTGATGGGGTGCAGCTGTGGGACCCTATTTTAAGAGATGATGTCCTCCACCCAACTCTCAAAAAGCTGAAAGGGTCTTCAGTAGAGATGGATAGTCGAGCTGGGCTATCAGACGGTCACCTCTGTAGCTGTAGTGTCATTTTTCCTATGGTCCAATGTGTAAATTAAACAAAAAAGTGCACGTTTGTTATGATGTCCAAGATGGGGACCAGAATGTGGACATAATAAAAAATTAGGGAACATGATAGGAGACATTTCTACAATACATATAATCATTCTTATCTATCTAATACGATCACAACAGCTCTCCATTCCTGCAGTCCACCACAAGGACCACTCTCTCTAATCCCTGAAAAATGAAATCATCCTCAGTGACGAAGAGAGGGGGCTAAGCGCCCCCCATGGTCTCAGAGCATTGACTCTTCTAAGAGTCCTAAGAGTCCTGCTCACACTGATGGGGTGCAGCTGTGGGACCCTATTTTCAGAGATGATGTCCTCCACCCAACTCTCAAAAAGCTGAAAGGGTCTTCAGTAGAGATGGATAGTCGAGCTGGGCTATCAGACGGTCACCTCTGTAGCTGTAGTGTCATTTTTCCTATGGTCCAATGTGTAAATTAAACAAAAAAGTGCACGTTTGTTATGATTTCCAAGATGGGGACCAGGATGTGGACATAATAAAAAAATAGGGAACATGATAGGAGACATTTCTACAATACATATAATTATTCTTATCTATCTAATACGATGACAACAGCTCTCCATACCTGCAGTCCACCACAAGGACCACCCTCTCTAATCCCTGAAAAATGAAATCATCCTCAGTGACGAAGAGAGGGGGCTAAGCGCACCCCATGGTCTCAAAACATTGACTCTTCTAAGAGTCCTAAGAGTCCTGCTCACACTGATGGGGTGCAGCTGTGGGACCCTATTTTCAGAGATGATGTCCTCCACCCAACTCTCAAAAAGCTGAAAGGGTCTTCAGTAGAGATGAATAGTCGAGCTGGGCTATCAGACGGTCACCTCTGTAGCTGTAGTGTCATTTTTCCTATGGTCCAATGTGTAAATTAAACAAAAAAGTGCACGTTTGTTATGATTTCCAAGATGGGGACCAGGATGTGGACATAATAAAAAAATAGGGAACATGATAGGAGACATTTCTACAATACATATAATCATTCTTATCTATCTAATACGATGACAACAGCTCTCCATACCTGCAGTCCACCACAAGGACCACCCTCTCTATTCCCTGAAAAGTGAAATCATCCTCAATGACGAAGAGAGGGGGCTAAGCGCCCCCCATGGTCTCAGAGCATTGACTCTTCTAAGAGTCCTAAGAGTCCTGCTCACACTGATGGGGTGCAGCTGTGGGACCCTATTTTCAGAGATGATGTTCTCCACCAAACTCTCAAAAAGCTGAAAGGGTCTTCAGTAGAGATGGATAGTCGAGCTGGGCTATCAGACGGTCACCTCCGTACCTGTAGTGTCATTTTTCCTATGGTCCAATGTGTAAATTAAACAAAGAAGTGCACGTTTGTTTTGATGTCCAAGATGGGGACCAGGATGTGGACATAATAAAAAATTAGGGAACATGATAGGAGACATTTCTACAATACATATAATCATTCTTATCTATTTAATATGATGACAACAGCTCTCCATACCTGCAGTCCACCACAAGGACCACCCTCTCTAATCCCTGAAAAATGAAATCATCCTCAGTGACGAAGAGAGGGGGCTAAGCGCACCCCATGGTCTCAAAACATTGACTCTTCTAAGAGTCCTAAGAGTCCTGCTCACACTGATGGGGTGCAGCTGTGGGACCCTATTTTCAGAGATGATGTCCTCCACCCAACTCTCAAAAAGCTGAAAGGGTCTTCAGTAGAGATGGATAGTCGAGCTGGGCTATCAGACGGTCACCTCTGTAGCTGTAGTGTCATTTTTCCTATGGTCCAATGTGTAAATTAAACAAAAAAGTGCACGTTTGTTATGATTTCCAAGATGGGGACCAGGATGTGGACATAATAAAAAAATAGGGAACATGATAGGAGACATTTCTACAATACATATAATCATTCTTATCTATCTAATACGATGACAACAGCTCTCCATACCTGCAGTCCACCACAAGGACCACCCTCTCTATTCCCTGAAAAGTGAAAGCATCCTCAGTGACGAAGAGAGGGGGCTAAGCGCCCCCCATGGTCTCAGAGCATTGACTCTTCTAAGAGTCCTAAGAGTCCTGCTCACACTGATGGGGTGCAGCTGTGGGACCCTATTTTCAGAGATGATGTTCTCCACCAAACTCTCAAAAAGCTGAAAGGGTCTTCAGTAGAGATGGATAGTCGAGCTGGGCTATCAGACGGTCACCTCTGTACCTGTAGTGTCATTTTTCCTATGGTCCAATGTGTAAATTAAACAAAAAAGTGCACGTTTGTTATGATGTCCAAGATGGGGACCAGGATGTGGACATAATAAAAAATTAGGGAACATGATAGGAGACATTTCTACAATACATATAATCATTCTTATCTATTTAATACGATGACAACAGCTCTCCATACCTGCAGTCCACCACAAGGACCACCCTCTCTAATCCCTGAAAAATGAAATCATCCTTAGTGACGAAGAGAGGGGGCTAAACGCCCCCCATGGTCTCAGAGCATTGACTCTTCTAAGAGTCCTAAGAGTCCTGCTCACACTGATGGGGTGCAGCTGTGGGACCCTATTTTCAGAGATGATGTCCTCCACCCAACTCTCAAAAAGCTGAAAGGGTCTTCAGTAGAGATGGATTGTCGAGCTGGGCTATCAGACGGTCACCTCTGTAGCTGTAGTGTCATTTTTCCTATGGTCCAATGTGTAAATTAAACAAAAAAGTGCACGTTTGTTATGATGTCCAAGATGGGGACCAGGATGTGGACATAATAAAAAATTAGGGAACATGATAGGAGACATTTCTACAATACATATAATCATTCTTATCTATCTAATACGATAACAGCTCTCCATACCTGCAGTCCACCACAAGGACCACCCTCTCTAATCCCTGAAAAATGAAATCATCCTCAGTGACGAAGAGAGGGGGCTAAGCGCCCCCATGGTCTCAGAGCATTAACTCTTTTAAGAGTCCTAAGAGTCCTGCTCCCACTGATGGGGTGCAGCTGTGGGACCCTATTTTCAGAGATGATGTCCTCCACCCAACTCTCAAAAAGCTGAAAGGGTCTTCAGTAGAGATGGATAGTCGAGCTGGGCTATCAGACGGTCACCTCTGTAGCTGTAGTGTCATTTTTCCTATGGTCCAATGTGTAAATTAAACAAAAAAGTGCACGTTTGTTATGATGTCCAAGATGGGGACCAGGATGTGGACATAATAAAAAATTAGGGAACATGATAGGAGACATTTCTACAATACATATAATCATTCTTATCTATCTAATACGATGACAACAGCTCTCCATACCTGCAGTCCACCACAAGGACCACCCTCTCTAATCCCTGAAAAATGAAATCATCCTCAGTGACGAAGAGAGGGGGCCAAGCGCCCCCCATGGTACCAGAGCATTGACTCTTCTAAGAGTCCTAAGAGTCCTGCTCACACTGATGGGGTGAAGCTGTGGGACCCTATTTTCAGAGATGATGTCCTCCACCCGACTCTCAAAAAGCTGAAAGGGTCTTCAGTAGAGATGGATAGTCGAGCTGGGCTATCAGACGGTCACCTATGTAGCTGTAGTGTCATTTTTCCTATGGTCCAATGTGTAAATTAAACAAAAAAGTGCACGTTTGTTATGATGTCCAAGATGGGGACCAGGATGTGGACATAATAAGAAATTAGGGAACATGATAGGAGACATTTCTACAATACATATAATCATTCTTATCTATCTAATACGATGACAACAGCTCTCCATACCTGCAGTCCACCACAAGGACCACCCTCTCTAATCCCTGAAAAATGAAATCATCCTCAGTGACGAAGAGAGGGGGCTAAGCGCCCCCCATGGTCTCAGAGCATTGACTCTTCTAAGAGTCCTAAGAGTCCTGCTCACACTGATGGGGTGCAGCTGTGGGACCCTATTTTCAGAGATGATGTCCTCCACCCAACTCTCAAAAAGCTGAAAGGGTCTTCAGTAGAGATGGATAGTCGAGCTGGGCTATCAGACGGTCACCTCTGTAGCTGTAGTGTCATTTTTCCTATGGTCCAATGTGTAAATTAAACAAAAAAGTGCACGTTTGTTATGATTTCCAAGATGGGGACCAGGATGTGGACATAATAAAAAAATAGGGAACATGATAGGAGACATTTCTACAATACATATAATCATTCTTATCTATCTAATACGATGACAACAGCTCTCCATACCTGCAGTCCACCACAAGGACCACCCTCTCTATTCCCTGAAAAGTGAAATCATCCTCAGTGACGAAGAGAGGGGGCTAAGCGCCCCCCATGGTCTCAGAGCATTGACTCTTCTAAGAGTCCTAAGAGTCCTGCTCACACTGATGGGGTGCAGCTGTGGGACCCTATTTTCAGAGATGATGTTCTCCACCAAACTCTCAAAAAGCTGAAAGGGTCTTCAGTAGAGATGGATAGTCGAGCTGGGCTATCAGACGGTCACCTCTGTACCTGTAGTGTCATTTTTCCTATGGTCCAATGTGTAAATTAAACAAAAAAGTGCACGTTTGTTATGATGTCCAAGATGGGGACCAGGATGTGGACATAATAAAAAATTAGGGAACATGATAGGAGACATTTCTACAATACATATAATCATTCTTATCTATTTAATACGATGACAACAGCTCTCCATACCTGCAGTCCACCACAAGGACCACCCTCTCTAATCCCTGAAAAATGAAATCATCCTTAGTGACGAAGAGAGGGGGCTAAACGCCCCCCATGGTCTCAGAGCATTGACTCTTCTAAGAGTCCTAAGAGTCCTGCTCACACTGATGGGGTGCAGCTGTGGGACCCTATTTTCAGAGATGATGTCCTCCACCCAACTCTCAAAAAGCTGAAAGGGTCTTCAGTAGAGATGGATTGTCGAGCTGGGCTATCAGACGGTCACCTCTGTAGCTGTAGTGTCATTTTTCCTATGGTCCAATGTGTAAATTAAACAAAAAAGTGCACGTTTGTTATGATGTCCAAGATGGGGACCAGGATGTGGACATAATAAAAAATTAGGGAACATGATAGGAGACATTTCTACAATACATATAATCATTCTTATCTATCTAATACGATAACAGCTCTCCATACCTGCAGTCCACCACAAGGACCACCCTCTCTAATCCCTGAAAAATGAAATCATCCTCAGTGACGAAGAGAGGGGGCTAAGTGCCCCCAATGGTCTCAGAGCATTGACTCTTCTAAGAGTCCTAAGAGTCCTGCTCACACTGATGGGGTGCAGCTGTGGGACCCTATTTTCAGAGATGATGTCCTCCACCCAACTCTCAAAAAGCTGAAAGGGTCTTCAGTAGAGATGGATAGTCGAGCTGGGCTATCAGACGGTCACCTCTGTAGCTGTAGTGTCATTTTTCCTATGGTCCAATGTGTAAATTAAACAAAAAAGTGCACGTTTGTTATGATGTCCAAGATGGGGACCAGGATGTGGACATAATAAAAAATTAGGGAACATGATAGGAGACATTTCTACAATACATATAATCATTCTTATCTATCTAATACGATGACAACAGCTCTCCATACCTGCAGTCCACCACAAGGACCACCCTCTCTAATCCCTGAAAAATGAAATCATCCTCAGTGACGAAGAGAGGGGGCTAAGCGCCCCCATGGTCTCAGAGCATTAACTCTTCTAAGAGTCCTAAGAGTCCTGCTCACACTGATGGGGTGCAGCTGTGGGACCCTATTTTCAGAGATGATGTCCTCCACCCAACTCTCAAAAAGCTGAAAGGGTCTTCAGTAGAGATGGATAGTCGAGCTGGGCTATCAGACGGTCACCTCTGTAGCTGTAGTGTCATTTTTCCTATGGTCCAATGTGTAAATTAAACAAAAAAGTGCACGTTTGTTATGATGTCCAAGATGGGGACCAGGATGTGGACATAATAAAAAATTAGGGAACATGATAGGAGACATTTCTACAATACATATAATCATTCTTATCTATCTAATACGATGACAACAGCTCTCCATACCTGCAGTCCACCACAAGGACCACCCTCTCTAATCCCTGAAAAATGAAATCATCCTCAGTGACGAAGAGAGGGGGCCAAGCGCCCCCCATGGTACCAGAGCATTGACTCTTCTAAGAGTCCTAAGAGTCCTGCTCACACTGATGGGGTGAAGCTGTGGGACCCTATTTTCAGAGATGATGTCCTCCACCCGACTCTCAAAAAGCTGAAAGGGTCTTCAGTAGAGATGGATAGTCGAGCTGGGCTATCAGACGGTCACCTATGTAGCTGTAGTGTCATTTTTCCTATGGTCCAATGTGTAAATTAAACAAAAAAGTGCACGTTTGTTATGATGTCCAAGATGGGGACCAGGATGTGGACATAATAAGAAATTAGGGAACATGATAGGAGACATTTCTACAATACATATAATCATTCTTATCTATCTAATACGATGACAACAGCTCTCCATACCTGCAGTCCACCACAAGGACCACCCTCTCTAATCCCTGAAAAATGAAATCATCCTCAGTGACGAAGAGAGGGGGCTAAGCGCCCCCATGGTCTCAGAGCATTAACTCTTCTAAGAGTCCTAAGAGTCCTGCTCACACTGATGGGGTGCAGCTGTGGGACCCTATTTTCAGAGATGATGTCCTCCACCCAACTCTCAAAAAGCTGAAAGGGTCTTCAGTAGAGATGGATAGTCGAGCTAGGCTATCAGACGGTCACCTCTGTAGCTGTAGTGTCATTTTTCCTATGGTCCAATGTGTAAATTAAACAAAAAAGTGCACGTTTGTTATGATGTCCAAGATGGGGACCAGGATGTGGACATAATAAAAAATTAGGGAACATGATAGGAGACATTTCTACAATACATATAATCATTCTTATCTATCTAATACGATGACAACAGCTCTCCATACCTGCAGTCCACCACAAGGACCACCCTCTCTAATCCCTGAAAAATGAAATCATCCTCAGTGACGAAGAGAGGGGGCCAAGCGCCCCCCATGGTACCAGAGCATTGACTCTTCTAAGAGTCCTAAGAGTCCTGCTCACACTGATGGGGTGAAGCTGTGGGACCCTATTTTCAGAGATGATGTCCTCCACCCGACTCTCAAAAAGCTGAAAGGGTCTTCAGTAGAGATGGATAGTCGAGCTGGGCTATCAGACGGTCACCTCTGTAGCTGTAGTGTCATTTTTCCTATGGTCCAATGTGTAAATTAAACAAAAAAGTGCACGTTTGTTATGATGTCCAAGATGGGGACCAGGATGTGGACATAATAAGAAATTAGGGAACATGATAGGAGACATTTCTACAATACATATAATCATTCTTATCTATCTAATACGATGACAACAGCTCTCCATACCTGCAGTCCACCACAAGGACCACCCTCTCTAATCCCTGAAAAATGAAATCATCCTCAGTGACGAAGAGAGGGGGCTAAGTGCCCCCAATGGTCTCAGAGCATTGACTCTTCTAAGAGTCCTAAGAGTCCTGCTCACACTGATGGGGTGAAGCTGTGGGACCCTATTTTCAGAGATGATGTCCTCCACCCAACTCTCAAAAAGCTGAAAGGGTCTTCAGTAGAGATGGATAGTCGAGCTGGGCTATCAGACGGTCACCTCTGTAGCTGTAGTGTCATTTTTCCTATGGTCCAATGTGTAAATTAAACAAAAAAGTGCACGTTTGTTATGATGTCCAAGATGGGGACCAGGATGTGGACATAATAAAAAATTAGGGAACATGATAGGAGACATTTCTACAATACATATAATCATTCTTATCTATCTAATACGATGACAACAGCTCTCCATACCTGCAGTCCACCACAAGGACCACCCTCTCTAATCCCTGAAAAATGAAATCATCCTCAGTGACGAAGAGAGGGGGCTAAGCGCCCCCATGGTCTCAGAGCATTAACTCTTCTAAGAGTCCTAAGAGTCCTGCTCACACTGATGGGGTGCAGCTGTGGGACCCTATTTTCAGAGATGATGTCCTCCACCCAACTCTCAAAAAGCTGAAAGGGTCTTCAGTAGAGATGGATAGTCGAGCTGGGCTATCAGACGGTCACCTCTGTAGCTGTAGTGTCATTTTTCCTATGGTCCAATGTGTAAATTAAACAAAAAAGTGCACGTTTGTTATGATGTCCAAGATGGGGACCAGGATGTGGACATAATAAAAAATTAGGGAACATGATAGGAGACATTTCTACAATACATATAATCATTCTTATCTATCTAATACGATGACAACAGCTCTCCATACCTGCAGTCCACCACAAGGACCACCCTCTCTAATCCCTGAAAAATGAAATCATCCTCAGTGACGAAGAGAGGGGGCCAAGCGCCCCCCATGGTACCAGAGCATTGACTCTTCTAAGAGTCCTAAGAGTCCTGCTCACACTGATGGGGTGAAGCTGTGGGACCCTATTTTCAGAGATGATGTCCTCCACCCAACTCTCAAAAAGCTGAAAGGGTCTTCAGTAGAGATGGATAGTCGAGCTGGGCTATCAGACGGTCACCTCTGTAGCTGTAGTGTCATTTTTCCTATGGTCCAATGTGTAAATTAAACAAAAAAGTGCACGTTTGTTATGATGTCCAAGATTGGGACCAGGATGTGGACATAATAAGAAATTAGGGAACATGATAGGAGACATTTCTACAATACATATAATCATTCTTATCTATCTAATACGATCACAACAGCTCTCCATACCTGCAGTCCACCACAAGGACCACTCTCTCTAATCCCTGAAAAATTAAATCATCCTCAGTGACGAAGAGAGGGGGCTAAGCGCCCCCCATGGTCTCAGAGCATTGACTCTTCTAAGAGTCCTAAGATTCCTGCTCACACTGATGGGGTGCAGCTGTGGGACCCTATTTTCAGAGATGATGTCCTCCACCCAACTCTCAAAAAGCTGAAAGGGTCTTCAGTAGAGATGGATAGTCGAGCTGGGCTATCAGACGGTCACCTCTGTAGCTGTAGTGTCATTTTTCCTATGGTCCAATGTGTAAATTAAACAAAAAAGTGCACGTTTGTTATGATGTCCAAGATGGGGACCAGGATGTGGACATAATAAAAAAATAGGGAACATGATAGGAGACATTTCTACAATACATATAATCATTCTTATCTATCTAATACGATGACAACAGCTCTCCATACCTGCAGTCCACCACAAGGACCACCCTCTCTATTACCTGAAAAGTGAAATCATCCTCAGTGACGAAGAGAGGGGGCTAAGCGCCCCCCATGGTCTCAGAGCATTGACTCTTCTAAGAGTCCTAAGAGTCCTGCTCACACTGATGGGGTGCAGCTGTGGGACCCTATTTTCAGAGATGATGTTCTCTACCCAACTCTCAAAAAGCTGAAAGGGTCTTCAGTAGAGATGGATAGTCGAGCTGGGCTATCAGACGGTCACCTCTGTAGCTGTAGTGTCATTTTTCCTATGGTCCAATGTGTAAATTAAACAAAAAAGTGCACGTTTGTTATGATGTCCAAGATGGGGACCAGGATGTGGACATAATAAAAAATTAGGGAACATGATAGGAGACATTTCTACAATACATATAATCATTCTTATCTATTTAATACGATGACAACAGCTCTCCATACCTGCAGTCCACCACAAGGACCACCCTCTCTAATCCCTGAAAAATGAAATCATCCTCAGTGACGAAGAGTGGGGGCTAAGCGCCCCCCATGGTCTCAGAGCATTGACTCTTCTAAGAGTCCTAAGAGTCCTGCTCACACTGATGGGGTGCAGCTGTGGGACCCTATTTTCAGAGATGATGTCCTCCACCCAACTCTCAAAAAGCTGAAAGGGTCTTCAGTAGAGATGGATAGTCGAGCTGGGCTATCAGACGGTCACCTCTGTAGCTGTAGTGTCATTTTTCCTATGGTCCAATGTGTAAATTAAACAAAAAAGTGCACGTTTGTTATGATGTCCAAGATGGGGACCAGGATGTGGACATAATAAAAAATTAGGGAACATGATAGGAGACATTTCTACAATACATATAATCATTCTTATCTATCTAATACGATGACAACAGCTCTCCATACCTGCAGTCCACCACAAGGACCACCCTCTCTAATCCCTGAAAAATGAAATCATCCTCAGTGACGAAGAGAGGGGGCTAAGCGCCCCCATGGTCTCAGAGCATTAACTCTTCTAAGAGTCCTAAGAGTCCTGCTCACACTGATGGGTTGCAGCTGTGGGACCCTATTTTCAGAGATGATGTCCTCCACCCAACTCTCAAAAAGCTGAAAGGGTCTTCAGTAGAGATGGATAGTCGAGCTGGGCTATCAGACGGTCACCTCTGTAGCTGTAGTGTCATTTTTCCTATGGTCCAATGTGTAAATTAAACAAAAAAGTGCACGTTTGTTATGATGTCCAAGATGGGGACCAGGATGTGGACATAATAAAAAATTAGGGAACATGATAGGAGACATTTCTACAATACATATAATCATTCTTATCTATCTAATATGATGATAACAGCTCTCCATATCTGCAGTCCACCACAAGGACCACCCTCTCTAATCCCTGAAAAATGAAATCATCCTCAGTGATGAAGAGAGGGGGCTAAGTGCCCCCAATGGTCTCAGAGCATTGACTCTTCTAAGAGTCCTAAGAGTCCTGCTCACACTGATGGGGTGCAGCTGTGGGACCCTATTTTCAGAGATGATGTCCTCCACCCAACTCTCAAAAAGCTGAAAGGGTCTTCAGTAGAGATGGATAGTCGAGCTGGGCTATCAGACGGTCACCTCTGTAGCTGTAGTGTCATTTTTCCTATGGTCCAATGTGTAAATTAAACAAAAAAGTGCACGTTTGTTATGATGTTCAAGATGGGGACCAGGATGTGGACATAATAAAAAATTAGGGAACATGATAGGAGACATTTCTACAATACATATAATCATTCTTATCTATCTAATACGATCACAACAGCTCTCCATACCTGCAGTCCACCACAAGGACCACTCTCTCTAATCCCTGAAAAATGAAATCATCCTCAGTGACGAAGAGAGGGGGCTAAGCGCCCCCCATGGTCTCAGAGCATTGACTCTTCTAAGAGTCCTAAGATTCCTGCTCACACTGATGGGGTGCAGCTGTGGGACCCTATTTTCAGAGATGATGTCCTCCACCCAACTCTCAAAAAGCTGAAAGGGTCTTCAGTAGAGATGGATAGTCGAGCTGGGCTATCAGACGGTCACCTCTGTAGCTGTAGTGTCATTTTTCCTATGGTCCAATGTGTAAATTAAACAAAAAAGTGCACGTTTGTTATGATTTCCAAGATGGGGACCAGGATGTGGACATAATAAAAAAATAGGGAACATGATAGGAGACATTTCTACAATACATATAATCATTCTTATCTATCTAATACGATGACAACAGCTCTCCATACCTGCAGTCCACTACAAGTACCACCCTCTCTATTCCCTGAAAAGTGAAATCATCCTCAGTGACGAAGAGAGGGGGCTAAGCGCCCCCCATGGTCTCAGAGCATTGACTCTTCTAAGAGTCCTAAGAGTCCTGCTCACACTGATGGGGTGCAGCTGTGGGACCCTATTTTCAGAGATGATGTTCTCCACCCAACTCTCAAAAAGCTGAAAGGGTCTTCAGTAGAGATGGATAGTCGAGCTGGGCTATCAGACGGTCACCTCTGTAGCTGTAGTGTCATTTTTCCTATGGTCCAATGTGTAAATTAAACAAAAAAGTGCACGTTTGTTATGATGTCCAAGATGGGGACCAGGATGTGGACATAATAAAAAATTAGGGAACATGATAGGAGACATTTCTACAATACATATAATCATTCTTATCTATTTAATACGATGACAACAGCTCTCCATACCTGCAGTCCACCACAAGGACCACCCTCTCTAATCCCTGAAAAATGAAATCATCCTCAGTGACGAAAAGAGGGGGCTAAGCGCCCCCCATGGTCTCAGAGCATTGACTCTTCTAAGAGTCCTAAGAGTCCTGCTCACACTGATGGGGTGCAGCTGTGGGACCCTATTTTCAGAGATGATGTCCTCCATCCAACTCTCAAAAAGCTGAAAGGGTCTTCAGTAGAGATGGATAGTCGAGCTGGGCTATCAGACGGTCACCTCTGTAGCTGTAGTGTCATTTTTCCTATGGTCCAATGTGTAAATTAAACAAAAAAGTGCACGTTTGTTATGATGTCCAAGATGGGGACCAGGATGTGGACATAATAAAAAATTAGGGAACATGATAGGAGACATTTCTACAATACATATAATCATTCTTATCTATCTAATACGATGATAAAAGCTCTCCATATCTGCAGTCCACCACAAGGACCACCCTCTCTAATCCCTGAAAAATGAAATCATCCTCAGTGATGAAGAGAGGGGGCTAAGTGCCCCCAATGGTCTCAGAGCATTGACTCTTCTAAGAGTCCTAAGAGTCCTGCTCACACTGATGGGGTGCAGATGTGGGACCCTATTTTCAGAGATGATGTCCTCCACCCAACTCTCAAAAAGCTGAAAGGGTCTTCAGTAGAGATGGATAGTCGAGCTGGGCTATCAGACGGTCACCTCTGTAGCTGTAGTGTCATTTTTCCTATGGTCCAATGTGTAAATTAAACAAAAAAGTGCACGTTTGTTATGATGTCCAAGATGGGGACCAGGATGTGGACATAATAAAAAATTAGGGAACATGATAGGAGACATTTCTACAATACATATAATCATTCTTATCTATCTAATACGATGACAACAGCTCTCCATACCTGCAGTCCACCACAAGGACCACCCTCTCTAATCCCTGAAAAATGAAATCATCCTCAGTGACGAAGAGAGGGGGCTAAGCGCCCCCATGGTCTCAGAGCATTAACTCTTCTAAGAGTCCTAAGAGTCCTGCTCACACTGATGGGGTGCAGCTGTGGGACCCTATTTTCAGAGATGATGTCCTCCACCCAACTCTCAAAAAGATGAAAGGGTCTTCAGTAGAGATGGATAGTCGAGCTGGGCTCTCAGACGGTCACCTCTGTAGCTGTAGTGTCATTTTTCCTATGGTCCAATGTGTAAATTAAACAAAAAAGTGCACGTTTGTTATGATGTCCAAGATGGGGACCAGGATGTGGACATAATAAAAAATTAGGGAACATGATAGGAGACATTTCTACAATACATATAATCATTCTTATCTATCTAATACGATGACAACAGCTCTCCATACCTGCAGTCCACCACAAGGACCACCCTCTCTAATCCCTGAAAAATGAAATCATCCTCAGGGACGAAGAGAGGGGGCTAAGCGCCCCCCATGGTTTTAGAGCATTGACTCTTCTAAGAGTCCTAAGAGTCCTGCTTACACTGATGGGGTGCAGCTGTGGGACCCTATTTTAAGAGATGATGTCCTCCACCCAACTCTCAAAAAGCTGAAAGGGTCTTCAGTAGAGATGGATAGTCGAGCTGGGCTATCAGACGGTCACCTCTGTAGCTGTAGTGTCATTTTTCCTATGGTCCAATGTGTAAATTAAACAAAAAAGTGCACGTTTGTTATGATGTCCAAGATGGGGACCAGGATGTGGACATAATAAAAAATTAGGGAACATGATAGGAGACATTTCTACAATACATATAATCATTCTTATCTATCTAATACGATGATAACAGCTCTCCATATCTGCAGTCCACCACAAGGACCACCCTCTCTAATCCCTGAAAAATGAAATCATCCTCAGTGATGAAGAGAGGGGGCTAAGTGCCCCCAATGGTCTCAGAGCATTGACTCTTCTAAGAGTCCCAAGAGTCCTGCTCACACTGATGGGGTGCAGCTGTGGGACCCTATTTTCAGAGATGATGTCCTCCACCCAACTCTCAAAAAGCTGAAAGGGTCTTCAGTAGAGATGGATAGTCGAGCTGGGCTATCAGACGGTCACCTCTGTAGCTGTAGTGTCATTTTTCCTATGGTCCAATGTGTAAATTAAACAAAAAAGTGCACGTTTGTTATGATGTCCAAGATGGGGACCAGGATGTGGACATAATAAAAAATTAGGGAACATGATAGGAGACATTTCTACAATACATATAATCATTCTTATCTATCTAATACGATGATAAAAGCTCTCCATATCTGCAGTCCACCACAAGGACCACCCTCTCTAATCCCTGAAAAATGAAATCATCCTCAGTGATGAAGAGAGGGGGCTAAGTGCCCCCAATGGTCTCAGAGCATTGACTCTTCTAAGAGTCCTAAGAGTCCTGCTCACACTGATGGGGTGCAGCTGTGGGACCCTATTTTCAGAGATGATGTCCTCCACCCAACTCTCAAAAAGCTGAAAGGGTCTTCAGTAGAGATGGATAGTCGAGCTGGGCTATCAGACGGTCACCTCTGTAGCTGTAGTGTCATTTTTCCTATGGTCCAATGTGTAAATTAAACAAAAAAGTGCACGTTTGTTATGATGTCCAAGATGGGGACCAGGATGTGGACATAATAAAAAATTAGGGAACATGATAGGAGACATTTCTACAATACATATAATCATTCTTATCTATCTAATACGATGATAAAAGCTCTCCATATCTGCAGTCCACCACAAGGACCACCCTCTCTAATCCCTGAAAAATGAAATCATCCTCAGTGATGAAGAGAGGGGGCTAAGTGCCCCCAATGGTCTCAGAGCATTGACTCTTCTAAGAGTCCTAAGAGTCCTGCTCACACTGATGGGGTGCAGCTGTGGGACCCTATTTTCAGAGATGATGTCCTCCACCCAACTCTCAAAAAGCTGAAAGGGTCTTCAGTAGAGATGGATAGTCGAGCTGGGCTATCAGACGGTCACCTCTGTAGCTGTAGTGTCATTTTTCCTATGGTCCAATGTGTAAATTAAACAAAAAAGTGCACGTTTGTTATGATGTTCAAGATGGGGACCAGGATGTGGACATAATAAAAAATTAGGGAACATGATAGGAGACATTTCTACAATACATATAATCATTCTTATCTATCTAATACGATCACAACAGCTCTCCATACCTGCAGTCCACCACAAGGACCACTCTCTCTAATCCCTGAAAAATGAAATCATCCTCAGTGACGAAGAGAGGGGGCTAAGCGCCCCCCATGGTCTCAGAGCATTGACTCTTCTAAGAGTCCTAAGATTCCTGCTCACACTGATGGGGTGCAGCTGTGGGACCCTATTTTCAGAGATGATGTCCTCCACCCAACTCTCAAAAAGCTGAAAGGGTCTTCAGTAGAGATGGATAGTCGAGCTGGGCTATCAGACGGTCACCTCTGTAGCTGTAGTGTCATTTTTCCTATGGTCCAATGTGTAAATTAAACAAAAAAGTGCACGTTTGTTATGATTTCCAAGATGGGGACCAGGATGTGGACATAATATAAAAATAGGGAACATGATAGGAGACATTTCTACAATACATATAATCATTCTTATCTATCTAATACGATGACAACAGCTCTCCATACCTGCAGTCCACCACAAGGACCACCCTCTCTATTCCCTGAAAAGTGAAATCATCCTCAGTGACGAAGAGAGGGGGCTAAGCGCCCCCCATGGTCTCAGAGCATTGACTCTTCTAAGAGTCCTAAGAGTCCTGCTCACACTGATGGGGTGCAGCTGTGGGACCCTATTTTCAGAGATGATGTTCTCCACCCAACTCTCAAAAAGCTGAAAGGGTCTTCAGTAGAGATGGATAGTCGAGCTGGGCTATCAGACGGTCACCTCTGTAGCTGTAGTGTCATTTTTCCTATGGTCCAATGTGTAAATTAAACAAAAAAGTGCACGTTTGTTATGATGTCCAAGATGGGGACCAGGATGTGGACATAATAAAAAATTAGGGAACATGATAGGAGACATTTCTACAATACATATAATCATTCTTATCTATTTAATACGATGACAACAGCTCTCCATACCTGCAGTCCACCACAAGGACCACCCTCTCTAATCCCTGAAAAATGAAATCATCCTCAGTGACGAAGAGAGGGGGCTAAGCGCCCCCCATGGTCTCAGAGCATTGACTCTTCTAAGAGTCCTAAGAGTCCTGCTCACACTGATGGGGTGCAGCTGTGGGACCCTATTTTCAGAGATGATGTCCTCCACCCAACTCTCAAAAAGCTGAAAGGGTCTTCAGTAGAGATGGATAGTCGAGCTGGGCTATCAGACGGTCACCTCTGTAGCTGTAGTGTCATTTTTCCTATGGTCCAATGTGTAAATTAAACAAAAAAGTGCACGTTTGTTATGATGTCCAAGATGGGGACCAGGATGTGGACATAATAAAAAATTAGGGAACATGATAGGAGACATTTCTACAATACATATAATCATTCTTATCTATCTAATACGATGATAACAGCTCTCGATATCTGCAGTCCACCACAAGGACCACCCTCTCTAATCCCTGAAAAATGAAATCATCCTCAGTGATGAAGAGAGGGGGCTAAGTGCCCCCAATGGTCTCAGAGCATTGACTCTTCTAAGAGTCCTAAGAGTCCTGCTCACACTGATGGGGTGCAGCTGTGGGACCCTATTTTCAGAGATGATGTCCTCCACCCAACTCTCAAAAAGCTGAAAGGGTCTTCAGTAGAGATGGATAGTCGAGCTGGGCTATCAGACGGTCACCTCTGTAGCTGTAGTGTCATTTTTCCTATGGTCCAATGTGTAAATTAAACAAAAAAGTGCACGTTTGTTATGATGTCCAAGATGGGGACCAGGATGTGGACATAATAAAAAATTAGGGAACATGATAGGAGACATTTCTACAATACATATAATCATTCTTATCTATCTAATACGATGACAACATCTCTCCATACCTGCAGTCCACCACAAGGACCACCCTCTCTAATCCCTGAAAAATGAAATCATCCTCAGTGACGAAGAGAGGGGGCTAAGCGCCCCCATGGTCTCAGAGCATTAACTCTTCTAAGAGTCCTAAGAGTCCTGCTCACACTGATGGGGTGCAGCTGTGGGACCCTATTTTCAGAGATGATGTCCTCCACCCAACTCTCAAAAAGCTGAAAGGGTCTTCAGTAGAGATGGATAGTCGAGCTGGGCTATCAGACGGTCACCTCTGTAGCTGTAGTGTCATTTTTCCTATGGTCCAATGTGTAAATTAAACAAAAAAGTGCACGTTTGTTATGATGTCCAAGATGGGGACCAGGATGTGGACATAATAAAAAATTAGGGAACATGATAGGAGACATTTCTACAATACATATAATCATTCTTATCTATCTAATACGATGACAACAGCTCTCCATACCTGCAGTCCACCACAAGGACCACCCTCTCTAATCCCTGAAAAATGAAATCATCCTCAGGGACGAAGAGAGGGGGCTAAGCGCCCCCAATGGTCTCAGAGCATTGACTCTTCTAAGAGTCCCAAGAGTCCTGCTCACATTGATGGGGTGCAGCTGTGGGACCCTATTTTCAGAGATGATGTCCTCCACCCAACTCTCAAAAAGCTGAAAGGGTCTTCAGTAGAGATGGATAGTCGAGCTGGGCTATCAGACGGTCACCTCTGTAGCTGTAGTGTCATTTTTCCTATGGTCCAATGTGTAAATTAAACAAAAAAGTGCACGTTTGTTATGATGTCCAAGATGGGGACCAGGATGTGGACATAATAAAAAATTAGGGAACATGATAGGAGACATTTCTACAATACATATAATCATTCTTATCTATCTAATACGATGACAACAGCTCTCCATACCTGCAGTCCACCACAAGGACCACCCTCTCTAATCCCTGAAAAATGAAATCATCCTCAGGGACGAAGAGAGGGGGCTAAGCGCCCCCAATGGTCTCAGAGCATTGACTCTTCTAAGAGTCCCAAGAGTCCTGCTCACATTGATGGGGTGCAGCTGTGGGACCCTATTTTCAGAGATGATGTCCTCCACCCAACTCTCAAAAAGCTGAAAGGGTCTTCAGTAGAGATGGATAGTCGAGCTGGGCTATCAGACGGTCACCTCTGTAGCTGTAGTGTCATTTTTCCTATGGTCCAATGTGTAAATTAAACAAAAAAGTGCACGTTTGTTATGATGTCCAAGATGGGGACCAGGATGTGGACATAATAAAAAATTAGGGAACATGATAGGAGACATTTCTACAATACATATAATCATTCTTATCTATCTAATACGATGACAACAGCTCTCCATACCTGCAGTCCACCACAAGGACCACCCTCTCTAATCCCTGAAAAATGAAATCATCCTCAGTGATGAAGAGAGGGGGCTAAGTGCCCCCAATGGTCTCAGAGCATTGACTCTTCTAAGAGTCCTAAGAGTCCTGCTCACACTGATGGGGTGCAGCTGTGGGACCCTATTTTCAGAGATGATGTCCTCCACCCAACTCTCAAAAAGCTGAAAGGGTCTTCAGTAGAGATGGATAGTCGAGCTGGGCTATCAGACGGTCACCTCTGTAGCTGTAGTGTCATTTTTCCTATGGTCCAATGTGTAAATTAAACAAAAAAGTGCACGTTTGTTATGATGTTCAAGATGGGGACCAGGATGTGGACATAATAAAAAATTAGGGAACATGATAGGAGACATTTCTACAATACATATAATCATTCTTATCTATCTAATACGATCACAACAGCTCTCCATACCTGCAGTCCACCACAAGGACCACTCTCTCTAATCCCTGAAAAATGAAATCATCCTCAGTGACGAAGAGAGGGGGCTAAGCGCCCCCCATGGTCTCAGAGCATTGACTCTTCTAAGAGTCCTAAGATTCCTGCTCACACTGATGGGGTGCAGCTGTGGGACCCTATTTTCAGAGATGATGTCCTCCACCCAACTCTCAAAAAGCTGAAAGGGTCTTCAGTAGAGATGGATAGTCGAGCTGGGCTATCAGACGGTCACCTCTGTAGCTGTAGTGTCATTTTTCCTATGGTCCAATGTGTAAATTAAACAAAAAAGTGCACGTTTGTTATGATTTCCAAGATGGGGACCAGGATGTGGACATAATAAAAAAATAGGGAACATGATAGGAGACATTTCTACAATACATATAATCATTCTTATCTATCTAATACGATGACAACAGCTCTCCATACCTGCAGTCCACCACAAGGACCACCCTCTCTATTCCCTGAAAAGTGAAATCATCCTCAGTGACGAAGAGAGGGGGCTAAGCGCCCCCCATGGTCTCAGAGCATTGACTCTTCTAAGAGTCCTAAGAGTCCTGCTCACACTGATGGGGTGCAGCTGTGGGACCCTATTTTCAGAGATGATGTTCTCCACCCAACTCTCAAAAAGCTGAAAGGGTCTTCAGTAGAGATGGATAGTCGAGCTGGGCTATCAGACGGTCACCTCTGTAGCTGTAGTGTCATTTTTCCTATGGTCCAATGTGTAAATTAAACAAAAAAGTGCATGTTTGTTATGATGTCCAAGATGGGGACCAGGATGTGGACATAATAAAAAATTAGGGAACATGATAGGAGACATTTCTACAATACATATAATCATTCTTATCTATTTAATACGATGACAACAGCTCTCCATACCTGCAGTCCACCACAAGGACCACCCTCTCTAATCCCTGAAAAATGAAATCATCCTCAGTGACGAAGAGAGGGGGCTAAGCGCCCCCCATGGTCTCAGAGCATTGACTCTTCTAAGAGTCCTAAGAGTCCTGCTCACACTGATGGGGTGCAGCTGTGGGACCCTATTTTCAGAGATGATGTCCTCCACCCAACTCTCAAAAAGCTGAAAGGGTCTTCAGTAGAGATGGATAGTCGAGCTGGGCTATCAGACGGTCACCTCTGTAGCTGTAGTGTCATTTTTCCTATGGTCCAATGTGTAAATTAAACAAAAAAGTGCACGTTTGTTATGATGTCCAAGATGGGGACCAGGATGTGGACATAATAAAAAATTAGGGAACATGATAGGAGACATTTCTACAATACATATAATCATTCTTATCTATCTAATACGATGATAACAGCTCTCGATATCTGCAGTCCACCACAAGGACCACCCTCTCTAATCCCTGAAAAATGAAATCATCCTCAGTGATGAAGAGAGGGGGCTAAGTGCCCCCAATGGTCTCAGAGCATTGACTCTTCTAAGAGTCCTAAGAGTCCTGCTCACACTGATGGGGTGCAGCTGTGGGACCCTATTTTCAGAGATGATGTCCTCCACCCAACTCTCAAAAAGCTGAAAGGGTCTTCAGTAGAGATGGATAGTCGAGCTGGGCTATCAGACGGTCACCTCTGTAGCTGTAGTGTCATTTTTCCTATGGTCCAATGTGTAAATTAAACAAAAAAGTGCACGTTTGTTATGATGTCCAAGATGGGGACCAGGATGTGGACATAATAAAAAATTAGGGAACATGATAGGAGACATTTCTACAATACATATAATCATTCTTATCTATCTAATACGATGACAACATCTCTCCATACCTGCAGTCCACCACAAGGACCACCCTCTCTAATCCCTGAAAAATGAAATCATCCTCAGTGACGAAGAGAGGGGGCTAAGCGCCCCCGTGGTCTCAGAGCATTAACTCTTCTAAGAGTCCTAAGAGTCCTGCTCACACTGATGGGGTGCAGCTGTGGGACCCTATTTTCAGAGATGATGTCCTCCACCCAACTCTCAAAAAGCTGAAAGGGTCTTCAGTAGAGATGGATAGTCGAGCTGGGCTATCAGACGGTCACCTCTGTAGCTGTAGTGTCATTTTTCCTATGGTCCAATGTGTAAATTAAACAAAAAAGTGCACGTTTGTTATGATGTCCAAGATGGGGACCAGGATGTGGACATAATAAAAAATTAGGGAACATGATAGGAGACATTTCTACAATACATATAATCATTCTTATCTATCTAATACGATGACAACAGCTCTCCATACCTGCAGTCCACCACAAGGACCACCCTCTCTAATCCCTGAAAAATGAAATCATCCTCAGGGACGAAGAGAGGGGGCTAAGCGCCCCCCATGGTTTTAGAGCATTGACTCTTCTAAGAGTCCTAAGAGTCCTGCTTACACTGATGGGGTGCAGCTGTGGGACCCTATTTTAAGAGATGATGTCCTCCACCCAACTCTCAAAAAGCTAAAAGGGTCTTCAGTAGAGATGGATAGTCGAGCTGGGCTATCAGTCGGTCACCTCTGTAGCTGTAGTGTCATTTTTCCTATGGTCCAATGTGTAAATTAAACAAAAAAGTGCACGTTTGTTATGATGTCCAAGATGGGGACCAGGATGTGGACATAATAAAAAATTAGGGAACATGATAGGAGACATTTCTACAATACATATAATCATTCTTATCTATCTAATACGATGATAACAGCTCTCCATATCTGCAGTCCACCACAAGGACCACCCTCTCTAATCCCTGAAAAATGAAATCATCCTCAGTGATGAAGAGAGGGGGCTAAGTGCCCCCAATGGTCTCAGAGCATTGACTCTTCTAAGAGTCCTAAGAGTCCTGCTCACACTGATGGGGTGCAGCTGTGGGACCCTATTTTCAGAGATGATGTCCTCCACCCAACTCTCAAAAAGCTGAAAGGGTCTTCAGTAGAGATGGATAGTCGAGCTGGGCTATCAGACGGTCACCTCTGTAGCTGTAGTGTCATTTTTCCTATGGTCCAATGTGTAAATTAAACAAAAAAGTGCACGTTTGTTATGATGTCCAAGATAGGGACCAGGATGTGGACATAATAAAAAATTAGGGAACATGATAGGAGACATTTCTACAATACATATAATCATTCTTATCTATCTAATACGATGACAACAGCTCTCCATACCTGCAGTCCACCACAAGGACCACCCTCTCTAATCCCTGAAAAATGAAATCATCCTCAGTGACGAAGAGAGGGGGCTAAGCGCCCCCATGGTCTCAGAGCATTAACTCTTCTAAGAGTCCTAAGAGTCCTGCTCACCCTGATGGGGTGCAGCTGTGGGACCCTATTTTCAGAGATGATGTCCTCCATTCAACTCTCAAAAAGCTGAAAGGGTCTTCAGTAGAGATGGATAGTCGAGCTGGGCTATCAGACGGTCACCTCTGTAGCTGTAGTGTCATTTTTCCTATGGTCCAATGTGTAAATTAAACAAAAAAGTGCACGTTTGTTATGATGTCCAAGATGGGGACCAGGATGTGGACATAATAAAAAATTAGGGAACATGATAGGAGACATTTCTACAATACATATAATCATTCTTATCTATCTAATACGATGACAACAGCTCTCCATACCTGCAGTCCACCACAAGGACCACCCTCTCTAATCCCTGAAAAATGAAATCATCCTCAGGGACGAAGAGAGGGGGCTAAGCGCCCCCCATGGTTTTAGAGCATTGACTCTTCTAAGAGTCCTAAGAGTCCTGCTTACACTGATGGGGTGCAGCTGTGGGACCCTATTTTAAGAGATGATGTCCTCCACCCAACTCTCAAAAAGCTGAAAGGGTCTTCAGTAGAGATGGATAGTCGAGCTGGGCTATCAGACGGTCACCTCTGTAGCTGTAGTGTCATTTTTCCTATGGTCCAATGTGTAAATTAAACAAAAAAGTGCACGTTTGTTATGATGTCCAAGATGGGGACCAGGATGTGGACATAATAAAAAATTAGGGAACATGATAGGAGACATTTCTACAATACATATAATCATTCTTATCTATCTAATACGATGACAACAGCTCTCCATACCTGCAGTCCACCACAAGGACCACCCTCTCTAATCCCTGAAAAATGAAATCATCCTCAGTGACGAAGAGAGGGGGCTAAGCGCCCCCATGGTCTCAGAGCATTAACTCTTCTAAGAGTCCTAAGAGTCCTGCTCACACTGATGGGGTGCAGCTGTGGGACCCTATTTTCAGAGATGATGTCCTCCACCCAACTCTCAAAAAGCTGAAAGGGTCTTCAGTAGAGATGGATAGTCGAGCTGGGCTATCAGACGGTCACCTCTGTAGCTGTAGTGTCATTTTTCCTATGGTCCAATGTGTAAATTAAACAAAAAAGTGCACGTTTGTTATGATGTCCAAGATGGGGACCAGGATGTGGACATAATAAAAAATTAGGGAACATGATAGGAGACATTTCTACAATACATATAATCATTCTTATCTATCTAATACGATGAAAACAGCTCTCCATACCTGCAGTCCACCACAAGGACCACCCTCTCTAATCCCTGAAAAATGAAATCATCCTCAGGGACGAAGAGAGGGGGCTAAGCGCCCCCCATGGTTTTAGAGCATTGACTCTTCTAAGAGTCCTAAGAGTCCTGCTTACACTGATGGGGTGCAGCTGTGGGACCCTATTTTAAGAGATGATGTCCTCCACCCAACTCTCAAAAAGCTGAAAGGGTCTTCAGTAGAGATGGATAGTCGAGCTGGGCTATCAGACGGTCACCTCTGTAGCTGTAGTGTCATTTTTCCTATGGTCCAATGTGTAAATTAAACAAAAAAGTGCACGTTTGTTATGATGTCCAAGATGGGGACCAGGATGTGGACATAATAAAAAATTAGGGAACATGATAGGAGACATTTCTACAATACATATAATCATTCTTATCTATCTAATACGATCACAACAGCTCTCCATACCTGCAGTCCACCACAAGGACCACTCTCTCTAATCCCTGAAAAATGAAATCATCCTCAGTGACGAAGAGAGGGGGCTAAGCGCCCCCCATGGTCTCAGAGCATTGACTCTTCTAAGAGTCCTAAGATTCCTGCTCACACTGATGGGGTGCAGCTGTGGGACCCTATTTTCAGAGATGATGTCCTCCACCCAACTCTCAAAAAGCTGAAAGGGTCTTCAGTAGAGATGGATAGTCGAGCTGGGCTATCAGACGGTCACCTCTGTAGCTGTAGTGTCATTTTTCCTATGGTCCAATGTGTAAATTAAACAAAAAAGTGCACGTTTGTTATGATTTCCAAGATGGGGACCAGGATGTGGACATAATAAAAAAATAGGGAACATGATAGGAGACATTTCTACAATACATATAATCATTCTTATCTATCTAATACGATGACAACAGCTCTCCATACCTGCAGTCCACCACAAGGACCAACCTCTCTATTCCCTGAAAAGTGAAATCATCCTCAGTGACGAAGAGAGGGGGCTAAGCGCCCCCCATGGTCTCAGAGCATTGACTCTTCTAAGAGTCCTAAGAGTCCTGCTCACAGTGATGGGGTGCAGCTGTGGGACCCTATTTTCAGAGATGATGTTCTCCACCCAACTCTCAAAAAGCTGAAAGGGTCTTCAGTAGAGATGGATAGTCGAGCTGGGCTATCAGACGGTCACCTCTGTAGCTGTAGTGTCATTTTTCCTATGGTCCAATGTGTAAATTAAACAAAAAAGTGCACGTTTGTTATGATGTCCAAGATGGGGACCAGGATGTGGACATAATAAAAAATTAGGGAACATGATAGGAGACATTTCTACAATACATATAATCATTCTTATCTATCTAATACGATGATAACAGCTCTCCATATCTGCAGTCCACCACAAGGACCACCCTCTCTAATCCCTGAAAAATGAAATCATCCTCAGTGATGAAGAGAGGGGGCTAAGTGCCCCCAATGGTCTCAGAGCATTGACTCTTCTAAGAGTCCTAAGGGTCCTGCTCACACTGATGGGGTGCAGCTGTGGGACCCTATTTTCAGAGATGATGTCCTCCACCCAACTCTCAAAAAGCTGAAAGGGTCTTCAGTAGAGATGGATAGTCGAGCTGGGCTATCAGACGGTCACCTCTGTAGCTGTAGTGTCATTTTTCCTATGGTCCAATGTGTAAATTAAACAAAAAAGTGCACGTTTGTTATGATGTCCAAGATGGGGACCAGGATGTGGACATAATAAAAAATTAGGGAACATGATAGGAGACATTTCTACAATACATATAATCATTCTTATCTATCTAATACGATGACAACAGCTCTCCATACCTGCAGTCCACCACAAGGACCACCCTCTCTAATCCCTGAAAAATGAAATCATCCTCAGTGACGAAGAGAGGGGGCTAAGCGCCCCCATGGTCTCAGAGCATTAACTCTTCTAAGAGTCCTAAGAGTCCTGCTCACACTGATGGGGTGCAGCTGTGGGACCCTATTTTCAGAGATGATGTCCTCCACCCAACTCTCAAAAAGCTGAAAGGGTCTTCAGTAATGATGGATAGTCGAGCTGGGCTATCAGACGGTCACCTCTGTAGCTGTAGTGTCATTTTTCCTATGGTCCAATGTGTAAATTAAACAAAAAAGTGCACGTTTGTTATGATGTCCAAGATGGGGACCAGGATGTGGACATAATAAAAAATTAGGGAACATGATAGGAGACATTTCTACAATACATATAATCATTCTTATCTATCTAATACGATGACAACAGCTCTCCATACCTGCAGTCCACCACAAGGACCACCCTCTCTAATCCCTGAAAAATGAAATCATCCTCAGTGACGAAGAGAGGGGGCCAAGCGCCCCCCATGGTATCAGAGCATTGACTCTTCTAAGAGTCCTAAGAGTCCTGCTCACACTGATGGGGTGAAGCTGTGGGACCCTATTTTCAGAGATGATGTCCTCCACCCAACTCTCAAAAAGCTGAAAGGGTCTTCAGTAGAGATGGATAGTCGAGCTGGGCTATCAGACGGTCACCTCTGTAGCTGTAGTGTCATTTTTCCTATGGTCCAATGTGTAAATTAAACAAAAAAGTGCACGTTTGTTATGATGTCCAAGATGGGGACCAGGATGTGGACATAATAAAAAATTAGGGAACATGATAGGAGACATTTCTACAATACATATAATCATTCTTATCTATCTAATACGATGATAACAGCTCTCCATATCTGCAGTCCACCACAAGGACCACCCTCTCTAATCCCTGAAAAATGAAATCATCCTCAGTGATGAAGAGAGGGGGCTAAGTGCCCCCAATGGTCTCAGAGCATTGACTCTTCTAAGAGTCCTAAGAGTCCTGCTCACACTGATGGGGTGCAGCTGTGGGACCCTATTTTCAGAGATGATGTCCTCCACCCAACTCTCAAAAAGCTGAAAGGGTCTTCAGTAGAGATGGATAGTCGAGCTGGGCTATCAGACGGTCACCTCTGTAGCTGTAGTGTCATTTTTCCTATGGTCCAATGTGTAAATTAAACAAAAAAGTGCACGTTTGTTATGATGTCCAAGATGGGGACCAGGATGTGGACATAATAAAAAATTAGGGAACATGATAGGAGACATTTCTACAATACATATAATCATTCTTATCTATCTAATACGATGACAACAGCTCTCCATACCTGCAGTCCACCACAAGGACCACCCTCTCTAATCCCTGAAAAATGAAATCATCCTCAGTGACGAAGAGAGGGGGCTAAGCGCCCCCATGGTCTCAGAGCATTAACTCTTCTAAGAGTCCTAAGAGTCCTGCTCACACTGATGGGGTGCAGCTGTGGGACCCTATTTTCAGAGATGATGTCCTCCACCCAACTCTCAAAAAGCTGAAAGGGTCTTCAGTAATGATGGATAGTCGAGCTGGGCTATCAGACGGTCACCTCTGTAGCTGTAGTGTCATTTTTCCTATGGTCCAATGTGTAAATTAAACAAAAAAGTGCACGTTTGTTATGATGTCCAAGATGGGGACCAGGATGTGGACATAATAAAAAATTAGGGAACATGATAGGAGACATTTCTACAATACATATAATCATTCTTATCTATCTAATACGATGACAACAGCTCTCCATACCTGCAGTCCACCACAAGGACCACCCTCTCTAATCCCTGAAAAATGAAATCATCCTCAGTGACGAAGAGAGGGGGCCAAGCGCCCCCCCCCCATGGTACCAGAGCATTGACTCTTCTAAGAGTCCTAAGAGTCCTGCTCACACTGATGGGGTGAAGCTGTGGGACCCTATTTTCAGAGATGATGTCCTCCACCCAACTCTCAAAAAGCTGAAAGGGTCTTCAGTAGAGATGGATAGTCGAGCTGGGCTATCAGACGGTCACCTCTGTAGCTGTAGTGTCATTTTTCCTATGGTCCAATGTGTAAATTAAACAAAAAAGTGCACGTTTGTTATGATGTCCAAGATGGGGACCAGGATGTGGACATAATAAGAAATTAGGGAACATGATAGGAGACATTTCTACAATACATATAATCATTCTTATCTATCTAATACGATGACAACAGCTCTCCATACCTGCAGTCCACCACAAGGACCACCCTCTCTAATCCCTGAAAAATGAAATCATCCTCAGGGACGAAGAGAGGGGGCTAAGCGCCCCCCATGGTTTTAGAGCATTGACTCTTCTAAGAGTCCTAAGAGTCCTGCTTACACTGATGGGGTGCAGCTGTGGGACCCTATTTTCAGAGATGATGTCCTCCACCCAACTCTCAAAAAGCTGAAAGGGTCTTCAGTAGAGATGGATAGTCGAGCTGGGCTATCAGACGGTCACCTCTGTAGCTGTAGTGTCATTTTTCCTATGGTCCAATGTGTAAATTAAACAAAAAAGTGCACGTTTGTTATGATGTCCACGATGGGGACCAGGATGTGGACATAATAAAAAATTAGGGAACATGATAGGAGACATTTCTACAATACATATAATCATTCTTATCTATCTAATACGATCACAACAGCTCTCCATACCTGCAGTCCACCACAAGGACCACTCTCTCTAATCCCTGAAAAATGAAATCATCCTCAGTGACGAAGAGAGGGGGCTAAGCGCCCCCCATGGTCTCAGAGCATTGACTCTTCTAAGAGTCCTAAGATTCCTGCTTACACTGATGGGGTGCAGATGTGGGACCCTATTTTCAGAGATGATGTCCTCCACCCAACTCTCAAAAAGCTGAAAGGGTCTTCAGTAGAGATGGATAGTCGAGCTGGGCTATCAGACGGTCACCTCTGTAGCTGTAGTGTCATTTTTCCTATGGTCCAATGTGTAAATTAAACAAAAAAGTGCACGTTTGTTATGATGTCCAAGATGGGGACCAGGATGTGGACATAATAAAAAATTAGGGAACATGATAGGAGACATTTCTACAATACATATAATCATTCTTATCTATCTAATACGATCACAACAGCTCTCCATACCTGCAGTCCACCACAAGGACCACTCTCTCTAATCCCTGAAAAATGAAATCATCCTCAGTGACGAAGAGAGGGGGCTAAGCGGCCCCCATGGTCTCAGAGCATTGACTCTTCTAAGAGTCCTAAGATTCCTGCTCACACTGATGGGGTGCAGCTGTGGGACCCTATTTTCAGAGATGATGTCCTCCACCCAACTCTCAAAAAGCTGAAAGGGTCTTCAGTAGAGATGGATAGTCGAGCTGGGCTATCAGACGGTCACCTCTGTAGCTGTAGTGTCATTTTTCCTATGGTCCAATGTGTAAATTAAACAAAAAAGTGCACGTTTGTTATGATGTCCAAGATGGGGACCAGGATGTGGACATAATAAAAAAATAGGGAACATGATAGGAGACATTTCTACAATACATATAATCATTCTTATCTATCTAATACGATGACAACAGCTCTCCATACCTGCAGTCCACCACAAGGACCACCCTCTCTAATCCCTGAAAAATGAAATCATCCTCAGTGACGAAGAGAGGGGGCTAAGCGCCCCCATGGTCTCAGAGCATTAACTCTTCTAAGAGTCCTAAGAGTCCTGCTCACACTGATGGGGTGCAGCTGTGGGACCCTATTTTCAGAGATGATGTCCTCCACCCAACTCTCAAAAAGCTGAAAGGGTCTTCAGTAATGATGGATAGTCGAGCTGGGCTATCAGACGGTCACCTCTGTAGCTGTAGTGTCATTTTTCCTATGGTCCAATGTGTAAATTAAACAAAAAAGTGCACGTTTGTTATGATGTCCAAGATGGGGACCAGGATGTGGACATAATAAAAAATTAGGGAACATGATAGGAGACATTTCTACAATACATATAATCATTCTTATCTATCTAATACGATGACAACAGCTCTCCATACCTGCAGTCCACCACAAGGACCACCCTCTCTAATCCCTGAAAAATGAAATCATCCTCAGTGACGAAGAGAGGGGGCCAAGCGCCCCCCCCCCATGGTACCAGAGCATTGACTCTTCTAAGAGTCCTAAGAGTCCTGCTCACACTGATGGGGTGAAGCTGTGGGACCCTATTTTCAGAGATGATGTCCTCCACCCAACTCTCAAAAAGCTGAAAGGGTCTTCAGTAGAGATGGATAGTCGAGCTGGGCTATCAGACGGTCACCTCTGTAGCTGTAGTGTCATTTTTCCTATGGTCCAATGTGTAAATTAAACAAAAAAGTGCACGTTTGTTATGATGTCCAAGATGGGGACCAGGATGTGGACATAATAAGAAATTAGGGAACATGATAGGAGACATTTCTACAATACATATAATCATTCTTATCTATCTAATACGATGACAACAGCTCTCCATACCTGCAGTCCACCACAAGGACCACCCTCTCTAATCCCTGAAAAATGAAATCATCCTCAGGGACGAAGAGAGGGGGCTAAGCGCCCCCCATGGTTTTAGAGCATTGACTCTTCTAAGAGTCCTAAGAGTCCTGCTTACACTGATGGGGTGCAGCTGTGGGACCCTATTTTCAGAGATGATGTCCTCCACCCAACTCTCAAAAAGCTGAAAGGGTCTTCAGTAGAGATGGATAGTCGAGCTGGGCTATCAGACGGTCACCTCTGTAGCTGTAGTGTCATTTTTCCTATGGTCCAATGTGTAAATTAAACAAAAAAGTGCACGTTTGTTATGATGTCCACGATGGGGACCAGGATGTGGACATAATAAAAAATTAGGGAACATGATAGGAGACATTTCTACAATACATATAATCATTCTTATCTATCTAATACGATCACAACAGCTCTCCATACCTGCAGTCCACCACAAGGACCACTCTCTCTAATCCCTGAAAAATGAAATCATCCTCAGTGACGAAGAGAGGGGGCTAAGCGCCCCCCATGGTCTCAGAGCATTGACTCTTCTAAGAGTCCTAAGATTCCTGCTTACACTGATGGGGTGCAGCTGTGGGACCCTATTTTCAGAGATGATGTCCTCCACCCAACTCTCAAAAAGCTGAAAGGGTCTTCAGTAGAGATGGATAGTCGAGCTGGGCTATCAGACGGTCACCTCTGTAGCTGTAGTGTCATTTTTCCTATGGTCCAATGTGTAAATTAAACAAAAAAGTGCACGTTTGTTATGATGTCCAAGATGGGGACCAGGATGTGGACATAATAAAAAATTAGGGAACATGATAGGAGACATTTCTACAATACATATAATCATTCTTATCTATCTAATACGATCACAACAGCTCTCCATACCTGCAGTCCACCACAAGGACCACTCTCTCTAATCCCTGAAAAATGAAATCATCCTCAGTGACGAAGAGAGGGGGCTAAGCGGCCCCCATGGTCTCAGAGCATTGACTCTTCTAAGAGTCCTAAGATTCCTGCTCACACTGATGGGGTGCAGCTGTGGGACCCTATTTTCAGAGATGATGTCCTCCACCCAACTCTCAAAAAGCTGAAAGGGTCTTCAGTAGAGATGGATAGTCGAGCTGGGCTATCAGACGGTCACCTCTGTAGCTGTAGTGTCATTTTTCCTATGGTCCAATGTGTAAATTAAACAAAAAAGTGCACGTTTGTTATGATGTCCAAGATGGGGACCAGGATGTGGACATAATAAAAAATTAGGGAACATGATAGGAGACATTTCTACAATACATATAATCATTCTTATCTATTTAATACGATGACAACAGCTCTCCATACCTGCAGTCCACCACAAGGACCACCCTCTCTAATCCCTGAAAAATGAAATCATCCTCAGTGACGAAGAGAGGGGGCTAAGCGCCCCCCATGGTCTCAGAGCATTGACTCTTCTAAGAGTCCTAAGAGTCCTGCTCACACTGATGGGGTGCAGCTGTGGGACCCTATTTTCAGAGATGATGTCCTCCACCCAACTCTCAAAAAGCTGAAAGGGTCTTCAGTAGAGATGGATAGTCGAGCTGGGCTATCAGACGGTCACCTCTGTAGCTGTAGTGTCATTTTTCCTATGGTCCAATGTGTAAATTAAACAAAAAAGTGCACGTTTGTTATAATGTCCAAGATGGGGACCAGGATGTGGACATAATAAAAAATTAGGGAACATGATAGGAGACATTTCTACAATACATATAATCATTCTTATCTATCTAATACGATGACAACAGCTCTCCATACCGTATTTCATGGTCAATCCAGGTTTGTCAGTGATGGCACTGACATAATGTATGGCGTCTTTTTCGGGCGTTATCCTTTGCCTTTTCATTGTGAAAATCCAGTTGCCTATATCAAAGCAAATTCTACTACTTGTAAAGTATGCAGAAAATGAAATGTAGAACATATAACATCAACTGCTTAGGAACGCATCATAGGTTAGTACTTAAAAGGATATTGTCATGTTCTAGTCATAATGCAAGCTGGACATTTTTCATGTTACCCTGTAATCGCCGGCCTGTTCTAATGCTCACAAGCAAAGATATATGCTCAGCTGCTAAGGCTTCCCTCTGCCTTCTGAATGAAAATTGAATATGTCTGGCTCACTGTGTATATAGCAGGTGCTCAGAAAAAATAAGAGTCAATTCAAAAGAAATAGCTCTGGTACACTATAGTGATTAATAACGTAAGAAAAGAACTCTTGGAATGCTGAAAATTCTTTATTTGTGCAAAAGGATAATTCATCCAACGTTTCGACCTTGTTTTTAGGTCTTTATCAAGGATAAAGTTATCTAAGATCATAAAGGGTTACAAAACCATATAAACACGTAATTAGTACATAGTACAACATAACAGTACAATATATTGCTACTTGAGAGTACAATGGGTCAAATGACCATGAGGCACATACAAAAAATTTTTCCAAAGCCATAGTGAAAACATTTGTACTGAGGAAAGAAAATTTCCACATGACCTATCTGGAGAAACATTCTGGATCAAACAACCAAAAATAGTCAAGCAGGTAAATACACACCTATATGGATAACAGGATGATATGTGTTCAATTGTATAGCGTCATTGCCATTAAGGTACAAATGGAAAACTTGCAATCCTATATAGTGAAGGAAATGAACACATATCATATCAAAGAACACAGGAACATGGGTGGGAGAAAAACCTCAATGTTTATACTTTGTTCTTTATAATGGTGTGAACATGTATATGTCTCAGTACCTTATGCACTTGAGAATTCTAGTGAGTAGATGATGAAAGCCTATTCCAGAACTGGAATCGGTAAATAATTGTAGGTGGAATCTAAATGAAAAGATGGTACAAGTGTTATCATGACACGTGGGCTATAACACAATGGACCGTGTGACAAAGAAGAAAGGAGAGAAAGAAGAGGAAGAAAATGGAACTACCTGTAACATTACGTGATAGTCACTGGTAAGTATCACTTGACAATTCAGGTGAAAAAGGATTCCTTTATTAAAGGGTTCTCAGTCGCCTCAGGATCATGAAATACTAGGGTAAATGATATGAGAATGGGTAAGAAGCACCACTAAAGGAAATATGAAATGCAGGACATATATCTATAAACCCCTGAACTACATGATAGAAATAAAAAGAAGAAAAAAGAAAAAAAAGAAGAAAGAAGAACACATAGAATGCGGAAAGAGAATGGGTACAACTACCTGAGTTACTGCAGGGAGGCCCCTGGTTGGTATTGTGAGGGTTAGTGGAATTCCTTCACTGAAGGGTTCTCAGTTGCCTCAGGTTCGTGAAAAATGCTATAGACAAATAATGCCCGGAGAAAAGGGGTTCATATACAGCGAATAATGGTAATACAAGGTACATGTGTCACATGTAATAGTATATATATATATATTGTACTAAGCTCTACACCAGAAATAGAAAGTAGTCCCTCTGCCTTCTGTCTAGGTGCCCTGAGTTATGTCCTGTAAACTGTCACAGCGACCCAGACACACATGTGTAGTAGGGGAATATCCCTGCTGAGATGCCAGTGCTAGAGCACTCGTTTGCTGTGGAGTTGAACGCTATGTGAGCAGTTCTTACCTTCAATGAGCAGAAGTCTCTTTTTTCAGATTTCAATATCTCTGTGGGTATCTGGCAGAAATATGGAATACTCTTTACTGCTAAGACCCTGTACACCACTCCCACTAAAGGGGGCTTTACACGCTGCGACATCGCTAATGCGGAGTCGTTGGGGTCACGGAATTTGTGACGCACATCCGGCCGCATTAGCGATGTTGCTGCGTGTGACACCGATGAGCGATTTTGCATCGTTGCAAAAACGTGCAAAATCGCTCATCGGTGACATGGGTCTCCATTCTCGATTATCGTTACTGCAGCAGTAACGATGTAGTTCGTCGCTCCTGCGGCAGCACACATCACTCCGTGTGACACCGCAGAAACGAGGAACCTCTCCTTACCTGCCTCCCAGCCGCTATGAGGAAGGAAGGAGGTGGGCGGGATGTTCCGGCCACTCATCTCCGCCCCTCCGCTGCTATTGGGCGGTCGCTCAGTGACGTCGCTGTGACGCCGCACGGACCGCCCCCTTAGAAAGGAGGCGGTTCGCCGGTCACAGCGACGTCGCCGGGCAGGTAAGTATGTGTGACGGGTCTGGTCGGTGTTGTGCGGCATGGGCAGCGATTTACCCGTGTCGCGCAACAGATGGGGGCGGGTACCCACACTAGCGATATCGGGACCGATATCGCAGTGTGTAAAGTAGCCTTTAGTCACATGACCAAGACTGTATCTGTGTCCCTACAACACACTTGAGACAAATGTGTGTGTGAGCCTGCATTGTGGGGTATATATAATATATTATAGAGCTGGGAAGGATCATTCTAAGCAGTGAGCTGTTCCAGTATTTGTAGGAAAATACCCAGTAGAAGCATCAAACACAGCACCAATACCTCCCATCAGTATCCCACCACAGTGCCATGTAACCCATGCCCTACACTCCCATCTACACCAATACTATACAGGCACAAACTAGTATATCTGACTAAAAGCCCCCAAAATATGAAGAACGGCCTATAGTTGAGTGTGGATATAAAATCTATGTGAGCAGAGCTAGAATAGAAATCACTGATCGCATTGAAGTCATTCTGACCATAAATCACCATGATATCAAGGTGAGGAGTTGTGTGTTACTGCTGGGAGGAAAGGGTTAACAGTGGAATATTAAGGTGCATTTCTGTGTGCAGTGTTACTAGTCAATGTAACAATTCAGTATGAGCTGCTCTTGGTGCCGGGGGAGGGAGATGCTCTCCTGAGCAAGATAGATGGGGAATGAACATAATATCTATATAGTGTAAGGCAGGGGGTCTCAAACTCGGCTGGGTGTATGGGCCGCACAGAGGAAAAAAATAATTTAGGGGGCTGCATTCTTTGCAAGACAAAGTGACATTTTTATTGGTACCATATATGTATATATTTTTTTCACACACCTTTGGATGACTGATTTTCAACATTTTTCACTTGTTTATTATAACAAATGTGCACATTCTTTGGTTAAATCTAAAAAAAATAAATGTGATGTTAAAAAAAAGTCATGCCTTATTTTGTTTTTTTTTACATTTTATCCCTTTCTTTTAACTAATAGTGTTACAATTATGACGCTAGCGTTTTGTGAAGGGAATGCTTTGCCTACTTCCGTGACTATGGCCTTCCGGAACTGCTGCATTTTGGCTGACCTCTCCGCCTCGGGAATAAGAGACATAAAGTTCTCCTTGTAGCGTGGGTCTAACAGTGTTACCAACCAGTAATGATTGTCGGCCAAGATGTTCTTAACGCGAGGGTCACGAGACAGGCAGCTTACCATAAAGTCATCCATGTGCGCCAGACTCTTAACAGCCATCACTTCAGTATCCAGACCAACACGATGACTGAACATGCTGTCCTCCTCCTTCTCCTCCTCCTCCTCATCTACCCTGTCCTCTGGCCAGCCACGCTGAACTGAGCATATGACTGGTATGCATGTCATATCCTCAATTTGGCCGGAGAGTTGCTCCATGTCTTCATCTTCCTCCTCGTCATAGTCCTCCACTGCACGTTGTGATGAGACGAGGCTGGGCTATGTGTTATCACCCACACCCACTACTGTTTCTTGCTCCAACTCATCGTGTTCCGCCTGCAATGCATCATGTTTGGTTTTGAGCAGAGACCGTTTTAGAAGGCAGAGAAGCGGTATGGTGACGCTAATAATGGCGTCATCGCCGCTCACCATCTTGGTGGAGTCCTCAAAGTTTTGGAGGATGGTACATAGGTCGGACATCCATCTCCACTCCTCAGGTGTTATGTGTGGAGTTTGACCCATTTCCCGATGGCTTAGGTGATGCAGGTACTCAACAACTGCCCTCTTCTGCTCACATATCCTGATCAACATGTGCAGAGTTGAATTCCAACGCGTGGGGACATCACACACCAGTCTGTGAGCCGGAAGATGCAAATGACGCTGAAAGCCGGCAAGGCCGGCTGAAGCAGTAGGTGACTTTCGAAAATGTGCAGACAGGCGGCGAACTTTTACCAGCAGATGAGACAGCTCTGGGTATGACTTTAGAAACCGCTGAACCACGAGGTTGAGCACATGGGCCATGCATGGAACATGTGTCAGCTGGCCTCGCCTCAAAGCCGCCACTAGGTTCCGGCCATTGTCACACACAACCTTTCCTGGCTTTAGGTTCAGAGGTGTGAGCCAGTGATCTGCATGCTGTTTTAGAGCTGTCCACACCTCTTCTGCATTGTGGGATTTGTCACTTATGCAGATTAGCTGCAGCACAGCCTGTTGCCGCTTCGCCGAGGCAGTGCTGCAGTGCTTCCAGCTTGGGACTGGTGTGGAGGGTAAAGTGGATGAGGATGCGCAGGAGGAGGAGGAGGCTGAAGAGCATGACATTCCGGAGCTGTAGAGTGTGGGTGAAACCCTGACTGAGGTAAGGCCTGCAAACCTTGGTGTGGGAAGGACTTGTTCCGTTCCTCGCTCAAACTGGGTCCCAGCTGGGCTGGGCTGGGTAGGGCGTTGTGGGGGGTTTGTCTATCTCCGTTTGAGGTGAGTTTGTTTAAGTTAGCCTTTTCTTTGGCGTTTTTTGGAGCCCTGCGGGTTGGGGAGTTGGTATCGCCCAGTAAGGCGTTCCCCGGGGGCTTGGATTGGGGTGACATTGTCAGTGGAAAACGGAGTTGAATTTTGGATTAGGAAATCGAAAACTGATCAGAGAGGTGTGGGTAGACTAGTCCGTTTGGGGATGGTTGTGGCATCTGATATGTGCCCGTTCAAGTGTCTCGGGAATTTTCAACAGATCCGTCCGAAGGTGGATGGCCCCTTATTATGTCACGAGGATGGGTCCTTTTTATCGAGATACCAATTTGTGAGTGTTTTTAGGGCATGTTTGAAGTCGTTGGGGTTAGATCCGAAGTCTTTCGGATTGGGGCAGCGACGGAGGCCTCTATATGCGGCCTACCGGAGGAGACAGTTAAGCAGATTGGTAGGTGGAAGTTGCAGCGCTTTAAGTCGTATGTACGTCCCCAGGTGGTTGTTGGCAATTGAGGGGAAAAGGGGGGGGGGTATTAGGGTAGCAATGGGGGGGGGGGAGAGTGTGTGTTTTTTGTCAATTTGGTTTGGTGAGGCAATAAAATGGTGTCGTCTGTACATTTTGTATTGCAGAAGCACCCCCCCTTCCTTCCCTGGTCTGGATCCTTGGCCACTCTTATGTGTATTGGGGAGCCCGACGAGCGGACGCGAGATGGAACGGGAGACAGCTAGGTTTTGAGAAGGACCTGGCTCTCGTGCGATGGCTCGGTGTTCGGGGGTTAGGGTGGAACAGGGTGTTGCAGGAGGTGCATAGATACGCCCGGTTGGACAGACCTCCTGACATGTTAGTGTTGCATGCCGGGGGGAATGATTTGGGTGGGCGTCCTTTTCGAATCTTGATAAAGGACATCAAACATGATTTGTTACGGTTATGGGTGTCGTTTCCAGGTCTAACGATAGTCTGGTCGGAGATAGTAGCGAGAAAGAGTTGGCAGAAAGCGCGGTCAGTTGACAGGTTGAACAAGGCGCGGGCGAAGGTTAATAGAGCGATCTCGAAGTTTGTTAGTCGGAACGGGGGTATAGCAATACGGCATGTTGAGTTGGAAAGGACGGAAGAGGAATTTTGGTTGGCTGACGGGGTACACCTTAATGCGGTGGGAACTGACTTATGGGCTCTTGGCTTGCAGGGAGGTATTGAGAGGGCCCTTTGGTTGCGGGGGGTCTCAGGCACTTGAAGGGTTTCAAGGTGCCTTCGTTGTGGTGTTGTTTATTGGTGGGTCCTTGAAGTTGGTTTAAAATTGGTTCGGGGATTCATCCGGGTATGGATCCCCTCATTGGCAGAATTGATGGTCCCCTGGTGATTTTGGGGGGGAACCCCGACGGGGTATGTCGGGGCCCCTGGGGGTGTGGTTGGGGTTGACGGAGGATTAACCCTTACCATTTGGTGCTCCTGAGCCAGTGTGGGTAACGGCTGGGAGCAAGTTGAGGTTTTTTATTGCTCGGTTATGGGAATCACCAGGGTTTTGGTAGCTTCAAGGACCTTACCACATTGCAAATTTTATTGGTTATGTATTCTTGTTAATAAAATGGCTGCTATGGCCAAAATTATCCAAAGATAAATTTGTGTCTGTGTAATTACTTTTAAATAAGAAATGGGAATGGAGGTGTGGGGTATGAAAGGAAGACCGGAGTCAACAATTCCAGGGTCAAGCATGTTTATTTGCGTAAGCTTCGTTCCAGGGTAGAAAGGGTAAGAGTGCCTTTCAGAATTCGAAGTGGTCGGACTGTACGGACCACCAAGAACTGCAGGAGAGCTTGAACATCTTCCCATGGATTTGCGACATCCTCCCTCATCAGTTACGTAGGTAAGCAGGTTCTCAGCATTGCAGCCCATTTGTTGTCTTAAGTTAGTTAAGCGGGGTTAACTAACCTGTCAGTTCAGCCTCAGGTCTAAAGCAGAGGCCTGGACTCCACTCCTTACTCCTCACTCCACAACTCTCCTTAAAATTAACTGACTCCTTTTTCCTGCCCCGGGGTCTCCAGACCCCTAGGTGGGCGTTTCCTTCCGTCTGGTCCTGCCCACTGGTGTGCCTGTCTTTCCCTGGGGGAGGTGACTAGGATTTTCTGGTTGGCTTTGTGTGACTTAGGTGAGGGAAGTTGTTATGCGGGGGCCTATGTGTGACTACCTGCAGTGTCAGGGCGTCACATATGTATGTGTGTATGTCTGCTAAAGGAATCCGCACCGTCATATTTACAAACACAAAATTTTGCAGACACCTCATGTGACTCAGGGAACGTCGTAGACTATGTTTTAACAGGAATATTTAACCCCGCGCTTTACAGTTACTCTCCAAAAAACCTGCCTCCATTAAACTGAATGGAGGTGGGAGCTGCAAGTTATTAATAGCAGCTGTGATTGGTTGCTATAAGAACAAAGGACATTCATAGTATAAGAAGCTTATGTGTGAGATAATATGATGTCAGTGGGGAGACAGATAGAGAGAGACAGACACAGACTGAGAGACAAACAGACAGAGACAGATAGGCATAGACAGACAGGGAAAGAGACAGAGACAAACAGACAGAGGCAGACAGGGAAAGAGACAGACAGAGATAGACAGGGAAAAAAGGCAGACAGACAGAGACAGAGAAAGAGACAGAGGCAGATAGGGAAACAGACAGAGACAAACATACAGAGACAGGCAGGAGAAAAGGCAGACCGACAGGGAAAGAGACAGACAGGGGAAGAGACAGACAGAGAGAGACAGACAGATAGAGACAGACAAAGAAATACAGAGATAGACAGGGAAAGAGACAAACGGGGAATGAGTCAGACAGAGAGAGACAAAGAGAGACAGGCAGAGAGAGACAGGGAAAGAGACAGACAGGGGAAGAGAAAGACAGAGACAGACAAAGAAATACAGAGACAGACAGGGGAAGAGACAGACAGGGGAAGAGACAGACAGGGGAAGAGACAGACAGACAGGGAAAGAGACAGACCTGGAAAAGAGACAGACCTGGAAAAGAGACAGGCCTGGAAAAGAGACAGACAGACATAGAAACAGACAGCCACAAAGAGAGAGAGAGACAGACAGACACAGAGAGACAGACAGAGATAGAGAGACAGACAGACATGGATAGAGATAGAGACACACAGAGACAGACAGATGACAGAGACTGGGAGAGAGACAGACAGAAGCATAAATCCCTAACTAAAACTTAACATTTAATGATAGTTTTAAAAGGTAAAAAAACACAAATCATGTAAATAGAATGACTCTCTTCTGTGCATAGAGTCAACATTTTGTGTTTGTAAATATGACGGTGCGGATTCCTTTAGCAGACATACACACATACATATGTGACGCCCCGACACTGCAGGTAGTCACACATAGGCCCCCGCATAACAACTTCCCTCACCTAAGTCACACAAAGCCAACCAGAAAACCCTAGTCACCTCCCCCAGGGAAAGACAGGCACACCAGTGGGCAGGACCAGACGGAAGGAAACGCCCACCTAGGGGTCTGGAGACCCCGGGGCAGGAAAAAGGAGTCAGTTGTTTTTAAGGAGAGTTGTGGAGTGAGGAGTAAGGAGTGGAGTCCAGGCCTCTGCTTTAGACCTGAGGCTGAACTGACAGGTTAGTTAACCCCGCTTAACTAACTTAAGATAACAAATGGGCTGCAATGCTGAGAACCTGCTTACCTACGTAACTGATGAGGGAGGATGTCGCAAATCCATGGGAAGATGTTCAAGCTCTCCTGCAGTTCTTGGTGGCCCGTACAGTCCGACCACTTCGAATTCTGAAAGGCACTCTTACCCTTTCTACCCTGGAACGAAGCTTAGGCAAATAAACATGCTTGACCCTGGAATTGTTGACTCCGGTCTTCCTTTCATACCCCACACCTCTATTCCCATTTCTTATTTAAAAGTAATTACACAGACACAAATTTATCTTTGGATAATTTTGGCCATAGCAGCCATTTTATTAACAAGAATACATAACCAATAAAATTTGCAATGTGGTAAGGTCCTTGAAGCTACCAAAACCCTGGTGATTCCCATAACCGAGCAATAAAAAACCTCAACTTGCTCCCAGCCGTTACCCACACTGGCTCAGGAGCACCAAATGGTAAGGGTTAATCCTCCGTCAACCCCAACCACACCCCCAGGGGCCCCGACATACCCCGTCGGGGTTCCCCCCCAAAATCACCAGGGGACCATCAATTCTGCCAATGAGGGGATCCATACCCGGATGAATCCCCGAACCAATTTTAAACCAACTTCAAGGACCCACCAATAAACAACACCACAACGAAGGCACCTTGAAACCCTTCAAGTGCCTGAGACCCCCCGCAACCAAAGGGCCCTCTCAATACCTCCCTGCAAGCCAAGAGCCCATAAGTCAGTTCCCACCGCATTAAGGTGTACCCCGTCAGCCAACCAAAATTCCTCTTCCGTCCTTTCCAACTCAACATGCCGTATTGCTATACCCCCGTTCCGACTAACAAACTTCGAGATCGCCCTATTAACCTTCGCCCGCGCCTTGTTCAACCTGTCAACTGACCGCGCTTTCTGCCAACTCTTTCTCGCTACTATCTCCGACCAGACTATCGTTAGACCTGGAAACGACACCCATAACCGTAACAAATCATGTTTGATGTCCTTTATCAAGATTCGAAAAGGACGCCCACCCAAATCATTCCCCCCGGCATGCAACACTAACATGTCAGGAGGTCTGTCCAACCGGGCGTATCAATGCACCTCCTGCAACACCCTGTTCCACCCTAACCCCCGAACACCGAGCCATCGCACGAGAGCCAGGTCCTTCTCAAAACCTAGCTGTCTCCCGTTCCATCTCGCGTCCGCTCGTCGGGCTCCCCAATACACATAAGAGTGGCCAAGGATCCAGACCAGGGAAGGAAGAGGGGGTGCTTCTGCAATACAAAATGTACAGACGACACCATTTTATTGCCTCACCAAACCAAATTGACAAAAAACACACACTCTCACCCCCCCCATTGCTACCCTAATACCCCCCCTTTTCCCCTCAATTGCCAACAACCACCTGGGGACGTACATACGACTTAAAGCGCTGCGACTTCCACCTACCAATCTGCTTAACTGTCTCCTCCGGTAGGCCGCATATAGAGGCCTCCGTCGCTGCCCCAATCCGAAAGACTTCGGATCTAACCCCAACGACTTCAAACATGCCCTAAAAACACTCACAAATTGGTATCTCGATAAAAAGGACCCATCCTCGTGACATAATAAGGGGCCATCCACCTTCGGACGGATCTGTTGAAAATTCCCGAGACACTTGAACGGGCACATATCAGATGCCACAACCATCCCCAAACGGACTAGTCTACCCACACCTCTCTGATCAGTTTTCGATTTCCTAATCCAAAATTCAACTCCGTTTTCCACTGACATAATGTCACCCCAATCCAAGCCCCCGGGGAACGCCTTACTGGGCGATACCAACTCCCCAACCCGCAGGGCTCCAAAAAACGCCAAAGAAAGGCTAACTTAAACAAACTCACCTCAAACGGAGATAGACAAACCCCCCACAACGCCCTACCCAGCCGGGTAGGGACCCAGCCCAGCCCAGCTGGGACCCAGTTTGAGCGAGGAACGGAACAAGTCCTTCCCACACCAAGGTTTGCAGGCCCTACCTCAGTCAGGGTTTCACCCACACTCTACAGCTCCGGAATGTCATGCTCTTCAGCCTCCTCCTCCTCCTGCGCATCCTCATCCACTTTACCCTCCACACCAGTCCCAAGCTGGAAGCACTGCAGCACTGCCTCGGCGAAGCGGCAACAGACTGTGCTGCAGCTAATCTGCATAGGTGACAAACCCCACAATGCAGAAGAGGTGTGGACAGCTCTAAAACAGCATGCAGATCACTGGCTCACACCTCTGAACCTAAAGCCAGGAAAGGTTGTGTGTGACAATGGCCGGAACCTGGTGGCGGCTTTGAGGCGAGGCCAGCTGACACATGTTCCATGCATGGCCCATGTGCTCAACCTCGTGGTTCAGCGGTTTCTAAAGTCATACCCAGAGCTGTCTGATCTGCTGGTAAAAGTTCGCTGCCTGTCTGCACATTTTCGAAAGTCACCTACTGCTTCAGCCGGCCTTGCCGGCTTTCAGCGTCGTTTGCATCTTCCGGCTCACAGACTGGTGTGTGATGTCCCCACGCGTTGGAATTCAACTCTGCACATGTTGATCAGGATATGTGAGCAGAAGAGGGCAGTTGTTGAGTACCTGCATCACCTAAGCCGTCGGGAAATGGGTCAAACTCCACACATAACACCTGAGGAGTGGAGATGGATGTCCGACCTATGTACCATCCTCCAAAACTTTGAGGACTCCACCAAGATGGTGAGCGGCGATGACGCCATTATTAGCGTCACCATACCGCTTCTCTGCCTTCTAAAACGGTCTCTGCTCAAAACCAAACATGATGCATTGCAGGCGGAACACGATGAGTTGGAGCAAGAAACAGTAGTGGGTGTGGGTGATAACACACAGTCCAGCCTCGTCTCATCACAACGTGCAGTGGAGGACTATGACGAGGAGGAGGATGAAGACATGGAGCAACTCTCCGGCCAAATTGAGGATATGACATGCATACCAATCATATGCTCAGTTCAGCGTGGCTGGCCAGAGGACAGGGTAGATGATGAGGAGGAGGAGGAGGAGGAGGAGGAGAAGGAGGAGGACAGCATGTTCAGTCATCGTGTTGGTCTGGATACTGAAGTGATGGCTGTTAAGAGTCTGGCGCACATGGATGACTTTATGGTAAGCTGCCTGTCTCGTGACCCTCGCGTTAAGAACATCTTGGCCGACAATCATTACTGGTTGGTAACACTGTTAGACCCACGCTACAAGGAGAACTTTATGTCTCTTATTCCCGAGGTGGAGAGGTCAGCCAAAATGCAGCAGTTCCGGAAGGCCATAGTCACGGAAGTAGGCAAAGCATTCCCTTCACAAAACGCTAGCGTCATAATTGTAACACTATTAGTTAAAAGAAAGGGATAAAATGTAAAAAAAAACAAAATAAGGCATGACTTTTTTTTAACATCAAATTTTTTTTTTTTAGATTTAACCAAAGAATGTGCACATTTGTTATAATAAACAAGTGAAAAATGTTGAAAATCAGTCATCCAAAGGTGTGTGAAAAAAATATATATATATGGTACCAATAAAAATGTCACTTTGTCCTGCAAAGAATGCAGCCCCCCAAATTATTTTTTTCCTCTGTGCGGCCCATACACCCAGCCGAGTTTGAGACCCCCTGCCTTACACTATATAGATATCATGTTCATTCCCCATCTATCTTGCTCAGGAGAGCATCTCCCTCCCCCGGCACCAAGAGCAGCTCATATTGAATTGTTACATTGACTAGTAACACTGCACACAGAAATGCACCTTAATATTCCACTGTTAACCCTTTCCTCCCAGCAGTAACACACAACTCCTCACCTTGATATCATGGTGATTTATGGTCAGAATGACTTCAATGCGATCAGTGATTTCTATTCTAGCTCTGCTCACATAGATTTTATATCCACACTCAACTATAGGCCGTTCTTCATATTTTGGGGGCTTTTAGTCAGATATACTAGTTTGTGCCTGTATAGTATTGGTGTAGATGGGAGTGTAGGGCATGGGTTACATGGCACTGTGGTGGGATACTGATGGGAGGTATTGGTGCTGTGTTTGATGCTTCTACTGGGTATTTTCCTACAAATACTGGAACAGCTCACTGCTTAGAATGATCCTTCCCAGCTCTATAATATATTATATATACCCCACAATGCAGGCTCACACACACATTTGTCTCAAGTGTGTTGTAGGGACACAGATACAGTCTTGGTCATGTGACTAAAGGCTACTTTACACACTGCGATATCGGTCCCGATATCGCTAGTGTGGGTACCCGCCCCATCTGTTGCGCGACACGGGCAAATCGCTGCCCATGCCGCACAACACCGACCAGACCCGTCACACATACTTACCTGACCGGCGACGTCGCTGTGACCGGCGAACCGCCTCCTTTCTAAGGGGGCGGTCCGTGCGGCGTCACAGCGACGTCACTGAGCGACCGCCCAATAGCAGCGGAGGGGCGGAGATGAGTGGCCGGAACATCCCGCCCACCTCCTTCCTTCCTCATAGCGGCTGGGAGGCAGGTAAGGAGAGGTTCCTCGTTTCTGCGGTGTCACACGGAGTGATGTGTGCTGCCGCAGGAGCGACGAACTACATCGTTACTGCTGCAGTAACGATAATCGAGAATGGAGACCCATGTCACCGATGAGCGATTTTGCACGTTTTTGCAACGATGCAAAATCGCTCATCGGTGTCACACGCAGCAACATCGCTAATGCGGCCGGATGTGCGTCACAAATTCCGTGACCCCAACGACTCCGCATTAGCGATGTCGCAGCGTGTAAAGCCCCCTTTAGTGGGAGTGGTGTACAGGGTCTTAGCAGTAAAGAGTATTCCATATTTCTGCCAGATACCCACAGAGATATTGAAATCTGAAAAAAGAGACTTCTGCTCATTGAAGGTAAGAACTGCTCACATAGCGTTCAACTCCACAGCAAACGAGTGCTCTAGCACTGGCATCTCAGCAGGGATATTCCCCTACTACACATGTGTGTCTGGGTCGCTGTGACAGTTTACAGGACATAACTCAAGGCACCTAGATAGAAGGCAGAGGTACTGGGATTGGTTGGTTTTTGGTGACGGAGGTGCAGGGGCTGGCGCCCATGTGCAGTGCTGGCTAAGGTATATTGATGATATTTTGATTTTTTGGCAGGGCACTGTGGAGCAGCTCGAGACATTTATGGAGGAACTTAATAACAACACCTTTAACATCAGATTGACGCATAAGCATAGCAGCAGTTGCGTTGACTTCCTGAATATTAAAATTTCATTCGGTTCTGAGCGAATTGTTCAGACCGACGTCCATAGGAAGGAAACATCAGTCAACGCACTGCTGCATGCTTCTTCTGCTCATACCCCCTCCACCATCCGGGCCGTACCGACTGGCCAGTTCCTCAGGATGAAGCAAATTTGTTCGTCAGACACTGCTTTTGAACAACAGTCTGCCGACCTCCAGCGCCATAGGGGTGGCAAAGGCGGTCTTCCCCCGGTCTGCCTCAGCAACGGACACTAGCCAATAGTGACTAGTGAGATCAAGGGTAGAAAAATAATTTGCAGTTCTCAATGCAGCTAGCGATTCCTCAATACGGGGGAGTGGTGCTGTCCTTCTTCTTTAACAGGACCAACGGAGCTGCCCAAAGGCTACAACTGTCACGGATAACCCCAGCCGCCTTCATGTTGCTCAACATGTCCTTGGTACACTGGTAATGTGAAGGTGGTATTGGCTTATAGCTCTCTTTGATGGGTGGGTGTGCACCTGTGGGGATGTAGTGTTGGACCCCTTTTATTCCCCCAAAATCTAGCGGATGTTTGCTGAAGACTTGCTCGCTCGTATTCTTGCACTACCCTGTGGACCCGCTTCTTGTGATGTGAAGGTGTGGAGTCAGTGCCTACGTGTAATTCCTTACACCACTCCTCTGGCTGACTTGGTGAGCAGTCACTGACTGGGTGGGGTGCAGTAATAGTGGATGCTGCTACTTGGATAGCATGTGTATCTACTGTGAACAGCTTATCAATGGTGGCAAGTCGGGGCAGCTTAACCTCCTGCTCTCCGCAGTTTAACACTCTCACGGGCACTCTTCCCTTCCGCACTAATGAATAAAACTATGATGTAAATATCATATAGATACCCCACAATTGTAAATAAAGGTAGGTTATGGGAAAAGGGGGAACAGGGAAAGAGGAAAATAGTGTAATAAAGTATACCTTCTGGGGGTGAGAGGAAATGGCAGCACAGCCAGTGGAGGTGAAGCAAAAGGAAGCCTGCAACTAAAGAGTTGAGAGCGTTATCACATGGTGACTGAGCCTGATTGTAAAGGGAGCATAGAGTGGAGCATACTCTGGGCACGTTAGAACCCAAGTTCTTAAACCATGAATATGGACCCCTTTTATTCTCCCAAAGTCTAGCGGATGTTTGCTGAAGACTTGCTCGTATTCTTGCACTACCCTGTGGACCCGCTTCTTGTGATGTGAAGGTGTGGAGTCAGTGCCTACGTGTAATTCCTTACACCACTCCTCTGGTTGACTTGGTGAGCTGTCACTGAATGGGTGTGGTGAAGTAACGGTGGATGCTGTGGCTTGGATATCATATTAAATATAGGGACCCCCATACAGTAGTATGAGAAATTTTTTTGTATTCAATGATCGGTATTACCTTCAGGGGCGCGGCACGTGGACGTGCGTTCCATTAGCCTCACTGCATTCCACTCCCATACAGGAAGTGGGCGCAGCTATTACTACGGTCGCACATAAAAGAACCCACAGCCACCACTGCACACAGCTGACTCCACCACTGGAAACCCACTTCTACACCAACGCAGGTAAGACAGGATCGGCACCTCTATGCTCCCGTTACAATCAGGCTCAGTCACCATGTGATAATGCTCTCAACAATTTAGTTGCAGGCTTCCCCTTGCTTCACCTCCACTGGCTGTGCTGCCATTTCCTCTCCCCCCTGGAAGGTATACTTTATTACACTATTTTCCTGTTTCCCTCTTCTCCCTTTTCCCATAACCTACCTTTATCTGCATTTGTGGGGTATCTATATACTATTTATATCACAGTTTTATTCATTAATACGGAAGGGAAGAGTGCGCGTGAGAGTGTTGAACTGCGGAGAGCAAGAGGTTAAGCTGCCCCGATTTGCCACCATTGATAAGCTGTTCACAGTAGATACACATGCTATCCAAGCAGCAGCAGCATCCACCATTACTGCACCCCACCCAGTCAGTGACAGCTCACCAAGTCAGCCAGAGGAGTGGTGTCAGGAATTACACGTAGGCACTGACTACACACCTTCACATCACAAGAAGGGGGTGCAAGTGTGACGCCCTGGACTAGCCAGTTAGTCACAGACATAACACACACACACACCCCCTTTCCCGGATAGTTACACTAGTCAGACACAAAACCGTTGTTGCCTCCCTCCAGGGGCTGATGTCCACACCAGGTGGGGCGGTGCCAGGCGGTTGGCCCCACCCACCAAGGAGTTCACAGGCCTGGAGGTGGGAAAACCAGTTAGTTAGTTGAAGTTCAGTTAAGAGTTGAACCGTGGAGGTAGTGAGTTCAGGGAAGAGCCCAGTTTTGGGTAGGAGTGCAAAACTGCTAGTGTCTGGGTCAGATCCCAGGCACTATGGGGAGATAAGGTATGCACACCAGTGACTATGTAAGGGGAATACATGAAATAGCAGAAACTGCTGTGTGAATACTGACTTGAAAAATTCAATAGCTATATGCAAGAGTGAATATGTGAAAAATGGAATCTGCATTACTGCCATGAACATATGAATCAAGAGAAATTTAGCTACTGAATTGATCAATGCAATAGAGCCCCAACACTACGCCAAAGTATTTCTCTACGTTGGGGTCCCTAGCTTGTGTGTGTCCTCTCATGCAGTTAAAAAACCTACCGTGTATGGGAAGCTGAAACCCAGGCTATTTATGCGTATGATATGGATTGGCAATAGGTGTGGTTGGGGAGGGTTCACAAACGAAAAAATACTAACAAATAGGAATAACGTTTGGAACACCATTCTAAGTCCGAACTGGGTGCAAAAACCTAAAAAACATCACTATGGGGAGATAAGGTATGCACACCAGTGACTATGTAAGGGGAATACATGAAATAGCAGAAACTGCTGTGTGAATACTGACTTGAAAAATCCAATAGCATTAATTCACATAATCCTAGTGACTGCGCACACAACATGGCCAAACGAAAACAAAAGACAGTACCTGGCCATTCAATCAAATGGAAACTCATAGGCAACACAGTCTATTAGACTAGGCAATTACATGCAGCCAAACAAAGTTCATGGGCCTTGCCTCAGAGTCGAACCCACAACCTCTTGGAGAACAAGCAAAGAGCCTACCACTAAACCAACTCAGTGAAGTTGGAAACCGACTCTACATTAATTAACATAATCCTAGTGACTGCGCACACAACATGGCCAAACAAAAGCAAAAGACAGTACCTAGCCTATCAATCCAATGGAAACTCATAGGTAACACAGTACATTGGACTAGGCAATTACATGCAGCCATACAAAGCCCATGGGTCTTGCCCCAGAGTCGAACCCACAAACTCTCGTAGCCAGGGCAAAGAGCCTACCACTACACCAACACAGAGAAGTAGGTGAATGACTCTACATTAATTCACATAATCCTAGTGACTACGCACACAACATGGCCAAACAAATGCAAAAGACATTATCTGGCCTATCAATCCAATGGAAACTCATGGGCAACACAGTCCATTAGACTAGGCACTTACATGCAGCCATGTAAAGTTCATGGGCATTGCCTCAGAGTCGAACCCACAACCTCTTGGAGAACAAGCAAAGAGCCTACCACTAAACCAACTCAGAGAAGTTGGAAACCGACTCTACATTAATTAACATAATCCTAGTGACTGCGCACACAACATGGCCAAACAAAAGCAAAAGACAGTACGTGCCTATCAATCCAACGGAAACTCATAGGTAACACAGTACATTGGACTAGGCAATTACATGCAGCCATACAAAGCCCATGGGCCTTGCCCCAGAGTCAAACCCACAACCTCTCATAGCCAAGGCAAAGAGCCTACCAATACACCAACACAGAGAAGTGGAAAACCATTTCTACATTAATTCACATAATCCTAGTGACTGCGCACACAACATGGACAAACAAAAGCAAAAGACAGTACCTGGCCTATCAATCCAATGGAAACTCATAGGCAACACAGTCCATTGGACTAGACAATTACATGGAGACATACAAAGTCCATGGGCCTTGCCTCAGAGTCAAACCCACAACTTCTCGCAGCCAAGCAAAAAGCCTACCACTACACTAACACAGAGAAGTGGGAAACTGATTCTACATTAATTCACATAATCCTACCGACTGCGCACACAACATGGCCAAACAAAAGACAATACCTGGCCTATTCATTCAATGAAAACTCATAGGCAACACAGTCCATTGGACTAGGCAATTACATTCAACCATACAAAGTCCATGGGCTTTGCCTCAAAGTCAAACCCACAACTTCTTGTAACCCAAGGAAAGAGCCTACCACTACACCAACACAGAGAAGAGAATGACTCTACATTAATTCACATAATCCTAGTGACTGCGCACACAACATGACCAAACGAAAACAAAAGACAGTCCCTGGCCTATCAATCCAATGGAAACTCATAGACAACATAGTCCAATGGACTACACAATTACATGCAGCCATACAAAGTCCATGGGCCTTGCCTCAGAGTCATACCCACAATCTCTGGCAGAACAAGCAAAGAGCCTACAACTTCACCAACACAAAGAAGTAGGAAGCTGCGTCTACATTAATTCACATAATCCTAGTGACTGCGCACACAACATGGCCAAACAAAAGCAAAAGACAGTACCTGGCCTATCAATCCAATGGGAACTCATAGGCAACACAGTTAATTGAACTAGGCAATTACATGGAGCCATACAAACTCCATGGGCCTTGCCTCAGAGTCAAACCCACAACCTCTTGCAGCTAAGCAAAGAGCCTTCCACTACAGCAACACAGAGAACTGGGAAACTGATTCTACATTAATTCACATAATGCTACCGACTGCGCACACAACATAACCAAACAAAAGATAATACCTGGCCAATCAATCCAATGGAAACTCATAGGCAACACAGTCCATTGGACTAGGTAATTACACGCAGCCATATAAAGTCCATGGGCTTTGCCTCAGAGTCAAACCCACAATTTCTCGCAGCCCAAGCAAAGAGCCTACCACTACACCAAGACAGAGAAATTGGAAACTGAGTTTACATTAGTTCACATAATCCTAGTGACTGCGCACACAACATGGCCAAACAAAAGCAAAAGACAGTAACTGGCCTATCAATCCAATAGAAACTCATAGGCAACACAGTCCATTGGACTAAGCAATTACATGCAGCCATTCAAAGTCCATGAGCCTTGCTTTAGAGTCGAACCCACAACCTCTCGCAGCCCAAGCAAAGAGCCTACCACTACACCAACACAGAGAAGTGGGAAACTGACTCTACATTAATTCCCATAACCCTAGTGACTGCGCACACAACATGGTCAAACAAAAGCAAAAGGCAGTACCTGGCCTATCAATCCAATGGAAACTCATAGGCAACATAGTCCATTGGACTAGGCAATTACATGCAGCCATACAAAGTCCATGGGCCTTGCCTCAGAGTCAAACCCACAACCTCTGGCAGAACAAGCAAAGAGCCTACAACTACAAAAACACAAAGAAGTAGGAAGCTGCGTCTACATTAATTCACATAATCCTAGTGACTGCGCACACAACATGGCCAAACAAAAGCAGAAGACATTACCTAGCCTATCAAGCCAATGGAAACTCATAGGCAACACAGTCAATTGAACTAGGCGATTACATGCAGCCATACAAACTCCATGGGCCTTGCCTCAGAGTCGAACCCACAATTTCTCGCAGCCCAAGCAAAGAGCCTACCACTACACCAACACAGAGAAGTTGGAATCTGCGTTTACATTAGTTCACATAATCCTAGTGACTGCGCACACAACATGGCCAAACAAAAGCAAAAGACAGTACCTGGCCTATCAATCCGATGGGAACTCATAGGCAACACAGTCAATTGAACTAGGCGATTACATGCAGCCATACAAACTCCATGGGCCTTGCCTCAGAGTCGAACCCACAACCTCTCGCAGCTTAAGCAAAGAGACTACCACTACACCAACACAGAGAATTAGGTGAATGACTCTACATTAATTCACATAATCCTAGTGACTGCGCACACAACATGGCCAAACAAAAGCAAAAGACAGTACCTGGCCTATTAATCCAATGGAAACTCATAGGCAACGCAATCCTTTGGACTAGGCAATAACATGCAGCCATACAAAGTCCATGGGCCTTGCCTCAGAGTCAAAACCACTACCTCTCAAAGCCCAAGCAAAGAGCCTACCACTACACCAACACAGAGAAGTGCGAAATTGACTCAACATAAATTCACATAATCCTAGTGACTGCGCACACAACATGGCCAAACAAAAGCAATAGACAGTCCCTGGCCTATCAATCCAATGGAAACTCATAGACAACATAGTCCATTGGACTAGGCAATTACATGCAGCCATACAAAGTCCATGGGCCTTGCCTCAGAGTCGAACTCACAACCTCTCGCAGCCCAAGAAAAAAGCCTACCACTACATCAACACAGAGAAATGTGAAACTGACTCTACATTAATTCACATAATCCTAGTGACTGCGCACACAACACGGCCAAACAAAAGCAAAAGACAGTACCTGGCCTATCATTCCAATTGAAACTCATAGGTAACATAGTCCATTGGACTAGGCAATCACATGCAGCCATACAAAGTCCATGGGCCTTGCCTCAAAGTTGAACTCACAACCGCTCGCAGCTCTAGCAAAGAGCCTACAACTACACCAACACAGAGAAATGTGAACCTGACTCTACATTAATTCACATAATCCTAGTGACTGCGCACACAACATGGCCAAACAAAAGCAAAAGACAGTACCTGGCCTATAAATCCAATAGAAACTCATAGGCAACACAGTCCATTGGACTAGACAATTACATGGAGACATACAAAGTCCATGGGCCTTGCCTCAGAGTCAAACCCACAACCTCTCGCAGCCAAGCAAAGAGCCTACCACTACACCAACACAGAGAAGTGGGAAACTGATTCTACATTAATTCACATAATCCTACCGACTGCGCACACAACATGGCCAAACAAAAGAAAATACCTGGCCTATCAATCCAATGGAAACTCATAGGCAACACAGTCCATTAGACTAGGCAAATACATGCAGCCATACAAAGCCCATGGGCCTTGCCTCAGAGTCGAACCCACAACCTCTTGTAGCCCAAGCAAAGAGCCTACAAATACACCAACACAGAGAAGTGGAAAACTGATTCTACATTAATTCACATAATCCTAGTGACTGCGCACACAACATGGCCAAACAAAAGCAAAAGACATTACCTGGCCTATAAATCCAATAGAAACTCATAGGCAAAGCAATCAATTGGACTAGGCAATTACATGCAGCCATACAAAGTCCATGGGCCTTGCCTCAGAGTCGAACCCACAACCTCTTGTAGCCCAAGCAAAGAGCCTACCACTACACCAACACAGAGAAGTTGGTACAGAGTTTACATTAGTTCACATAATCCTAGTGACTGTGCACACAACATGGCCAAACAAAAGCAAAAGACAGTCCCTGGCCTATCAATCCAATGGAAACTCATATACAACATAGTCCATTGGACTAGGCAATTACATGCAGCCATACAAAGTCCATGGGCCTTGCCTCAGAGTCAAACCCACAACCTCTGGCAGAACAAGCAAAGAGCTTACAACTACACCAACACAAAAAAGTAGGAAGCTGCGTCTACATTAATTTACATATTCCTAGCGACTGCGCACACAACATGGCCAAACAAAAGCAAAAGACATTACCTGGCCTATCAAGCCAATGGAAACTCATAGGCAACACAGTCCATTGGACTAAACAATTACATGCAGCCATACAAAGTCCATGGGCTTTGCCTCAGAGTCAAACCCACAATTTCTCGCATCCCAAGCAAAGAGCCTACCACTACAACAACACAGACAAGTTGGAAACTGAGTTTACATTAGTTCACATAATCCTAGTGACTGTGCACACAACATGGCGAAACAAATGCAAAAGACATTATCTGGCCTATCAATCCAATGGAAACTCATAGGCAACACAGTCCATTAGACTAGGCAAACACATGCAGCCATACAAAATTCATGGGCCTTGCCTCAGAGTCGAACCCACAACCTCTTGGAGAACAAGCAAAGAGCCTACCACTAAACCAACACAGAGAAGTTGGAAACTGATTCTACATTAATTCACATAATCCTACCGACTGCGCACACAACATGGCTAAACAAAAGCAAAAGACAGTACCTGGCTTATCAATCCAATGGAAACTCATAGGCAACACAGTCCATTGGACTAGGCAATAACATGCAGCCATAAAAAGTCCATGGGCCTTGCCTCAGAGTCAAACCCACAACCTCTCGCAGCTCAAGCAAAGAGCCTACCACTACACCAACACAGAGAAATGTGAACCTGCCTCTACATTAATTCACATAATCCTAGTGAGTGCGCACACAACATGGCCAAACGAAAACAAAAGACAGTACCTGGCCTATCAATCCAATGGAAACTCATAGGCAACACAGTCCATTGGACTAGGCAATTACATGCAGCCATAAAAAGTCCATGGGCCTTGCCTCAGAGTCAAACCCACAACCTCTCGCAGCCCAAGCAAAGAGCCTACCACTACACCAACACAGAGAAATGTGAAACTGACTCTACATTAATTCACATAATCCTAGTGACTGCGCACACAACATGGCCAAACGAAAGCAAAAGTCAATACCTGGCCTATCAATCCAATGGAAACTCATAGGCAACAAAGTCCATTGGACTAGGCAATTACATGCAGCCATAAAAAGTCCATGGGCCTTGCCTCAGAGTCAAACCCACAACCTCTCACAGCCCAAGCAAAGAGCCTACCACTACACCAACAAAGAGAAATGTGAAACTGACTCTACATTAATTCACATATTCCTAGTGACTGCGCACACAACATGGCCAAACAAAAGCAAAAGAAAGCACCTGGCCTATCAATCTAATGGAAACTCATAGGTAACGCAGTCCATTGGACTATGCAATTACATGCAGCCATACAAAGTCCATGGGCCTTGCCTCAGAGTCGAACTCACAACCTCTCGCAGCCCAACAAAAAAGCCTACCACTTCAGCAACACAGAGAAGTGTGAAACTGTCTCTACATTAACTCACATAATCCTAGTGACTGCGCACAAAACATGGCCAAACGAAAACAAAAGACAGTACCTGGCCTATCAATCCATTGGACTAGGCAATTACATGCAGCCATACAAAGTCCATGGGCCTTGCCTCAGAGTCAAACCCACAACCTCTTACAGCCCAAGCAAAGAGCCTACCACTACACCAACACAGAGAAGTGCGAAACTGACTCAACATAAATTCACATAATCCTAGTGACTGCGCACACAACATGGCCAAACAAAAGCTAAAGACAGTCCCTTGCCTATCAATCCAATGGAAACTCATAGACAACATAGTCCATTGGAATAGGCAATTACATGCAGCCTCACAAAGTCCATGGGCCATGCCGCAGAGTCAAACCCACAACCTCTCGCAGCCAAGCAAAGCAGCTTCCACTACACCAACACAGAGAAGTGGGAAACGGATTCTACATTAATTCACATAATCCTAGTGAATGCGCACACAACATGGCCAAACAAAAGCAAAAGACATTACCTGGCCTATCAGGCCAATGGAAACTCATAGGCAACACAGTCCATTGAACTAGGCGATTACATGCAGCCATACAAAGTCCATGGGCCATGCCGCAGAGTCAAACCCACAACCTCTCGCAGCCAAGCAAAGCAGCTTCCACTACACCAACACAGAGAAGTGGGAAACGGATTCTACATTAATTCACATAATCCTAGTGACTGCGCACACAACATGGCCAAACAAAAGCAAAAGACAATACTGGCCTATCAATCCAATGGAAACTCGTAGGCAACACAGTCCATTGGACTTGGCAATTACATGCAGCCATACAAAGTCCATGGGCCTTGCCTCAGAGTCAAACCCACAACCTCTGGCAGAACAAGCAAAGAGCCTACAACTACACCAACACAAAGAAGTAGGAAGTTGCGTCTACATTAATTCACATAATCCTAGTGAATGTGCACACAACATGGCCAAACAAAAGCAAAAGACATTACCTGGCCTATCAAGCCAATGGAAACTCATAGGCAACACAGTCCATTGAACTAGACAATTACATGGAGACATACAAAGTCCATGGGCCTTGCCTCAAAGTCAAACCCACAACCTCTCGCAGCCAAGCAAAGAGCCTACCACTACACCAACACAGATAAGTGGGAAACTGATTCTACATTAATTCACATAATCCTACCGACTGCGCACACAACATGGCCAAACAAAAGACAATACCTGGCCTATCAATCCAATGGAAACTCATAGGCAACACAGTCCATTAGACTAGGCAAATACATGCAGCCATACAAAGTTCATGGGCCTTGCCTCAGAGTCAAACCCACAACTTCTTGGAGAACAAGCAAAGAGCCTACCACTAAACCAACACAGAGAAGTTGGAAACCGACTCTACATTAATTCACATAATCCTAGTGACTGCGCACACAACATGGCCAAACAAAAGCAAAAGACAGTACCTGGCCTATCAATCCAATGGAAACTCATAGGTAACACAGTACATTAGACTAGGCAATTAAATGCAGCCATACAAAGCCCATGGGCCTTGCCCCAGAGTCGAACCCACAACCTCTCATAGCCCAAGCAAAGAGCCTACCAATACACCAACACAGAGAAGTGAAAAACTGATTCTACATTAATTCACATAATCCTAGTGACTGCGCACACAACATGGCCAAACAAAAGCAAAAGACAGTACCTGGCCTATCAATCCAATAGAAACTCATAGGCAAAGCAATCACTTGGACTAGGCAATTACATGCAGCCATACAAAGTCCATGGGCCTTGCCTCAGAGTCGAACCCACAACCTCTTGTAGCCCAAGCAAAGAGCCTACCACTAAACCAACACAGAGAAGAGCGAAACTGACTCAACATAAATTCACATAATCCTAGTGACTGCACACACAACATGGCCAAACAAAAGCAAAAGACAGTCCCTGGCCTATCAATCCAATGGAAACTCATATACAACATAGTCCATTGGACTAGGCAATTACATGCAGCCATACAAAGTCCATGGGCCTTGCCTCAGAGTCAAACCCACAACCTCTGGCAGAACAAGCAAAGAGCTTACAACTACACCAACACAAAAAAGTAGGAAGGTGCGTCTACATTAATTCACATATTCCTAGAGACTGCGCACACAACATGGCCAAACAAAAGCAAAAGACATTACCTGGCCTATCAAGCCAATGGAAACTCATAGGCAACACAGTCCATTGGACTTGGCAATTACATGCAGCCATACAAAGTCCATGGGCCTTGCCTCAGAGTCAAACCCACAACCTCTGGCAGAACAAGCAAAGAGCCTACAACTACACCAACACAAAGAAGTAGGAAGTTGCGTCTACATTAATTCACATAATCCTAGTGAATGTGCACACAACATGGCCAAACAAAAGCAAAAGACATTACCTGGCCTATCAAGCCAATGGAAACTCATAGGCAACACAGTCCATTGAACTAGACAATTACATGGAGACATACAAAGTCCATGGGCCTTGCCTCAAAGTCAAACCCACAACCTCTCGCAGCCAAGCAAAGAGCCTACCACTACACCAACACAGATAAGTGGGAAACTGATTCTACATTAATTCACATAATCCTACCGACTGCGCACACAACATGGCCAAACAAAAGACAATACCTGGCCTATCAATCCAATGGAAACTCATAGGCAACACAGTCCATTAGACTAGGCAAATACATGCAGCCATACAAAGTTCATGGGCCTTGCCTCAGAGTCAAACCCACAACTTCTTGGAGAACAAGCAAAGAGCCTACCACTAAACCAACACAGAGAAGTTGGAAACCGACTCTACATTAATTCACATAATCCTAGTGACTGCGCACACAACATGGCCAAACAAAAGCAAAAGACAGTACCTGGCCTATCAATCCAATGGAAACTCATAGGTAACACAGTACATTAGACTAGGCAATTAAATGCAGCCATACAAAGCCCATGGGCCTTGCCCCAGAGTCGAACCCACAACCTCTCATAGCCCAAGCAAAGAGCCTACCAATACACCAACACAGAGAAGTGAAAAACTGATTCTACATTAATTCACATAATCCTAGTGACTGCGCACACAACATGGCCAAACAAAAGCAAAAGACAGTACCTGGCCTATCAATCCAATAGAAACTCATAGGCAAAGCAATCAATTGGACTAGGCAATTACATGCAGCCATACAAAGTCCATGGGCCTTGCCTCAGAGTCGAACCCACAACCTCTTGTAGCCCAAGCAAAGAGCCTACCACTAAACCAACACAGAGAAGAGCGAAACTGACTCAACATAAATTCACATAATCCTAGTGACTGCACACACAACATGGCCAAACAAAAGCAAAAGACAGTCCCTTGCCTATCAATCCAATGGAAACTCATATACAACATAGTCCATTGGACTAGGCAATTACATGCAGCCATACAAAGTCCATGGGCCTTGCCTCAGAGTCAAACCCACAACCTCTGGCAGAACAAGCAAAGAGCTTACAACTACACCAACACAAAAAAGTAGGAAGGTGCGTCTACATTAATTCACATATTCCTAGAGACTGCGCACACAACATGGCCAAACAAAAGCAAAAGACATTACCTGGCCTATCAAGCCAATGGAAACTCATAGGCAACACAGTCCATTGGACTAAACAATTACATGCAGCCATACAAAGTCCATGGGCTTTGCCTCTGAGTCAAACCCACAATTTGTCGCAGCCCAAGCAAAGAGCCTACCACTACACCAACACAGACAAGATGGAAACTGAGTTTACATTAGTTCACATAATCCTAGTGACTGTGCACACAACATTGCGAAACAAATGCAAAAGACATTATCTGGCCTATCAATCCAATGGAAACTCATAGGCAACACAGTCCATTAGACTAGGCAAATACATGCAGCCATACAAAGTTCATGGGCCTTGCCTCAGAGTCGAACCCACAACCTCTTGGAGAACAAGCAAAGAGCCTACCACTAAACCAACACAGAGAAGTTGGAAACTGACTCTACATTAATTCACATAATCCTAGTGACTGCGCACACAACATGGCCAAACAAAAGCAAAAGACAGTACCTGGCCTATCAATCCAATGGAAACTCATAGGCAACACAGTCCATTGGACTAGACAATTACATGGAGACATACAAAGTCCATGGGCCTTGCTTCAGAGTCAAACCCACAACCTCTCGCAGCCAAGCAAAGAGCCTACCACTACACCAATACAGAGAAGTGGGAAACTGATTCTACATTAATTCACATAATCCTACCGACTGCGCACACAACATGGCTAAACAAAAGCAAAAGACAGTACCTGGCTTATCAATCCAATGGAAACTCATAGGCAACACAATCCATTGAACTAGGCAATAACATGCAGCCATACAAAGTCCATGGGCCTTGCCTCAAAGTCGAACTCACAACCTCTCGCAGCTCAAGCAAAGAGCCTACCACTACACCAACACAGAGAAATGTGAACCTGCCTCTACATTAATTCACATAATCCTAGTGACTGCGCACACAACATGGCCAAACGAAAGCAAAAGTCCATACCTGGCCTATCAATCCAATGGAAACTCATAGGCAACACAGTCCATTGGACTAGGCAATTACATGCAGCCATAAAAAGTCCATGGGCCTTGCCTCAGAGTCAAACCCACAACTTCTCGCAGCCCGAGCAAAGATCCTACCACTACACCAACACAGAGAAATGTGAAACTGACTCTACATTAATTCACATAATCCTAGTGACTGCGCACACAACATGGCCAAACGAAAGCAAAAGTCAATACCTGGCCTATCAATCCAATGGAAACTCATAGGCAACACAGTCCAGTGGACTAGGCAATTACATGCAGTTATACAAAGTCCATGAACCTTGCATTAGAGTCAAACCCACAACTTCTCGCAGCCAAAGCAAAGAGCCTACCACTACACCAACACAGAGAAGTTTGAAACTGACTCTTCATTAACTCACATAATCCTAGTGACTGCGCACACAACATGGCCAAACGAAAGCAAAAGACAGTACCTGGCCTATCAATCCAATGGAAACTCATAGGCAACACAGTCCATTAGACTAGGCAACTACATACAGCCATAATAAGTCCATGGGCCTTGCCCCAGAGTCAAACCCACAACATCTACGCTGCCCAAGCAAAGAGCCTACCACTACACCAACACAGAGATATGTGAAACTGACTCTACAAATTATTCACATAATCCTAGTGACTGTGCACACAACATGGCCAAACGAAAGCAAAAGACAGTACCTGGCCTATCAATCCAATGGAAACTCATAGGTAACACAGTCCATTGGACTATGCAATTACATGCAGCCATACAAAGTCCATGGGCCTTGCCTCAGAGTCGAACTCACAACCTCTCGCACCCCAAGAAAAAAAGCCTACCACTACACCAACACAGAGAAGTGCGAAACTAATTGAACATAAATTCACATAATCCTAGTGACTGCGCACACAACATGGCCAAACGAAAGCAAAAGACAGTACCTGGCCTATCAATCCAATGGAAACTCATAGGTAACACAGTCCATTGGACTATGCAATTACATGCAGCCATACAAAGTCCATGGGCCTTGCCTCAGAGTCGAACTCACAACCTCTCGCAGCCCAAGAAAAAAGCCTTCCACTACAGCAACACAGAGAAGTGTGAAACTGACTCTACATTAATTCACATAATCCTAGTGACTGCGCACACAACATGGCCAAACAAAAGCAAAAGACAGTACCTGGCCTATCATTCCAATTAAAACTCATAGGCAACATAGTCCATTGGACTAGGCAATAACATGCAGCCATACAATCCCATGGGCCTTGCCTCAAAGTCGAACTCACAACCTCTCGCAGCTCAAGCAAAGAGCCTACCACTACACCAACACAGAGAAATCTGAACCTGACTCTACATTAATTCACATAATCCTAGTGACTGCGCACACAACATGGCCAAACAAAAGCAAAAGGCAGTACCTGGCCTATCAATCCAATGGGAACTCATAGGCAACACAGTCAATTGAACTACGCAATTATATGCAGCCATACAAACTCCATGGGCCTTGCCTCAGAGTCAAACCCACAACCTCTCGCAGCTTAAGCAAAGAGCCTACCCCTAAACCAACACAGAGAAGTTGGGAACTGACTCTACATTAATTCACATAATCCTAGTGACTGCGCACACAACATGGCCAAACAAAAGCAAAAGACGGTACCTGGCCTATCAATCCAATGGAAACTCATAGGCAACACAGTCCATTGGACTAGACAATTACATGGAGACATAAAAAGTCCATGGGCCTTGCCTCAGAGTCAAACCCACAACCTCGCGCAGCCAAGCAAAGAGCCTACTACTACACCAACACAGAAAAGTGGGAAACTGGTACTACATTAATTCACATAATCCTACCGACTGCGCACACAACATGGCCAAACAAAAGCAAAAGTCAGTACCTGGCTTATCAATCCAATGGAAACTCATAGGCAACACAGTCCATTGGACTAGAAAATTACATGGAGACATACAAAGTCCATGGGCCTTGCCTCAGAGTCAAACCCACAACCTCTCGCAGCCAAGCAAAGAGCCTACCACTACACCAACACAGAGAAGTGGGAAACTGATTCTACATTAATTCACATAATCCTACCGACTGCGCACACAACATGGCTAAACAAAAGACAATACCTGGCCTATCAATTCAATGGAAACTCATAGGCAACACAGTCCATTGGACTAGGCAATTACATGCAGCCATACAAAGTCCATGGGCTTTGCCTAAAAGTCAAACCCACAACTTCTCGCAGCCCAAGCAAAGAGCCTACCACTACACCAACACAGAGAAGTGGGAAACTGATTCTACATTAATTCACATAATCCTACCGACTGCGCACACAACATGGCCAAACAAAAGACAATTCCTGGCCTATCAATCCAATGGAAACTCATAGGCAACACAGTCCATTAGACTAGTCAAATACATGCAGCCATACAAAGTTCATGGGCCTTGCCTCAGAGTCGAACCCACATCCTCTTGGAGAACAAGCAAAGAGCCTACCACTAAACCAACACAGAGAAGTTGGAAACTGACTCTACATTAATTCACATAATCCTAGTGACTGCGCACACAACATGGCCAAACAAAAGCAAAAGACATTACCTGGCCTATCAATCCAATGTAAACTCATAGGTAACACAGTACATTGGACTAGGCAATTGCATGCAGCCATACAAAGCCCATGGGCCTTGCCCCAGAGTCAAACCCACAACCTCTCGTAGCCCAAGCAAAGAGCCTACCAATACACCAACACAGAGAAGTGGAAAACAGATTCTACATTAATTCACATAATCCTAGTGACTGCGCACACAACATGGCCAAACAAAAGCAAAAGACGGTACCTGGCCTATCAATCCAACGGAAACTCATAGGCAACGCAATCAATTGGACTAGGCAATTACATGCAGCCATACAAAGTCCATGGGCCTTGTCTCAGAGTCAAACCCACAACCTCTCTCAGCCCAAGCAAAGAGCCTACCACTACACCAACACAGAGAAGAGCGAAACTGTCTCAACATAAATTCACATAATCCTAGTGACTGCGCACACAACATGGCCAAACAAAATCAAAAGACAGTCCCTGGCCTATCAATCCAATGGAAACTCATAGACAACATAGTCCATTGGACTAGGCAATTACATGCAGCCATACAAAGTCCATGGGCCTTGCCTCAGAGTCAAACCCACAACCTCTGGCAGAACAAGCAAAGAGCTTACAACTACACCAACACAAAAAAGTAGGAAGCTGCGTCTACATTAATTCACATATTCCTAGTGACTGCGCACACAACATGGCCAAACAAAAGCAAAAGACATTACCTGGCCTATCAAACCAGTGGAAACTCATAGGCAACACAGTCCATTGGACAAGACAATTACATGCAGCCATACAAAGTCCATGGGCTTTGCCTCAGAGTCAAACCCACAATTTCTCGCAGCCCAAGCAAAGAGCCTACCACTACACCAACACAGAGAAGTTGGTAACAGAGTTTACATTAGTTCACATAATCCTAGTGACTGTGCACACAACATGGCCAAACAAATGCAAAAGACATTATCTGGCCTATCAATCCAATGGAAACTCATAGGCAACGCAGTCCATTAGACTAGGCAAATACATGCAGCCATACAAAGTTCATGGGCCTTGCCTCAGAGTCGAACCCACAACCTCTTGGAGAACAAGCAAAGAGCCTACCACTAAACCAACACAGAGAAGTTGGAAGCTGACTCTACATTAATTCACATAATCCTAGTGACTGCGCACACAACATGGCCAAACAAAAGCAAAAGACAGTACCTGGCCTATCAATCCAATGGAAACTCATAGGCAACACAGTCCATTGGACTAGACAATTACATGGAGACATACAAAGTCCATGGGCCTTGCTTCAGAGTCAATCCCACAACCTCTCGCAGCCAAGCAAAGAGCCTACCACTACACCAATACAGAGAAGTGGGAAACTGATTCTACATTAATTCACATAATCCTACCGACTGCGCACACAACATGGCTAAACAAAAGCAAAAGACAGTACCTGGCTTATCAATCCAATGGAAACTCATAGGCAACACAATCCATTGGACTAGGCAATAACATGCAGCCATACAAAGTCCATGGGCCTTGCCTCAAAGTCGAACTCACAACCTCTCGCAGCTCAAGCAAAGAGCCTACCACTACACCAACACAGAGAAATGTGAACCTGCCTCTACATTAATTCACATAATCCTAGTGACTGCGCACACAACATGGCCAAACGAAAGCAAAAGTCCATACCTGGCCTATCAATCCAATGGAAACTCATAGGCAACACAGTCCATTGGACTAGGCAATTACATGCAGCCATAAAAAGTCCATGGGCCTTGCCTCAGAGTCAAACCCACAACTTCTCGCAGCCCAAGCAAAGATCCTACCACTACACCAACACAGAGAAATGTGAAACTGACTCTACATTAATTCACATAATCCTAGTGACTGCGCACACAACATGGCCAAACGAAAGCAAAAGCCAATACCTGGCCTATCAATCCAATGGAAACTCATAGGCAACACAGTCCAGTGGACTAGGCAATTACATGCAGTTATACAAAGTCCATGAACCTTGCATTAGAGTCAAACCCACAACTTCTCGCAGCCAAAGCAAAGAGCCTACCACTACACCAACACAGAGAAGTTTGAAACTGACTCTTCATTAACTCACATAATCCTAGTGACTGCGCACACAACATGGCCAAACGAAAGCAAAAGACAGTACCTGGCCTATCAATCCAATGGAAACTCATAAGCAACACAGTCCATTAGACTAGGCAACTACATACAGCCATAATAAGTCCATGGGCCTTGCCCCAGAGTCAAACCCACAACATCTACGCTGCCCAAGCAAAGAGCCTACCACTACACCAACACAGAGATATGTGAAACTGACTCTACAAATTATTCACATAATCCTAGTGACTGTGCACACAACATGGCCAAACGAAAGCAAAAGACAGTACCTGGCCTATCAATCCAATGGAAACTCATAGGTAACACAGTCCATTGGACTATGCAATTACATGCAGCCATACAAAGTCCATGGGCCTTGCCTCAGAGTCGAACTCACAACCTCTCGCAGCCCAAGAAAAAAGCCTACCACTACACCAACACAGAGAAGTGCGAAACTAATTGAACATAAATTCACATAATCCTAGTGACTGCGCACACAACATGGCCAAACGAAAGCAAAAGACAGTACCTGGCCTATCAATCCAATGGAAACTCATAGGTAACACAGTCCATTGGACTATGCAATTACATGCAGCCATACAAAGTCCATGGGCCTTGCCTCAGAGTCGAACTCACAACCTCTCGCAGCCCAAGAAAAAAGCCTACCACTACAGCAACACAGAGAAGTGTGAAACTGACTCTACATTAATTCACATAATCCTAGTGACTGCGCACACAACATGGCCAAACAGAAGCAAAAGACAGTACCTGGCCTATCATTCCAATTAAAACTCATAGGCAACATAGTCCATTGGACTAGGCAATAACATGCAGCCATACAACGTCCATGGGCCTTGCCTCAAAGTCGAACTCACAACCTCTCGCAGCTCAAGCAAAGAGCCTACCACTACACCAACACAGAGAAATGTGAACCTGACTCTACATTAATTCACATAATCCTAGTGACTGCGCACACAACATGGCCAAACAAAAGCAAAAGGCAGTACCTGGCCTATCAATCCAATGGGAACTCATAGGCAACACAGTCAATTGAACTACGCAATTATATGCAGCCATACAAACTCCATGGGCCTTGTCTCAGAGTCAAACCCACAACCTCTCTCAGCCCAAGCAAAGAGGCTACCACTAAACCAACACAGAGAAGTTGGAAACTGACTCTACATTAATTCACATAATCCTAGTGACTGCGCACACAACATGGCCAAACAAAAGCAAAAGACATTACCTGGCCTATCAATCCAATGTAAACTCATAGGTAACACAGTACATTGGACTAGGCAATTGCATGCAGCCGGACTAGGCAATTGCATGCAGCCATACAAAGCCCATGGGCCTTGCCCCAGAGTCAAACCCACAACCTCTCTCAGCCCAAGCAAAGAGCCTACCAATACACCAACACAGAGAAGTGGAAAACAGATTCTACATTAATTCACATATTCCTAGTGACTGCGCACACAACATGGCCAAACAAAAGCAAAAGACATTACCTGGCCTATCAAACCAGTGGAAACTCATAGGCAACACAGTCCATTGGACAAGACAATTACATGCAGCCATACAAAGTCCATGGGCTTTGCCTCAGAGTCAAACCCACAATTTCTCGCAGCCCAAGCAAAGAGCCTACCACTACACCAACACAGAGAAGTTGGTAACAGAGTTTACATTAGTTCACATAATCCTAGTGACTGTGCACACAACATGGCCAAACAAATGCAAAAGACATTATCTGGCCTATCAATCCAATGGAAACTCATAGGCAACACAGTCCATTAGACTAGGCAAATACATGCAGCCATATAAAGTTCATGGGCCTTGCCTCAGAGTCGAACCCACAACCTCTTGGAGAACAAGCAAAGAGCCTACCACTAAACCAACACAGAGAAGTAGGTGAATGACTCTACATTAATTCACATAATCCTAGTGACTGCGCACACAACATGGCCAAACAAAAGCAAAAGACAGTATCTGGCCTATCAATCCAATTGAAGCTCATAAGCAACATAGTCCATTGGACTAGGCAATAACATGCAGCCATACAATGTCCATGGGCCTTGCCTCAAAGTCAAACTCATAACCTCTGGCAGTTTAAGCAAAGAGCCTACTACTACACCAACACAGAGAAATGTGAACCTGACTCTACATTAATTCACATAAACCTAGTGACTGCGCACACAACATGGCCAAACGAAAGAAAAAGTCAATACCTGGCCTATCAATCCAATGGAAACTCATAGGCAACACAGTCCATTATACTAGGCAATTACATGCAGCCATAAAAAGTCCAAGGGCCTTGCCTCAGAGTCAAATCCACAACCTCTCGCAGCTCAAGCAAAGAGCCTACCACTACACCAACACAGAGAAATGTGAAACTGACTCTATATTAATTCACATAATCCTAGTGACTGCGCACACAACATGGCCAAACGAAAGCAAAAGTCAATACCTGGCCTATCAATCCAATGGAAACTCATAGGCAAACAGTCCTTTGGACTAGGCAATTAGATGCAGCCATACAAAGTCCATGAGCCTTGCATTTGAGTCGAACTCACAACCTCTCCCAGCCCAAGCAAAGAGCCTACCACTACACCAACACAGAGAAGTGGAAAACCAATTCTACATTAATTCACATAATCCTAGTGACTGCGCACACAACATGGCCAAACAAAAGCAAAAGACAGTACCTGGCCTATCAATCCAATGGAAACTCATGGGCAACACTGTCCATTGGACTAGACGATTACATGGAGACATACAAAGTCCATGGGCCTTCGCCTCAGAGTCAAGCCCACAACCTCTCGCAGCTAAGCAAAGAGCCTACCACTACACCAACACAGAGAAGTGTGTAACTGATTCTACATTAATTTACATAATCCTATCGACTGCGCACACAACATGGCCAAACAAAAGACGATACCTGGCCTATCAATTCAATGGAAACTCATAGGCAACACAGTCCATTGAACTGGGCGATTACATGCAGCCATACAAAGTCCATGGGCCTTGCCTCAGAGTCAAACCCACAACCTCTCGCAGCTTAAGCAAAGAGACTACCACCACACCAACACAGAGAAATACGTGAATGACTCTACATTAATTCACATAATCCTAGTGACTGCGCACATAACATGGCCAAACAAAAGCAAAAGACAGTACCTGGCCTATCAATCCAATTGAAACTCATAAGCAACAAAGTCCATTGGACTAGGCAATAACATGCAGCCATACAAAGTCCATGGGCCTTGCCTCAAAGTCGAATTCACACCCTCTCGCAGCTCAAGCAAAGAGCCTACCACTACACCAACACAGAGAAATGTGAAACTGACTCTACATTAATTCACATAATCCTAGTGACTGCGCACACAACATGGCCAAACAAAAGCAAAAGAAAGCACCTGGCCTATCAATCAAATAGAAACTCATAGACAACATAGTCCATTGGACTAGGCAATTACATGCAGCCATACAAAGTCCATGGGCCTTGCCTCAGAGTCGAACTCACAACCTCTCGCAGCCCAAGAAAAAAGCATACCACTACAGTCTAGTCGGTGACTTGCCGACTCCATGTAGATCTACTGAGTCTTTCTATGCTCATCATTTAAATGAACATTATCCATGCAGCTTAAAATTCATCCAATGGGAGAAGTAATCTTGTCCAACCAATCGATGAGGACGCAGTGTATCCTAAGGGAAGGTTATGGCTATTAAATGGTCTTCTTTAAGCCACCAGGGTTGTTGAAGGTTGATGGATGCTGATGGATCCAGTCTAAGCTCTTTGGAGCTGACTAGAGGATCAGGATATCTTATGGCTTCAATCTAGGGACTCCGGATCCGGTTGGAGACCATATCCACAGCCTAGGGATTTTGACTCCGGCTGCCAGGATTTTAACATCAAACCAGGACTACATAAGGAGGACACTCAGGTTGGGACAGTTCAGTCACCTGTTACAGACTTTGCAGACCTCAGACAGCTTGGAACCTGTGAGGCATGGACATTCTAAATCCCTGGTGAGCCAGCAGAAGGGTGAGACTCTGTTGCCTGTTAAATTTGTGTGTTTTGCTGGTTATGTGCCGTTAATTGTTTGGGGATCCAATAAAGTCTAATTATTGTGGTTCCCTCACCCTGTGTTGTCTGAGTAGTGTTACGCCCACGGATAAGGAGGCCGGCGTTCAGTTGGGATGAGCCCTGAGCAACGCTGTCTTTCTAAAGGCAGCGGGTTTTAGTGGACGAGAGCACCCACTGAGCCCCGTGTCTCCACACCTACCACTACACCAACACAGAGAAGTTGGTAACTGAGTCTACATTAATTCACATAATCCTAGTGACTGCGCACACAACATGGCCAAACAAAAGCAAAAGACAGTACCTGGCCTATCAATCCAATGGAAACTCATAGGCAACACAGTCCATTGGACTAGACAATTACATGGAGACATACAAAGTCCATGGGCCTTGCCTCAGAGTCAAACCCACAACCTCTCGCAGCCAAGCAAAGAGCCTACCACTACACCAACACAGAGAAGTGGGAAACTGATTCTACATTAATTCACATAATCCTTCCGACTGCGCACACAACATGGCCAAACAAAAGAAAATACCTGGCCTATCAATTCAATGGAAACTCATAGGCAACACAGTCCATTGGACTAGCCAATTACATGCATCCATACAAAGTCCATGGGCTTTGCCTCAGAGTCGAACCCACAATTTCTCGTAACCCAAGCAAAGAGCCTACCACTACACCAACACAGAAAAGTAGAAGAATGACTCTACATTAATTCACATAATCCTAGTGACTGCGCACACAACATGGCCAAATAAAAGCAAAAGACAGTACCTGGTCTATCAATCCAATTGAAACTCATAGGCAACATAGTTCATTGGACTAGGCAATAACATGCAGCCATACAAAGTCGAACTCACAACTTCTCGCAGCGCAAGCAAAGAGCCTACCACTACACCAACACAGAGAAATGTGAACCTGACTCTACATTAATTCACATAATCCTAGTGACTGCGCACACAACATGGCCAAACAAAAGCAAAAGACAGTACTTGGCCTATCAATCCAATGGAAACTCATAGGTAACACAGTACATTGGACTAGGCAATTACATGCAGCCATACAAAGCCCATGGGCCTTGCCCCAGAGTCGAACCCACAACCTCTCGTAGCCCAAGCAAAGAGCGTACCAATACACCAACACAGAGAAGTGGAAAACCGATTCTACATTAATTCACATAATCCTAGTGACTGCGCACACAACATGGCCAAACAAAAGCAAAAGACAGTAATTGGCCTATCAATTCAATGGAAACTCATAGGCAACACAGTCCATTGGACTAAACAATTACATGGAGACATACAAAGTCCATGGGCCTTGCCTCAGAGTCAAACCCACAACCTCTCGCAGCCAAGCAAAGAGCCTACCACTACACCAACACAGAGAAGTGGGAAACTGATTCTACATTAATTCACATAATCCTTCCGACTGCGCACACAACATGGCCAAACAAAAGAAAATACCTGGCCTATCAATTCAATGGAAACTCAAAGGCAACACAGTCCATTGGACTAGCCAATTACATGCATCCATACAAAGTCCATGGGCTTTGCCTCAGAGTCAAACCCATAACTTCTCGCAGCCCAAGCAAAGAGCCTACCACTACACCAACACAAAGAAGTTGGTAACCGAGTCTACATTAATTCACATAATCCTAGTGACTGCGCACACAACATGGCCAAACAAAAGAAAAAGGCAGTACCTGGCCTATCAATCCAATAGAAACTCATAGGCAACATAGTCCATTGAACTGGGCGATTACATATAGCCATACAAAGTCAATGGGCCTTGCCTCAGAGTCGAACCCACAACTTCTCGTAAACCAAGCAAAGAGCCTTCCACTACACCAACACAGAGAAGTGCGAAACTGACTCAACAAAAATTCACATAATCCTAGTGACTGCGCACACAACATGGCCAAACAAAAGCAAAAGATAGTCCCTGGCCTATCAATCCAATGGAAACTCATAGACAACATAGTCCATTGGACTAGGCAATTACATGCAGCCATTCAAAGTCCATGGGCCTTGCCTCAAAGTCGAACTCACAACCTCTCACAGCTCAAGCAAAGAGCCTACCACTACACCAACACAGAGCAATGTGAACCTGACTCTACATTAATTCACATAATCCTAGTGACTGCGCACACAACATGGCCAAACGAAAACAAAAGACAGTACCTGGCCTATCAATCCAATGGAAACTCATAGGCAACACAGTCCATTGGACTAGGCAATTACATGCAGCCATAAAAAGTCCATGAGCCTTGCCTCAGAGTCAAACCCACAACCTCCCGCAGCCCAAGCAAAGAGGCTACCACTACACCAACACAGAGAAATGTGAAACTAACTCTACATTAATTCACATAATCCTAGTGACTGCGCACACAACATGGCCAAACGAAAGCAAAAGACTGTACCAGGCCTATCAATCCAATGGAAACTCATAGACAACGCAATCCATTGGACTAGGCAATTACATGCAGCCACACAAAGTCCATGGGCCTTGCCTCAGAGTCAAACCCACAACCTCTCACAGCCCAAGCAAAGAGCCTACCACTACACCAACACAGAAAAGTGCGAAACTGACTCAACATAAATTCACATAATCCTAGTGACTGCGCACACAACATGGCCAAACAAAAGCAAAAGACAGTCCCTGGCCTATCAATCCAATGGAAACTCATAGACAATATAGTCCATTAGACTATTCAATTACATGCAACCACACAAAGTCCATGGGCCTTGCCTCAGAGTCAAACCCACAACCTCTGGCAGAACAAGCAAAGAGCCAACAACTACACCAACACAAAAAAGTAGGAAGCTGCGTCTACATTAATTCACATAATCCTAGTGCCTGCGCACACAACATGACCAAACAAAAGCAAAAGACATTACCTGGCCTATCAAGCCAATGGAATCTCATAGGCAACACAGTCCATTGAACTAGGCAATTACATGCAGCCATACAAATTCCATGGTCCTTGCCTCAGAGTCAAACCCACAACCTCTCGCAGCCAAGCAAAGAGCCTTCCACTACACCAACACAGAGAAGTGGGAAACTGATTCTACATTAATTCACATAATCCTACCGACTGCGCACACAACATAACTAGAGATGAGCGAACCGGTCCCGGTTCGGCTCGAGGTTGGTTCGCCGAACGGACCTCCCGTTCGAGTTCGGCTCGTCGAACCTTCGACGAACCGAACTCGAACTGCATAGGAAACAATGGCAGGCAATCACAAACACAGAAAAACACCTAGAAAACACCCTCAAAGGTGTCCAAAAGGTGATAAACAACTCACAACACAACACAAACACATGGGAAAGTGACAAGGACATGTACTCATGCGAAAACAAAACAGCTGGAAAAGGAAAAACAGGAGGACACATCGATGCCATTACTGTGCAACTTGAGCCCTGCTCATTTTAGGCTTCCAATCTGGATAAATTGCCTGAGATTGCCACGTACGCCTTGGGGATCTTGTCGTGTCCTGCAGCCAGTGTTCTCTCGGAACCTGTCTTCAGTGCTGCTGGGGGTCTGCTGGCAGATAAGTATGGGGAGATAAGGTATGCACACCAGTGACTATGGAAGGGGAATACATGGAATAGCAGAAACTGCTGTGTGAATACTGACATGAAAAATTCAATAGCTATTTGTAAGAATGAAATGTGAAAAATGGAACCTGCATTACTGCCATGAATATATGAATAAAGAGAAATTTAGCTACTGAATTGATCAATGCAGAAGAGCCCCAACACTACGCCAAAGTATTTCTCTACGTTGGGGTCCCTAGCTTGTGTGTGTCCTCTCATGCAGTTAAAAAACTTACCGTGTATGGGACGCTGAGACCCAGGCTATATATGCGTATAATGTGGATTGGCAATAGGTGTGTATGGGGAGGGTTCACAAACGAAAAACTACTAACATTAAGGAATAACGTTTGGAACTCCATTCTATGTCTGAACTGGGTGCAAAAAACCCAAAAAACATCACTATGGGGAGATAAGGTATGCACACCAGTGACTATGGAAGGGGAATACATGGAATAGCAGAAACTGCTGTGTGAATACTGACATGAAAAATTCAATAGCTATTTGTAAGAATGAAATGTGAAAAATGGAACCTGCATTACTGCCATGAATATATGAATAAAGAGAAATTTAGCTACTGAATTGATCAATGCAGAAGAGCCCCAACACTACGCCAAAGTATTTCTCTACGTTGGGGTCCCTAGCTTGTGTGTGTCCTCTCATGCAGTTAAAAAACTTACCGTGTATGGGACGCTGAGACCCAGGCTATATATGCGTATAATGTGGATTGGCAATAGGTGTGTATGGGGAGGGTTCACAAACGAAAAACTACTAACATTAAGGAATAACGTTTGGAACTCCATTCTATGTCTGAACTGGGTGCAAAAAACCCAAAAAACATCACTATGGGGAGATAAGGTATGCACACCAGTGACTATGGAAGGGGAATACATGGAATAGCAGAAACTGCTGTGTGAATACTGACATGAAAAATTCAATAGCTATTTGTAAGAATGAAATGTGAAAAATGGAACCTGCATTACTGCCATGAATATATGAATAAAGAGAAATTTAGCTACTGAATTGATCAATGCAGAAGAGCCCCAACACTACGCCAAAGTATTTCTCTACGTTGGGGTCCCTAGCTTGTGTGTGTCCTCTCATGCAGTTAAAAAACTTACCGTGTATGGGACGCTGAGACCCAGGCTATATATGCGTATAATGTGGATTGGCAATAGGTGTGTATGGGGAGGGTTCACAAACGAAAAACTACTAACATTAAGGAATAACGTTTGGAACTCCATTCTATGTCTGAACTGGGTGCAAAAAACCCAAAAAACATCACTATGGGGAGATAAGGTATGCACACCAGTGACTATGGAAGGGGAATACATGGAATAGCAGAAACTGCTGTGTGAATACTGACATGAAAAACTGACATGCTGGCAGATAAGCACACGCGTCTGTCCACTGACAATGTGGACATGGCTCTCAGAGGACTTTTCTTCCCCTGGGTCAGCCAGGGGAGGCGAAAGGCACGCGTATTTTTGAGAGTGCTTCATGCAAAGCATCGTTTTCTTTTTCAAAAGGGGGCTCAACCGATGCCAGTCAAGTGGGGTGTGTGTGGCCCAGTTAGTGGCAACGAGGGAGACTGTGGTTGGAGTCCCCTCGCTGTGTTTCGAAAAGAACCAAGATGAACAAGTCATGGCTCTCAGAGGACTTTTCTTCCCCTGGGTCAGCCAGGGGACGGGAAAGGCACGCGTATTTTTGAGAGTGCTTCATGCAAAGCATCTTTTTCTTTTTCAAAAGGGGGCTCAACCGATGCCAGTCAAGTGGGGTGTGTGTGGCCCAGTTAGTGGCAACGAGGGAGACTGTGGTTGGAGTCCCCTCGCTGTGTTTCGAAAAGAACCAAGATGAACAAGTCATGGCTCTCAGAGGACTTTTCTTCCCCTGGGTCAGCCAGGGGACGGGAAAGGCACGCGTATTTTTGAGAGTGCTTCATGCAAAGCATCTTTTTCTTTTTCAAAAGGGGGCTCAACCGATGCCAGTCAAGTGGGGTGTGTGTGGCCCAGTTAGTGGCAACGAGGGAGACTGTGGTTGGAGTCCCCTCGCTGTGTTTCGAAAAGAACCAAGATGAACAAGTCATGGCTCTCAGAGGACTTTTCTTCCCCTGGGTCATCCAGGGGACGGGAAAGGCACGCGTATTTTTGAGAGTGCTTCATGCAAAGCATCTTTTTCTTTTTCAAAAGGGGGCTCAACCGATGCCAGTCAAGTGGGGTGTGTGTGGCCCAGTTAGTGGCAACGAGGGAGACTGTGGTTGGAGTCCCCTCGCTGTGTTTCGAAAAGAACCAAGATGAACAAGTCATGGCTCTCAGAGGACTTTTCTTCCCCTGGGTCAGCCAGGGGACGGGAAAGGCACGCGTATTTTTGAGAGTGCTTCATGCAAAGCATCTTTTTCTTTTTCAAAAGGGGGCTCAACCGATGCCAGTCAAGTGGGGTGTGTGTGGCCCAGTTAGTGGCAACGAGGGAGACTGTGGTTGGAGTCCCCTCGCTGTGTTTCGAAAAGAAACAAGATGAACAAGTCATGGCTCTCAGAGGACTTTTCTTCCCCTGGGTCAGCCAGGGGACGGGAAAGGCACGCGTATTTTTGAGAGTGCTTCATGCAAAGCATCTTTTTCTTTTTCAAAAGGGGGCTCAACCGATGCCAGTCAAGTGGGGTGTGTGTGGCCTAGTTAGTGGCAACGAGGGAGACTGTGGTTGGAGTCCCCTCGCTGTGTTTCGAAAAGAAACAAGATGAACAAGTCATGGCTCTCAGAGGACTTTTCTTCCCCTGGGTCAGCCAGGGGACGGGAAAGGCACGCGTATTTTTGAGAGTGCTTCATGCAAAGCATCTTTTTCTTTTTCAAAAGGGGGCTCAACCGATGCCAGTCAAGTGGGGTGTGTGTGGCCCAGTTAGTGGCAACGAGGGAGACTGTGGTTGGAGTCCCCTCGCTGTGTTTCGAAAAGAACCAAGATGAACAAGTCATGGCTCTCAGAGGACTTTTCTTCCCCTGGGTCAGCCAGGGGACGGGAAAGGCACGCGTATTTTTGAGAGTGCTTCATGCAAAGCATCTTTTTCTTTTTCAAAAGGGGGCTCAACCGATGCCAGTCAAGTGGGGTGTGTGTGGCCCAGTTAGTGGCAACGAGGGAGACTGTGGTTGGAGTCCCCTCGCTGTGTTTCGAAAAGAACCAAGATGAACAAGTCATGGCTCTCAGAGGACTTTTCTTCCCCTGGGTCAGCCAGGGGACGGGAAAGGCACGCGTATTTTTGAGAGTGCTTCATGCAAAGCATCTTTTTCTTTTTCAAAAGGGGGCTCAACCGATGCCAGTCAAGTGGGGTGTGTGTGGCCCAGTTAGTGGCAACGAGGGAGACTGTGGTTGGAGTCCCCTCGCTGTGTTTTACATGCTTTTAGAAGGGCATGACATGGCTTGGAGGTTGACTTTCATCATATGCAAACTGTTGGCTACCAAAATGCTGCCTTTCCAACAACTCTGGTTATAGGCAATGAGGAACATACTGATGAAGATGAGACGCAGATACCCGATTGGGATGACAACTTAAATATTCGGTCAGGGCAAGAAGAAACTCGGTCTGAGGGGGAGGGGAGTGCAAACACAACAATTGATGATGAAGTTCTAGATCCCACCTACTGTCAACCCACAGTCAGACACTCGAGGAGGTCAACAGAGGCGGTGGAGGAGGATGCAACCGACGTCGAAGTAACCTGGCGCCTTCCTGGACACAGTCGGAGCACTGGTAGCACGTCTACAACTGCATCCTCAGCCACCACTCTGCCTCTGAGCATTATTCGGGGTGGATCAACAGGTCGCATGGCCTCTAAGCCTTGCCTAGCCTGGTCCTTTTTTGACATAAAAAAAGATCGGCCAAATTATGTGATCTGTAACATTTGGCATGGTTATCTTAGTAGAGGTCAAAACCTCAGCAGTTTGACAACTTCTTCCATGAATCGTCACATGAATAAATATCATATGGCCTGGTGGGAAGCTCACCGTGCTGCAATGCGGCCTAGTGGAGCCAACCATCCACCGCCTGCCCCTTCCAGGGCATCCGCGCGCTCGTCATCTTCTAGGACTGTGGGGACAGCTGTCACACCTGTTTTTCCACCCACAACTTCCACCACTGTAACCGCAACAGGCAGTTTGCTTGGTAGGTCGTCAGTTGGTTTGGAAGGGGAAACAAGTGAGTGTGTACAGCTCTCTCAGACATCGATAGCACCAACTTTGGATGAAGGCAACATCATGTCTCCGCCTGCACTTTCCTCACAAAGCTGCATTTTTCCAGGGACACCCTACTCAACACCGTCTACACACAGCAGCCAGATCTCTGTCCCTCAGATGTGGTCAAATAAAAGGCCACTTCCTGCGACCCATGACAAAGCGAAGAGGTTGACTCTATCCCTCTGTAAGCTGTTGGCTACAGAAATGCTGCCTTTCCGCCTAGTGGACACACAGGATTTTAGAGACCTTATATCTGTCGCTGTGCCCCAGTACCAGATGCCTAGTCGCCACTACTTCTCTAAGAAAGGTGTGCCCGCGCTACACCAGCATGTCGCACACAACATCACCGCTTCCTTGAGAAACTCTGTGTGTGAACGGGTGCATTTCACCACCGATACTTGGACCAGTAAGCATGGACAGGGACGTTACATGTCGCTGACTGGCCACTGGGTAACTATGGTGATAGATGGTGAAGGGTCTGCTGCACAAGTCTTGCCGTCCCCACGACTTGTGTGTCAATCCTCTGTCTGTCCAAGTTCCGCCACTGCTTCTGCATCCTCCACCTCATCTGGGTCCTCCACCTCCGCCCCAAGCCTGCCTGGTCAGGCCACCAGCGTTCTCACTGCGCAGAAGGAATCACGCACCCCTCATTACTATGCTGGCAGCAGAGCGCAACGGCATCAGGCGGTCTTTAGCTTGACATGTCTTTGAAATAGGAGTCACACAGCGACTGAGTTGTGGGCAGCTCTGGAGACTGATTTTGATAAATGGTTGTCTCCACTCAACCTGCAGCCTGGTAAGGCCGTGTGCGACAATGCTGCAAACCTGGGTGCGGCCCTTCGCCTGGGCAAGGTGACACACGTGCCTTGTATGGCTCACGTGTTTAACCTTGTTGTCCAGCAATTTTTAACACACTATCCCGGCCTAGATGGCCTTCTGACCAGGGCACGGAAACTGTCTGCAGTGCTCACTTCCGCCGTTCAACCGCCGCAGCTGAGCGACTTGCATCACTCCAGAAGTCTTTCGGCCTGCCGGTTCATCGCCTGAAATGCGATGTGGCGACACGCTGGAATTCAACTCTCCACATGTTACAGCGACTGTGGCAGCACCGGCGAGCCCTGGTGCAATACGTCATGATGTATAGCCTGGGCCAACGAGATGCAGAAGTGGGGCAGATCACCCTGATGGAGTGATCTCAGATCAAGGACCTATGCACCCTTCTGCACAGTTTCGACATGGCGACGAATATGTTTAGCGCTGACAATGCCATTATCAGCATGACGATTACAGTCATTTACATGCTGGAGCACACGCTAAACACTATTCGTAGTCAGGGGGTGGGACAACAGGAAGGGGAGGAACTACAGGAGGATTCATATGCGCAAGACACAACAACATCACCAAGGTCCAGACGTTCATCATCACCAACGCGGCAGGCATGGGACCATTGGGGACAGGGATCAACAAGGGCGCATGGTAGCAGGCGAGATGTTGAGGAAGGTGCAGGAGGACATGAAGATATGGAGGACGAACTGTCCATGGACATGGAAGACTCAGCAGATGAGGGGGACCTTGGTCAAATTTCAGTTGAAAGAGGTTGGGGGGAGATGACAGAGGAAGAAAGAACGGTTAGCACCTCTATGCCACAAACACAGCGTGGACTTGGTCCGCATGGCTGCGCAAGACACATGAGTGCCTTCTTGTTGCACTACCTCCAACATGACCCTCGTATTGTCAAAATTAGAAGTGATGATGACTACTGGCTTGCCACACTATTAGATCCCCGGGACAAGTCCAAATTTTGTGACATAATTCCACCCATAGAAAGGGACGCACGTATGCAGGAGTATCAGCAGAAGCTGTTACTCGATCTTAGCTCGGCTTTTCCACCAAACAACCGTGCAGGTGAAGGGAGTGATTCTCCCAGTTGTAACTTGACAAACATGGGACGGCCTCGTCATCTTTAACAGTCTACCCGTACCAGTAGGACCGTATCTGGTGCTGGTAACAGCAATTTTATGGAATCTTTTCATAATTTTTTTAGACCCTCCTTTGCAAGGCCACCAGAGACAACAAGTCTGACACATAGTCAACGGATGGAGAGGATGATACAGGAGTATCTCCAAATGAACATCGATGCAATGACTTTGCAAATGGAGCCTTGCTCCTTTTGTGCTTCAAATCTAGAAAAATGTCAAGAGCTCTCCAGTTACGCCTTGAAGATTTTGTCGTGTCCAGCTGCCAGCATTGTCTCTGAACGTGTCTTCAGTGCTGCTGGGTGTGTGCTGACAGATAAGCGCACGCGTCTGTCCAGTGACAATGTGGACAGACTGACGTTCATCAAAATGAACAAGTCATGGATCCAGAAGGAATTTACTACCCCTGTGTCATCCTGGGGAGAGTAAATGCTTGTGGATTTGGAATGTGCTTGATGCAAATCAAAACATCCTGTTTGCAACTAGGGCACAAGTGCTGCCACTGATGGGGTGTCTGTGTGCCCAATTTTGGGAAAAAAGGTAGACTCCGCTTGGAGTAACCCTTGCTTGCTGTGTTTTTTAAAAATGATACAAGATGAACAGATCTGAAGGCAAGATGAAGGCAACATCATGTCTCCGCCTGCACTTTTCTCACAAACCTGCATTTTTACAGGGACACCCTACTCAACACCGTCTACAGACAGCAGCCAGATCTCTGTCCCTCAGATGTGGTCAAATAAAAGGCCACTTACTGCGACCCATGACAAAGCTAAGTGGTTGACTCTATCCCTCTGTAAGCTGTTGGCTACCGAAATGCTGCCTTTACGCGTAGTGGACACACAGGATTTTACAGACCTTATGTCTGTCGCTGTGCCCCAGTACCAGATGCCCAATCACCACTGCTTCTCCAAGAAAAGCATGCCCGCGCTACACCAGCATGTCGCACACAACATCACCACTTCCTTGATAAAATCTGTGTGCGACAGGGTGCATTTCAACACAGATACTTGGACCAGTAAGCATAGACAGGGTCATTACATGTCACTGACTGGGCACTGGCAAACTATGGTGAGAGATGGAGAAGGGTCTGCTGTACAAGTCTTGCCGTCCCCACGAGTTGTTTCAATCCTTGTTCTGTATGTAGAAGTTAATACACTGCTTCTGCCTCTTCAACCTCGTGTGGGTCCTCTACCTTGGCGCAAACCCTGTGTGGTCAGGCCACCCTTCCTTGCAACTGTGCACAAGGACTACCACACACCTCCTTACTATGCTGGCAGCAGAGCTCAATGCCATCAGGCGGTCAAAGTTTTACTTTGAAATGTATGGGAAATGTGAGTCACACCGCTATTACAGAGAATAGTAGTCAGGCAGGGTCAAAACATTAATTGAGGAACAGGAACAGAATGGGACGGCCAGGACTTAATCAGAAAACAAGCAGAGGTGAAATGCGGATCGGCCAACAAGGTACATAAATAGCAAGCAGGAAAAGTAGTCAGGTAACAAGCACACAAAATCATAAAACTGAACTGGGGGTAAAATTAACCAGAGGTTCATAGCTATGTCTGGCAGTGGTCTGCAGACAGGATGGGCATAAAAAAGGGTGTGGTTTCTTCCCATTGGTTGTAGCTGAATGATGGTATTTCATCTGTGAGATACCCACCAGCTACATTCAGCCAGAGATTCTGCATCTGTCAAGGTAATGCAGCCCAGTGGGTGAGCATAACCTGCGTCCACCTGCGCCGCTGGCATCGACTACTCTCCCATCATCAGCACTATTCATGAAAGGAACACGTTGTCACCTGGCGACCGGAGTACAAATTGACGGAGCGGACTCCGTTGGTGACTTAACAGCCGTGTGCGGCAATGATGCAAACATGGCTGCGGGCCATCCTCAGGGCAATGTGACACACGTGCCTTTTATGGCTGACGTGTTGAACCGAATTCTCCAGCAATTTTTAAAACACCATCACGGCCTACATGGCCTTGTGCAGCGGGCACGCTCGCTATGTGCTCACTTCCATCGTGCGCACACAGCAGCTCAACAACTTTCATCACTCCGGAAGTCTTAGGGTCTGGCAGTTAAACGCCGGAAATGCGATGTTCCGACACGCAGGAATTGGAATCTGCACATGTTGCAGCGTGTGTGGCAGCACCGCAGAGCCCTGCTGAAATACGGTAAGACATATAGCCTGGGATAACTTGATCCAGAGGTGGTGCAGATCAAGGACCTATGCACCCTGCTACACAGTTTTGAAATGTCGACGAAGATGTTTAGCACTGGCAATGTCATTCTCAGCGTGACAATTCTGGTCATCTACATGATGGAGCACACTGTAATTATTATTCGGAGTCAGGTGTTGGGACAAGAGGAAGGGGAGGAAGTACAGGAGGAGTCATATGCGGAAGGGATAACAAGATCTACGAGGTCCAGATGGTCAGCGGCACCTATGCGGCAGTCATGGTGAGGGAGAGGGATTAACAAGGGCGCATAGTATCAGCAAAAAGTGTTCATGAAAGTGCAGGAGCCCATGAAGAAATGGAGGACGAACTGGCGATGGGCATGGAAGACTCAGCAGATGAGTGAGAGCTTGCTCACATTTCGGTTGTGCGAGGTTGTGGGTAGAGGGCAGAGGAAGGATGCACGATTCTCACCTCTCTGCCACCAACACACCAAGGACTTGGTCCTCCTGGATGCACAAGACACATGAGCGCCTTCTTGCTGCACTACCTACATGACCCTCGGATTGTATGAATTTGAAGTAATCCTGAATACTGGGTTGCCACACTGTTAGATCCCCGGTACAAGACAAAATTTGGCGAACTAATTCCTGCCATAGAAATAGACGCACGTATACAGGAGTATCTGCAGAATGTGGTACGCAATCTTAGATCTACTTTTCCACTAAACACCAGTGCTGCACAGAGTGAATCTCAACGCTTTGTCATGGATAGGAGGAAATGGTCTTTTACTTGTCCACATCGGAGGGACCGAGGGATGGCTGCTGTGCTGAGATGGCGTTGAGTACGGTGTCCCTGCACAGTTGCACTTTTGGTCATATCCCAAAATGAGTTGAAAAAGGACAGATGCTGGTGGAAAGGGGAACAGGTGTGTTGGAAAGGGGAAAAAAATTTTGGTCCGTGGATTTGGTGGTTAAGCAACTGTAACATTTGCTGAAGAAACAACATCTGTTACAGTGGGACTGGCAGATTTGGATAAAGTGGTATATAATCTGTGACCGCTATATAACGAATATTAATAAGAAAAGAAAGAGAAAGGTATATATCCCCATCAGCAGTCAGTGTCCACCGTGCTCCCAGTTGGAAAAGGAGAGGTTGGCAACTTGAAGGTTTGGTGGAGGATACAGAGCTGTGTGGCTATGAAACTAATAGTAGCCTGAACCGAGTTAGACGCCATTCGGATCTGGAGACTGTGAGCCCTGTTAGCGTCACAGGGTCCACATGCCCACCCAGCCCAGGAACTCCCTGTTAACAACACAGGGGACATTGAGTACGCTGACCGTGTGCGTAGGGGCCACACCTGTGGACAGCAGGCGCATCAGCAGCAGCAGGCCTGTTAATGCCACTGGGCTGCACAAGCAGGACTGTTAGGACAGGAGCTGGTCTTAACCGTTCTGCGTTACCAACTGTGGTGGTGGCCTGCATCCACCACCCTATCCCTGCCTACCTCTGGCCTAAAGCCGCAATGGGTTCAACACATGGAGGTGTGCTCTTTCGGAGCATAATAGAAGACTGCGCACCTCCTTGTTGGCTCCAGCCCCTTTTATAACCTGGGTCCGCCCCAAACCAGGGTGAACCACAATGCACCTCCTGGAGACAAAAGTAGAGTGACACGTCATGAGTGGCATAACTAGCGTCCTATTTGGAAACGCAACTTCAATGATGACCTCATGGCTGCCATGACGCAAACACCTCACCAGTCATCGTCTGAGCATCAATAATGCGGTGACAAGTCATAGGTGTGTGCCTCTGCAAGCCATTTGGGAGGACACCTGATGCCCTGTGGTCTATATGGGACCCCCACATCAGGGCCAGGGCCAAAGAGTTCATTACCGGACCTAGTCTCTGATGCAGGAAGTGCCTGAGCATGCTCAGTAGCATGAAATACAGTCTCTGAAAAAAGACTATCAGCTTTAGCATGGTGTCTAGGCACAAAACAGGACTTAGACCCGGCACGGAATGCAAGCACCTGTGCAAAGAGGCTTTTCACACTTAGTGTGGGAGCATGCGCTGTATCCCGAAATGAAGACTTAGCGTCAGGAATGGCACAGTCAGGCTGAGCATACTCACTAGGCGAAATACTGTAATTATGCTGCAGCTGGGGTACATCGGCACACGCATGCGCACTAGCTGCCTCTCCACACTTAGACGTGGAGGGGAAATTTGTCTTGGAGATGCTGTCTATGAACAGAAGGAAAAGCTAAAGGAAGCCTGACTTTCTATCCCTCCGAATTATGAAATGCAGCAATGAATTCCATGAGTTTGCTATAACATTAGCGTAGCAAAATGTGCATGAGGGTGTGATGTAGAGGTGCTAGAAATAGCTTGTCACCAGTGGGGCACTAATGGAATACAACAGCCAGTTCTATGATGCCACAAAATGGCAGTATTTTGTGCTATCATTATAGCTTATTAAAAACAGAGCACGAGGTTGTCATGCAGAGGTGCTGCACATAGATTTGCAGTAGTGTGAATAGACAAAAGTACAATAGCCACGTTTAGGATACAACTAGGTACAGTGAGTGTTTGCTAGTATAATGGCTGAGTTTAAAAAAGTTTGAGTGTGCAATGCAGGCAGACGTGCTGCAAATAACGTTCCAATACTGTGAATTGACAAAAGTACAAGAGCCACGTTTAGGATACAACTAGGTACAGTGAGTGTTTGCTAGTATAATGGCTGAGTTTAAAAAAGTTTGAGTGTGCAATGCAGGCAGACGTGCTGCAAATAACGTTCCAATACTGTGAATTGACAAAAGTACAATAGCCACGTTTAGGATACAACTAGGTACAGTGAGTGTTTGCTAGTATAATGGCTGAGTTTAAAAAAGTTTGAGTGTGCAATGCAGGCAGACGTGCTGCAAATAACGTTCCAATACTGTGAATTGACAAAAGTACAAGAGCCACGTTTAGAATACAACTAGGTACAGTGAGTGTTTGCTAGTATAATGGCTGAGTTTAAAAAAGTTTGAGTGTGCAATGCAGGCAGACGTGCTGCAAATAACGTTCCAATACTGTGAATTGACAAAAGTACAATAGCCACGTTTAGGATACAACTAGGTACAGTGAGTGTTTGCTAGTATAATGGCTGAGTTTAAAAAAGTTAGAGTGTGCAATGCAGGCAGACGTCCTGCAAATAACGTTCCAATACTGTGAATTGACAAAAGTACAAGAGCCACGTTTAGGATACAACTAGGTACAGTGAGTGTTTGCTAGTATAATGGCTGAGTTTAAAAAAGTTTGAGTGTGCAATGCAGGCAGACGTGCTGCAAATATCGTTCCAATACTGTGAATAGACAAAAGTACAAGAGCCACGTTTAGGATACAACTAGGTACAGTGAGTGTTTGCTAGTATAATGGCTGAGTTTAAAAAAGTTTGAGTGTGCAATGCAGGCAGACGTCCTGCAAATAACGTTCCAATACTGTGAATTGACAAAAGTACAAGAGCCACGTTTAGGATACAACTAGGTACAGTGAGTGTTTGCTAGTATAATGGCTGAGTTTAAAAAAGTTAGAGTGTGCAATGCAGGCAGACGTGCTGCAAATAACGTTCCAATACTGTGAATTGACAAAAGTACAATAGCCACGTTTAGGATACAACTAGGTACAGTGAGTGTTTGCTAGTATAATGGCTGAGTTTAAAAAAGTTAGAGTGTGCAATGCAGGCAGACGTGCTGCAAATAACGTTCCAATACTGTGAATTGACAAAAGTACAATAGCCACGTTTAGGATACAACTAGGTACAGTGAGTGTTTGCTAGTATAATGGCTGAGTTTAAAAAAGTTAGAGTGTGCAATGCAGGCAGACGTCCTGCAAATAACGTTCCAATACTGTGAATTGACAAAAGTACAAGAGCCACGTTTAGGATACAACTAGGTACAGTGAGTGTTTGCTAGTATAATGGCTGAGTTTAAAAAAGTTTGAGTGTGCAATGCAGGCAGACGTGCTGCAAATATCGTTCCAATACTGTGAATAGACAAAAGTACAAGAGCCACGTTTAGGATACAACTAGGTACAGTGAGTGTTTGCTAGTATAATGGCTGAGTTTAAAAAAGTTTGAGTGTGCAATGCAGGCAGACGTCCTGCAAATAACGTTCCAATACTGTGAATTGACAAAAGTACAAGAGCCACGTTTAGGATACAACTAGGTACAGTGAGTGTTTGCTAGTATAATGGCTGAGTTTAAAAAAGTTTGAGTGTGCAATGCAGGCAGACGTGCTGCAAATAACGTTCCAATACTGTGAATTGACAAAAGTACAATAGCCACGTTTAGGATACAACTAGGTACAGTGAGTGTTTGCTAGTATAATGGCTGAGTTTAAAAAAGTTTGAGTGTGCAATGCAGGCAGACGTCCTGCAAATAACGTTCCAATACTGTGAATTGACAAAAGTACAATAGCCACGTTTAGGATACAACTAGGTACAGTGAGTGTTTGCTAGTATAATGGCTGAGTTTAAAAAAGTTAGAGTGTGCAATGCAGGCAGACGTCCTGCAAATAACGTTCCAATACTGTGAATTGACAAAAGTACAAGAGCCACGTTTAGGATACAACTAGGTACAGTGAGTGTTTGCTAGTATAATGGCTGAGTTTAAAAAAGTTTGAGTGTGCAATGCAGGCAGACGTGCTGCAAATAACGTTCCAATACTGTGAATTGACAAAAGTACAAGAGCCACGTTTAGGATACAACTAGGTACAGTGAGTGTTTGCTAGTATAATGGCTGAGTTTAAAAAAGTTTGAGTGTGCAATGCAGGCAGACGTCCTGCAAATAACGTTCCAATACTGTGAATTGACAAAAGTACAATAGCCACGTTTAGGATACAACTAGGTACAGTGAGTGTTTGCTAGTATAATGGCTGAGTTTAAAAAAGTTAGAGTGTGCAATGCAGGCAGACGTGCTGCAAATAACGTTCCAATACTGTGAATTGACAAAAGTACAATAGCCACGTTTAGGATACAACTAGGTACAGTGAGTGTTTGCTAGTATAATGGCTGAGTTTAAAAAAGTTAGAGTGTGCAATGCAGGCAGACGTCCTGCAAATAACGTTCCAATACTGTGAATTGACAAAAGTACAATAGCCACGTTTAGGATACAACTAGGTACAGTGAGTGTTTGCTAGTATAATGGCTGAGTTTAAAAAAGTTAGAGTGTGCAATGCAGGCAGACGTCCTGCAAATAACGTTCCAATACTGTGAATTGACAAAAGTACAATAGCCACGTTTAGGATACAACTAGGTACAGTGAGTGTTTGCTAGTATAATGGCTGAGTTTAAAAAAGTTAGAGTGTGCAATGCAGGCAGACGTGCTGCAAATAACGTTCCAATACTGTGAACTGACAAAAGTACAATAGCCACGTTTAGGATACAACTAGGTACAGTGAGTGTTTGCTAGTATAATGGCTGAGTTTAAAAAAGTTGTAGTGTGCAATGCAGGCAGACGTGCTCTGCAAATGTCTTTGCACTAGTGGGACTATAGCAAAGTCCAATAGCCACGTATAGGATGCCACTAGGTACACTGAGTGTTTGCTAGTATAATGGCTTAGTAACAATGAGTTGTAGTGTGCAATGCAGGCAGACGTGCTCTGCAAATGTCTTTGCACTAGTGGGACTATAGCAAAGTCCAATAGCCACGTTTAGGATGCCACTAGGTACACTGAGTGTTTGCTAGTATAATGGCTTAGTTTAAAAAAGTTGGAGTGTGCAATGCAGGCAGACGTGCTCTGCAAATGTCTTTGCACTAGTGGGACTATAGCAAAGTCCAATAGCCACGTATAGGATGCCACTAGGTACACTGAGTGTTTGCTAGTATAATGGCTTAGTAACAATGAGTTGTAGTGTGCAATGCAGGCAGACGTGCTCTGCAAATGTCTTTGCACTAGTGGGACTATAGCAAAGTCCAATAGCCACGTTTAGGATGCCACTAGGTACACTGAGTGTTTGCTAGTATAATGGCTTAGTAACAATGAGTTGTAGTGTGCAATGCAGGCAGACGTGCTCTGCAAATGTCTTTGCACTAGTGGGACTATAGCAAAGTCCAATAGCCACGTTTAGGATGCCACTAGGTACACTGAGTGTTTGCTAGTATAATGGCTTAGTTTAAAAAAGTTGGAGTGTGCAATGCAGGCAGACGTGCTCTGCAAATGTCTTTGCACTAGTGGGACTATAGCAAAGTCCAATAGCCACGTATAGGATGCCACTAGGTACACTGAGTGTTTGCTAGTATAATGGCTTAGTAACAATGAGTTGTAGTGTGCAATGCAGGCAGACGTGCTCTGCAAATGTCTTTGCACTAGTGGGACTATAGCAAAGTCCAATAGCCACGTTTAGGATGCCACTAGGTACACTGAGTGTTTGCTAGTATAATGGCTGAGTTTAAAAAAGTTAGAGTGTGCAATGCAGGCAGACGTGCTGCAAATAACGTTCCAATACTGTGAATTGACAAAAGTACAAGAGCCACGTTTAGGATACAACTAGGTACAGTGAGTGTTTGCTAGTATAATGGCTGAGTTTAAAAAAGTTTGAGTGTGCAATGCAGGCAGACGTGCTGCAAATATCGTTCCAATACTGTGAATAGACAAAAGTACAAGAGCCACGTTTAGGATACAACTAGGTACAGTGAGTGTTTGCTAGTATAATGGCTGAGTTTAAAAAAGTTTGAGTGTGCAATGCAGGCAGACGTCCTGCAAATAACGTTCCAATACTGTGAATTGACAAAAGTACAAGAGCCACGTTTAGGATACAACTAGGTACAGTGAGTGTTTGCTAGTATAATGGCTGAGTTTAAAAAAGTTTGAGTGTGCAATGCAGGCAGACGTGCTGCAAATAACGTTCCAATACTGTGAATTGACAAAAGTACAATAGCCACGTTTAGGATACAACTAGGTACAGTGAGTGTTTGCTAGTATAATGGCTGAGTTTAAAAAAGTTTGAGTGTGCAATGCAGGCAGACGTCCTGCAAATAACGTTCCAATACTGTGAATTGACAAAAGTACAATAGCCACGTTTAGGATACAACTAGGTACAGTGAGTGTTTGCTAGTATAATGGCTGAGTTTAAAAAAGTTAGAGTGTGCAATGCAGGCAGACGTCCTGCAAATAACGTTCCAATACTGTGAATTGACAAAAGTACAAGAGCCACGTTTAGGATACAACTAGGTACAGTGAGTGTTTGCTAGTATAATGGCTGAGTTTAAAAAAGTTTGAGTGTGCAATGCAGGCAGACGTGCTGCAAATAACGTTCCAATACTGTGAATTGACAAAAGTACAAGAGCCACGTTTAGGATACAACTAGGTACAGTGAGTGTTTGCTAGTATAATGGCTGAGTTTAAAAAAGTTTGAGTGTGCAATGCAGGCAGACGTCCTGCAAATAACGTTCCAATACTGTGAATTGACAAAAGTACAATAGCCACGTTTAGGATACAACTAGGTACAGTGAGTGTTTGCTAGTATAATGGCTGAGTTTAAAAAAGTTAGAGTGTGCAATGCAGGCAGACGTGCTGCAAATAACGTTCCAATACTGTGAATTGACAAAAGTACAATAGCCACGTTTAGGATACAACTAGGTACAGTGAGTGTTTGCTAGTATAATGGCTGAGTTTAAAAAAGTTAGAGTGTGCAATGCAGGCAGACGTCCTGCAAATAACGTTCCAATACTGTGAATTGACAAAAGTACAATAGCCACGTTTAGGATACAACTAGGTACAGTGAGTGTTTGCTAGTATAATGGCTGAGTTTAAAAAAGTTAGAGTGTGCAATGCAGGCAGACGTCCTGCAAATAACGTTCCAATACTGTGAATTGACAAAAGTACAATAGCCACGTTTAGGATACAACTAGGTACAGTGAGTGTTTGCTAGTATAATGGCTGAGTTTAAAAAAGTTAGAGTGTGCAATGCAGGCAGACGTGCTGCAAATAACGTTCCAATACTGTGAACTGACAAAAGTACAATAGCCACGTTTAGGATACAACTAGGTACAGTGAGTGTTTGCTAGTATAATGGCTGAGTTTAAAAAAGTTGTAGTGTGCAATGCAGGCAGACGTGCTCTGCAAATGTCTTTGCACTAGTGGGACTATAGCAAAGTCCAATAGCCACGTATAGGATGCCACTAGGTACACTGAGTGTTTGCTAGTATAATGGCTTAGTAACAATGAGTTGTAGTGTGCAATGCAGGCAGACGTGCTCTGCAAATGTCTTTGCACTAGTGGGACTATAGCAAAGTCCAATAGCCACGTTTAGGATGCCACTAGGTACACTGAGTGTTTGCTAGTATAATGGCTTAGTTTAAAAAAGTTGGAGTGTGCAATGCAGGCAGACGTGCTCTGCAAATGTCTTTGCACTAGTGGGACTATAGCAAAGTCCAATAGCCACGTATAGGATGCCACTAGGTACACTGAGTGTTTGCTAGTATAATGGCTTAGTAACAATGAGTTGTAGTGTGCAATGCAGGCAGACGTGCTCTGCAAATGTCTTTGCACTAGTGGGACTATAGCAAAGTCCAATAGCCACGTTTAGGATGCCACTAGGTACACTGAGTGTTTGCTAGTATAATGGCTTAGTAACAATGAGTTGTAGTGTGCAATGCAGGCAGACGTGCTCTGCAAATGTCTTTGCACTAGTGGGACTATAGCAAAGTCCAATAGCCACGTTTAGGATGCCACTAGGTACACTGAGTGTTTGCTAGTATAATGGCTTAGTTTAAAAAAGTTGGAGTGTGCAATGCAGGCAGACGTGCTCTGCAAATGTCTTTGCACTAGTGGGACTATAGCAAAGTCCAATAGCCACGTATAGGATGCCACTAGGTACACTGAGTGTTTGCTAGTATAATGGCTTAGTAACAATGAGTTGTAGTGTGCAATGCAGGCAGACGTGCTCTGCAAATGTCTTTGCACTAGTGGGACTATAGCAAAGTCCAATAGCCACGTTTAGGATGCCACTAGGTACACTGAGTGTTTGCTAGTATAATGGCTTAGTTTAAAAAAGTTGGAGTGTGCAATGCAGGCAGACGTGCTCTGCAAATGTCTTTGCACTAGTGGGACTATAGCAAAGTCCAATAGCCACAGATAGGATGCCACTAGGTACACTGAGTGTTTGCTAGTAAAATTGCTTAGTTTAAAAAAGTTGTAGTGTGCAATGCAGGCAGACGTGCTCTGCAAATGTCTTTGCACTAGTGGGACTATAGCAAAGTCCAATAGCCACAGATAGGATGCCACTAGGTACACTGAGTGTTTGCTAGTATAATGGCTTAGTAACAATGAGTTGTAGTGTGCAATGCAGGCAGACGTGCTCTGAAAATGTCTTTGCACTAGTGGGACTATAGCAAAGTCCAATAGCCACGTATAGGATGCCACTAGGTACACTGAGTGTTTGCTAGTATAATGGCTTAGTAACAATGAGTTGTAGTGTGCAATGCAGGCAGACGTGCTCTGCAAATGTCTTTGCACTAGTGGGACTATAGCAAAGTCCAATAGCCACGTTTAGGATGCCACTAGGTACACTGAGTGTTTGCTAGTATAATGGCTTAGTTTAAAAAAGTTGGAGTGTGCAATGCAGGCAGACGTGCTCTGCAAATGTCTTTGCACTAGTGGGACTATAGCAAAGTCCAATAGCCACAGATAGGATGCCACTAGGTACACTGAGTGTTTGCTAGTAAAATTGCTTAGTTTAAAAAAGTTGTAGTGTGCAATGCAGGCAGACGTGCTCTGCAAATGTCTTTGCACTAGTGGGACTATAGCAAAGTCCAATAGCCACAGATAGGATGCCACTAGGTACACTGAGTGTTTGCTAGTATAATGGCTTAGTTATAATGAGTTGGAGTGTGCAGAGGACAAGAGGGTACAGTGGCAGGATTGTGGTGCTCTGGGTAGAGGAATGGAAGCCTGCCTTTCTATTCCCTCCTAATGGTGAAATGCAGGGAGGAAATCCCTGACCTGGGCTACACAGACGCTGTTGCTGTTTGCAGGACCTGTCACCTATGGCTCTCTGACCCTGCCTGTTTGAGCCCTTAAAAGGACTGCTATAAAGTGCTCTCCCTAAGCTGTCTAACGCTGTGTATGCAGCGCATACAGCTGTATCGGCTATAGGACTCAGTCAGGAGGACGGAGCTGCGACAGTGATGTCTGACACCAAGGATGCAGAAGAGATAATGGCGTCCTGGTGGAAAATGTCCAGTTTTATAATGCAGGGACATGTGACATGCAAATCCTATCACACATGCCGTTGCTTCTCTGGCTCAAAGTCCACTTAGCTGTGTGTGTGTCTGTGATTGGCTGACATGCTGGCCCGCCCCACAAGACGCGCGCGCTAAGGGAAGGAAGACAAGAAAAAAAAAAAAAAAAATGGCGATCGCCATTATAGAAACAGCAGTGATCTGAAGGCGCTGTTCACGCACACTATACACTGAAATGTGATAATAGTTTGATTAACAGAGTGACTTACACTATTACAGCAGAAACCAAGCTATGATTTAGCTGTTTTTTGGCTGCTAGAACCGTTCTCGAACGTTTCTAGAACTATCGAGCTTTTGCAAAAAGCTCGAGTTCTAGTTCGATCTAGAACATGCCCCAAAATCACTCGAGCCTAGAACTGGAGAACCACGAACCACGAACCGCGCTCAACTCTAAACATAACCAAACAAAAGACAATACCTGGCCTATCTATCCAATAGAAACTCTAAAGCAACACAGTCCATTGGACTAGGCAATTACATGCAGCCATACAAAGTCCATGGGCTTTGCTTCAGAGTCAAACCCACAATTTCTCACAGCCCAAGCAAAGAGCCTACCACTACACCAACACAGAGAAGTTGGAAACTGAGTTTACATTAGTTCACATAATCCTAGTGACTGCGCACACAACATGGCCAAACGAAAGCAAAGGTCAATACCTGGCCTATCAATCCAATGGAAACTCATAGGCAACACAGTCAATTGAACTAGGCAATTACATGCAGCCATACAAACTCCATGGGCCTTGCCTCAGAGTCAAACCCACAACCTCTCGCAGCCAAGCAAAGAGCCTTCCACTACACCAACACAGAGAAGTGGGAAACTGATTCTACATTAATTCACATAATCCTACCGACTGCGCACACAACATAACCAAACAAAAGTCAATACCTGGACTATCAATCCAATGGGAACTCATAGGCAACACAGTCAATTGAACTAGGCAATTACATGCAGCCATACAAACTCCATGGGCCTTGCCTCAGAGTCGAACCCACAACCTCTCGCAGCTTAAGCAAAGAGACAACCACTACACCAACAGAGAGAAGTAGGTGAATGACTCTACGTTAATTCACATAATCCTAGTGACTGCGCACACAACATGGCCAAACAAAAGCAAAAGACTGTACCTGGCTTATCAATCTAATGGAAACTCATAGGGAACATAGTCCTATGGACTAGGCAATAACATGCAGCCATACAAAGTCCATGGGCCTTGCCTCAAAGTCGAACTCACAACCTCTCGCAGCTCAAGCAAAGAGCCTACCACTACACCAACACAGAGAAATGGGAACTTGACCCTACATTAATTCACATAATCCTAGTGACTGCGCACACAACATGGCCAAACGAAAGCAAAAGTCAATACCTGGTCTATCAATCCAATGGAATCTCATAAGCAACACAGTCCATTGGACTAGGCAATTACATGCAGCCATACAAAGTCGATGAGCCTTGCATTAGAGTCGAACCCACAACCTCTCGCAACCCAAGCAAAGAGCCTACCAATACACCAACACAGAGAAGTGGGAAACTGACTCTACATTAATTCACATAATCCTAGTGACTGCGCTCACAACATGGCCAAACAAAAGCAAAAGAAAGCACCTGGCCTATCAATCCAATGGAAACTCATAGGCAACTCAATCCATTGGACTAGGCAATTACATGCAGCCATACAAAGTCCATGGGCCTTGCCTCAGAGTCAAACCCACAACCTCTCACAGCCCAAGCAAAGAGCCTACCACTACACCAACACAGAGAAATGCGAAACTGACTCAACATAAATTCACATAATCCTAGTGACTGCGCACACAACATGGCCAAACAAAAGCAAAAGACAGTACCTGGCCTAACAATCCAATGGAAACTCATAGGCAACGCAATCCATTGAACTAGGCAATTACATGCAGCCATACAAACTCCATAGGCCTTGCCTCAGAGTCGAACCCACAACCTCTCACAGCTTAAGCAAAGAGACTACAACTACACCAACACAGAGAAGTAGGTGAGTGACTCTACATTAATTCACATAATTCTAATGACTGCGAACACAACATGGCCAAAAAGAAGCAAAAGACAGTACCTGGCCTATCAATCCAATTGAAACTCATAGGCAACATAGTCCATTGGACTAGGCAATAACATGCAGCCATACAAAGTCCATGGGCCTTGCCTCAAAGTCGAACTCACAACCTCTCGCAGTTTAAGCAAAGAGCCTACCACTACACCAACACAGAGAAATGTGAACCTGACTCTACATTAATTCACATAATCCTAGTAACTGCGCACACAACATGGCCAAACAAATACAAAAGACATTATCTGGCCTATCAATCCAATGGAAACTCATGGGCAACACAGTCCATTGGACTTGACAATTACATGGAGACATACAAAGTCCATGGGCCTTGCCTCAGAGTCAAACCCACAACCTCTCGCCGCTAAGCAAAGAGCCTACCACTACACCAACACAGAGAAATGTGAAACTGATTCTACATTAATTCACATAATCCTAGTGACTGCGCACACAACATGGCCAAACAAAAGCAAAAGAAAGCACCTGGCCTATCAATCAAATGGAAACTCATAGACAACATAATCCATTGGACTAGGCAAATTACATGCAGCCATACAACGTCCATGGGCCTTGCCTCAGAGTCAAACCCACAACCTCTGGCAGAACAAGCAAAGAGCCTACAACTACACCAACACAAAGAAGCAGGAAGCTGATTCTACATTAATTCACATAATCCTAGTGACTGCGCACACAACATGGCCAAACAAAAGCAAAAGACAATACCTGGCCTATCAATCCAATGGGAACTCATAGGAAACACAGACAATTAAACTACGCAATTACATGCAGCCATACAAACTCCATGGGCCTTGACCTAAGAGTCAAACCCACAACCTCTCGCAGCTTAAGCAAAGAGACTACCACTACACCAACACAGAAAAGTAGGTGAATGACTCTACATTAATTCACATAATCCTAGTGACTGAGCACACAACATGGCAAAACGAAAGCAAAAGACAGTACCTGGCCTATCAATCCAATGGAAACTCATAGGCAACTCAAACCATTGGACTAGGCAATTGCATGCAGCTATAAAAAGTCCTTGGGCCTTGCCTCAGAGTCAAACCCACAACCTCTCACAGCCCAAGCAAAGAGCCTACCACTACACCAACACAGAGAAGTGCGAAACTGTTTCAACATAAATTCACATAATCCTAGTGACTGCGCACACAACATGGCCAAACAAAAGCAAAAGACATTACCTGGCCTATCAAGCCAATGGAAACTCATAGGCAACACAGTCCATTGGACTAGGCAATTACATGCAGCCATACAAAGTCCATGGGCCTTGCCTCAGAGTCGAACTCACAACCTCTCGCAGCCCAAGAAAAAAGCCTACCACTACAGTCTAGTCGGTGACTTGCCGACTCCATGTAGATATACTGAGTCTTTCTATGCTCATCATTTAAATGAACATTATCCATGCAGCTTGAAATTCATCCAATGGGAGAAGTAATCTTGTCCAACCAATCGATGAGGACGCAGTGTATCCTAAGGGAAGGTTATGGCTATAAAAGAGTCTTCTTTAAGCCACCAGGGTTGTTGAAGGTTGATGGATGCTGATGGATCCAGTCTAAGCTCTTTGGAGCTGACTAGAGGATCAGGATATCTTATGGCTTCAATCTAGGGACTCCGGATCCGGTTGGAGACCATATCCACAGCCTAGGGATTTCGACTCCGGCTGCCAGGATTTTAACATCAAACCAGGACTACCTAAGGAGGACACTCAGGTTGGGACAGTTCAGTCACCTGTTACAGACCTCAGACAGCTTGGAACCTGTGAGGCATGGACATTCTAAATCCCTGGTGAGCCAGCAGAAGGGTGAGACTCTGTTGCCTGTTACATTTGTGTGTTTTGCTGGTTATGTGTTATGTGCCGTTAATTGTTTGGGGATCCAATAAAGTCTAATTATTGTGGTTCCCTCACCCTGTGTTGTCTGAGTAGTGTTACGCCCACGGATAAGGAGGCCGGCGTTCAGTTAGGATGAGCCCTGAGCAACGCTGTCTTTCTAAAGGCGGCGGGTTTTAGTGGACGAGAGCACCCACTGAGCCCTGTGTCTCCACACCTACCACTACACCAACACAGAGAAGTTGGTAACTGAGTCTACATTAATTCACATAATCCTAGTGACTGCGCACACAACATGGCCAAACAAAAGCAAAAGACAGTATCTGGCCTATCAATCCAATGGAAACTCATAGGCAACACAGTCCATTGGACTAGACAATTACATGGAGATATACAAAGTCAACTGGCCTTGCCTCAGAGTCAAACCCACAACCTCTCGCAGCCAAGCAAAGAGCCTACCACTACACCAACACAGAGAAGTGGGAAACTGATTCTACATTAATTCACATAATCCTACCGACTGCGCACACAACATAACCAAACAAAAGGCAATACCCGGCCTATCAATCCAATGGAAACTCATAGGCAACACAGTCCTTTGGACTAGGCAATTACATGCAGCCATACAAAGTCCATGGGCTTTGCCTCAGAGTCAAACCCACAATTTCTCGCAGCCCAAGCAAAGAGCCTACCACTACACCAACACAGAGAAGTTGGAAACTGAGTTTACATTAGTTCACATAATCCTAGTGACTGCGCACACAACATGGCCAAACAAAAGCAAAAGGCAGTACCTGGCCTATCAATCCAATGGGAACTCATAGGCAACACAATCATTTGAACTAGGCAATTACATGCAGCCATACAAACTCCATGGGCCTTGCCTCAGAGTCGATCTCACAATCTCTAGGAGAACAAGCAAAGAGCCTACCACTAAACCAACACAGAAAAGCTGGAGTCCGACTCTACATTAATTCACATAATCCTAGTGACTGCGCACACAACATGGCCAAACAAATGCAAAAGACATTATCTGGCTCATCAATCCAATGGAAACTCATAGGCAACACAGTCCATTAGACTAGGCAATTACATGCAGCCATACAAAGTTCATTGGCCTTGCCTCAGAGTCAAACCCACAACCTCTTGGAGAACAAGCAAAGAGCCTACCACTAAACCAACACAGAGAAGCTGGAATCCGACTCAACATTAATTCACATAATCCTAGTAACTGCGCACACAACATGGCCAAACAAAAGCAAAAAACAGTACCTGGCCTATCAATCCAATGGAAACTCATAGGTAACACAGTACATTTGACTAGGCAACTACATGCAGCCATACAAAGCCCATGGGCCTTGCCCCAGAGTCGAACCCACAACCTCTCGTAGCCCAAGCAAAGAGCCTACCAATACACCAACACAGAGAAGTGGAAAACTGATTCTGCATTAATTCACATAATCCTAGTGACTGCGCACACAACATGGCCAAACAAAAGCAAAAGACAGTACCTGGCCTATCAATCCAATGGAAACTCATAGGCAACACAGTCCATTGGACTAGACAATTACATGGAGACATACAAAGTCAATGGGCCTTGCCTCAGTGTCAAACCCACCACCTCTCGCAGCCAAGCAAAGAGCCTACCACTCAACCAACACAGAGAAGTGGGAAACTGATTCTACATTAATTCACATAATCCTACTGACTGCGCACACAACATGGCCAAACAAAAGACAATACCTGGCCTATCAATTCAATGGAAACCCATAGGCAACACAGTCCATTGGACTAGGCAATTACATGCAGCCATACAAAGTCCATGGGCTTTGCCTCAGAGTCAAACCCACAACTTCTCGCAGCCCAAGCAAAGAGCCTACCACTACACCAACACAGAGAAATTGGTAACTGAGTCTACATTAATTCACATAATCCTAGTGACTGCGCACACAACATGGCCAAACAAAAGTAAAAGGCAGTACCTGGCCTATCAATCCAATGGAAACTCATAGGCAACACAGTCCATTGAACTGGGCGATTACATGCAGCCATACAAAGTCCATGGGACTTGCCTCTGAGTTGAACCCACAACTTCTCGTAACCCAAGCAAAGAGCCTACCACTACACCAACACAGAGAAGTAGGAGAATGACTCTACATTAATTCACATAATCCTAGTGACTGCGCACACAACATGGCCAAACAAAAGCAAAAGGCAGTACCTGGCCTATCAATCCAATGGAAACTCATAGGCAACATAGTCCATTAGACTAGCCAATAACATGCAGCCATACAAAGTCCATGGGCCTTGCCTCAGAGTCAAACCCACAACCTCTCGCAGCCATGCAAAGAGCCTTCCACTACACCAACACAGAGAAGTGGGAAACTGATTCTACATTAATTCACATAATCCTACAGACTGCGCACACAACATAACCAAACAAAAGTCAATACCTGGCCTATCAATCCAATGGGAACTCATAGGCAACACAGTCAATTGAACTAGGCAATTACATGCAGCCATACAAACTCCATGGGCCTTGCCTCCGAGTCGAACCCACAACCTCTCGCAGCTTAAGCAAAGAGACAACCACTACACCAACAGAGAGAAGTAGGTGAATGACTCTACGTTAATTCACATAATCCTAGTGACTGCGCACACAACATGGCCAAACAAAAGCAAAAGACAGTACCTGGCTTATCAATCCAATGGAAACTCATAGGCAACATAGTCCATTGGACTAGGCAATAACATGCAGCCATACAAAGTCCATGGGCCTTGCCTCAAAGTCGAACTCACAACCTCTCGCAGCTCAAGCAAAGAGCCTACCACTACACCAACACAGAGAAATGTGAACTTGACTCTACATTAATTCACATAATCCTAGTGACTGCGCACACAACATGGCCAAACGAAAACAAAAGACAGTACCTGGCCTATCAATCCAATGGAAACTCATAGCCAACACAGTCCATTGGACTAGGCAATTACATGCAGCCATACAAAGTCCATGGGCCTTGCCTCAGAGTCAAATCCACAACCTCTCGCAGCCCAAGCAAAGAGTCTACCACTACACCAACACAGAGAAATGTGAAACTGACACTACATTAATTCACATAATCCTAGTGACTGTGCACACAACATGGCCAAACAAAAGCAAAAGAAAGCACCTGGCCTATCAATCCAATGGAAACTCATAGGTAACACAGTCCATTGGACTATGCAATTACATGCAGCCATACAAAGTCCATGGGCTTTGCCTCAGAGTCAAACCCACAATTTCTCGCAGCCCAAGCAAAGAGCCTACCACTACACCAACACAGAGAAGTTGGAAACTGAGTTTACATTAGTTCACATAATCCTAGTGACTGCGCACACAACATGGCCAAACAAAAGCAAAAGGCAGTACCTGGCCTATCAATCCAATGGGAACTCATAGGCAACACAATCATTTGAACTAGGCAATTACATGCAGGCATACAAACTCCATGGGCCTTGCCTCAGAGTCGATCTCATAATCTCTAGGAGAACAAGCAAAGAGCCTACCACTAAACCAACACAGAAAAGCTGGAGTCCGACTCTACATTAATTCACATAATCCTAGTGACTGCGCACACAACATGGCCAAACAAATGCAAAAGACATTATCTGGCTCATCAATCCAATGGAAACTCATAGGCAACACAGTCCATTAGACTAGGCAATTACATGCAGCCATACAAAGTTCATTGGCCTTGCCTCAGAGTCAAACCCACAACCTCTTGGAGAACAAGCAAAGAGCCTACCACTAAACCAACACAGAGAAGCTGGAATCCGACTCAACATTAATTCACATAATCCTAGTAACTGCGCACACAACATGGCCAAACAAAAGCAAAAAACAGTACCTGGCCTATCAATCCAATGGAAACTCATAGGTAACACAGTACATTTGACTAGGCAACTACATGCAGCCATACAAAGCCCATGGGCCTTGCCCCAGAGTCGAACCCACAACCTCTCGTAGCCCAAGCAAAGAGCCTACCAATACACCAACACAGAGAAGTGGAAAACCGATTCTGCATTAATTCACATAATCCTAGTGACTGCGCACACAACATGGCCAAACAAAAGCAAAAGACAGTACCTGGCCTATCAATCCAATGGAAACTCATAGGCAACACAGTCCATTGGACTAGACAATTACATGGAGACATACAAAGTCAATGGGCCTTGCCTCAGTGTCAAACCCACCACCTCTCGCAGCCAAGCAAAGAGCCTACCACTCAACCAACACAGAGAAGTGGGAAACTGATTCTACATTAATTCACATAATCCTACTGACTGCGCACACAACATGGCCAAACAAAAGACAATACCTGGCCTATCAATTCAATGGAAACCCATAGGCAACACAGTCCATTGGACTAGGCAATTACATGCAGCCATACAAAGTCCATGGGCTTTGCCTCAGAGTCAAACCCACAACTTCTCGCAGCCCAAGCAAAGAGCCTACCACTACACCAACACAGAGAAATTGGTAACTGAGTCTACATTAATTCACATAATCCTAGTGACTGCGCACACAACATGGCCAAACAAAAGTAAAAGGCAGTACCTGGCCTATCAATCCAATGGAAACTCATAGGCAACACAGTCCATTGAACTGGGCGATTACATGCAGCCATACAAAGTCCATGGGACTTGCCTCTGAGTCGAACCCACAACTTCTCGTAACCCAAGCAAAGAGCCTACCACTACACCAACACAGAGAAGTAGGAGAATGACTCTACATTAATTCACATAATCCTAGTGACTGCGCACACAACATGGCCAAACAAAAGCAAAAGGCAGTACCTGGCCTATCAATCCAATGGAAACTCATAGGCAACATAGTCCATTAGACTAGCCAATAACATGCAGCCATACAAAGTCCATGGGCCTTGCCTCAGAGTCAAACCCACAACCTCTCGCAGCCATGCAAAGAGCCTTCCACTACACCAACACAGGGAAGTGGGAAACTGATTCTACATTAATTCACATAATCCTACAGACTGCGCACACAACATAACCAAACAAAAGTCAATACCTGGCCTATCAATCCAATGGGAACTCATAGGCAACACAGTCAATTGAACTAGGCAATTACATGCAGCCATACAAACTCCATGGGCCTTGCCTCCGAGTCGAACCCACAACCTCTCGCAGCTTAAGCAAAGAGACAACCACTACACCAACAGAGAGAAGTAGGTGAATGACTCTACGTTAATTCACATAATCCTAGTGACTGCGCACACAACATGGCCAAACAAAAGCAAAAGACAGTACCTGGCTTATCAATCCAATGGAAACTCATAGGCAACATAGTCCATTGGACTAGGCAATAACATGCAGCCATACAAAGTCCATGGGCCTTGCCTCAAAGTCGAACTCACAACCTCTCGCAGCTCAAGCAAAGAGCCTACCACTACACCAACACAGAGAAATGTGAACTTGACTCTACATTAATTCACATAATCCTAGTGACTGCGCACACAACATGGCCAAACGAAAACAAAAGACAGTACCTGGCCTATCAATCCAATGGAAACTCATAGCCAACACAGTCCATTGGACTAGGCAATTACATGCAGCCATACAAAGTCCATGGGCCTTGCCTCAGAGTCAAATCCACAACCTCTCGCAGCCCAAGCAAAGAGTCTACCACTACACCAACACAGAGAAACGTGAAACTGACACTACATTAATTCACATAATCCTAGTGACTGTGCACACAACATGGCCAAACAAAAGCAAAAGAAAGCACCTGGCCTATCAATCCAATGGAAACTCATAGGTAACACAGTCCATTGGACTATGCAATTACATGCAGCCATACAAAGTCCATGGGCCTTGCCTCAAAGTCGAACTCACAACCTCTCGCAGCCCAAGAAAAAAGCCTACAACTACAGCAACACAGAGAAGTGTGAAACTGACTTCACATTAACTCACATAATCCTAGTGACTGCGCACACAACATGGCCAAACGAAAGCAAAAGACAGTACCTGGCCTATCAATCCAATGGAAACTCATAGGCAACGCAATCCGTTGGACTAGGCAATTACATGCAGCCATACAAAGTCCATGGGCCTTGCCTCAGAGTCAAACCCAAAACCTAAGCAAAGAGCCTACCACTACACCAACACAAAGAAGTAGGAAGCTGCGTCTACATTAATTCACATAATCCTAGTGACTGCGCACACAACATGGCCAAACAAAAGCAAAAGGCAGTACCTGGCCTATCAATCCAATGGAAACTCATAGGCAACACAGTCCATTGAACTAGGCAATTACATGCAGCCATACAAAGTCCATGGGCCTTGCCTCAGAGTCCAACCCACAACCTCTCGCAGCTAAGCAAAGAGCCTTCCACTACACCAACACAGAGAAGTGGGAAACTGATTTTACATTAATTCACATAATCCTACCGACTGCGCACACAACAAAACCAAACAAAAGACAATACCTGGCCTATCAATCCAATGGAAACTCATAGGAAACACAGTCCATTGGACTAGGCAATTACATGCAGCCATAAAAAGTCCATGGGCTTTGCCTTAGAGTCAAACCCACAACATCTCGCAGCTTAAGCAAAGAGACTACCACTACTCCAACACAGAGAAGTAGGTGAATGACTCAACACTAATTCACATAATCCTAGTGACTGCGCACACAACATGGCCAAACAAATGCAAAAGACATTATCTGGCCTATCAATCCAATGGAAACTCATAGACAACACAGTCTATTTAACTGGGCGATTACATGCAGCCATACAAGGTCCATGGGCCTTGCCTCAGAGTCAAACCCACAACTTTTCGTAACCCAAGCAAAGAGCCTACCACTACACCAAGACAGAGAACTAGGAGAATGACTCTACATTAATTCACATAATCCTAGTGACTGTGCACACAACATGGCCACACAAAAGCAAAAGACAGTACCTGCCCTATCAATCCAATTGAAACTCATAGGCAACATAGTCCATTGGACTAGGCAATAACATGCAGCCATACAAAGTCCATGGGCCTTGCCTCAGAGTCAAACCCACAACCTCTCACAGCCCAAGCAAAGAGCCTACCACTACACCAACAAAGAGAAATGTGAACCTGACTCTACATTAATTCACATAATCCTAGTGACTGTGCACACAACATGGCCAAACAAAAACAAAAGACAGTACCTGGCCTATCAATCCAATGGAAACTCATAGGCAACACAGTCCATTGGACTAGGCAATTACATGCAGCCATAAAAAGTCCATGGGCCTTGCCTCAGAGTCAAACCCACAACCTCTCGCAGCCCAAGCAAAGAGCCTACCACTACACCAACAAAGAGAAATGAGAAATTGACTCAACAGTAATTCACATAATCCTAGTGACTGCGCACACAACATGGCCAAACGAAAGCAAAAGTAAATACCTGGCCTATCAATCCAATGGAAACTCATAGGTAACACAGTCCATTGGACTATGCAATTACATGCAGCCATACAAAGTCCATGGGCTTTGCTTCAGAGTCGAACTCACAACCTCTCACAGCCCAAGAATAAAGCCTACCACTACAGCAACACAGAGAAGTGTGAAATTGACTCTACATTAACTCACATAATCCTAGTGACTGCGCACACAACATGGCCAAACGAAAGCAAAAGACATTACCTGGCCTATCAATCCAATGGAAACTCATAGGCAACATAGTCCATTGGACTAGGCAATTACATGCAGCCATACAAAGTCCATGGGCTTTGCCTCAGAGTCAATCCCACAATTTCTCGCAGCCCAAGCAAAGAGCCTACCACTACACCAACACAGAGAAGTTGGAAACTGAGTTTTACATTAGTTCACATAATCCTAGTGACTGCGCACACAACATGGCCAAACAAAAACAAAATACAGTACGTGGCCTATCAATCCAATGGAAACTCATAGGCAACACAGTCCATTGGACTAGGCAATTACATGCAGCCATAAAAAGTTCATGGGCCTTGCCTCAGAATCAAACCCACAACCTCGCGCAGCCCAAGCAAAGAGCCTACCACTACACCAACACAGAGAAATGTGAAACTGACTCTACATTAATTCACATAATCCTAGTGACTGCGCACACAACATGGCCAAACTAAAGCAAAAGTCCATACCTGGCCTATCAATCCAATGGAAACTCATAGGCAACACAGTCCATTGGACTAGGCAATTACATGCAGCTATACAAAGTCCATGAACCTTGCATTAGAGTCAAACCCACAACTTCTCGCAGCCAAAGAAAAGAGCCTACCACTACACCAACACAGAGAAGTGTGAAACTGACTCTACATTAACTCACATAATCCTAGTGACGTAAGAGAGAGAAAAGAGTAGGCAAAAAAGCACTCAACTCATCAAATATAGTCAAAATATATATACAAATATTTATTAGGAACATGAAAGTGCAATACACCGTTAAAACCACTTAAAAACACATGGACACCTGTCCCATGGACCCAACAATACGGCACTAATACATACAAAATGTACATCCATACATGATAATACAAGATGTTACAGAAATCTAAAGGGCAAATGAAGGTAACAAGACCTGGAATAACCTAATATAGATCTCCTAAAGGAGCATTGCCCTAAAACATGCAAAGGACCATAATAAGCCACTAAACAAGAGGTCCAGAGGGGAACACTTACAAAAGTAGAGGCAAAAATTCAGCCATGGTAAGGTGCCAAACAGATAAGCACCGACCCTACGTGTGTCGCCCTAATACAAGGGCTTCATCAGGGGAAGGTAATGGACAAACAAGAGAAAGCACACATATAAATACAGGAAAGTTAATGAAACAATCAAATACCGGTGTTCCCGTTCTCAAATCAAACCGTGTGTTCAGCTGACACGCCGGGCGGAAGTGGCCAATGGACTGGAAATACATCAGCGTGTAAGAGGAAATTTCTTCCCCTATTGCGCCGAAAATCCACAAATGCGCATGCGCGAAGAAATACCATGTAAACAGGCAATATAATAACGCGCAGGCGCCCATACAGCTAACGGTGCCGAAATCAAGAGTGAATATATGCTAGCGCTTAAGTTTAAAATGACCCTATAGACTTGGAGAGCAATCAGTATTTAGATAAAATGTGTATATTTTACAGAGAGCAGAAAAAAAAACCAAAAAAAAAACCCCACTATTATCAATGAATAAAATGAAAGTATCTACTATTGAATAGGATTTTTGCAGTTCTTTACAGACAATATGCAAGGGCAGAACAATCTTTACAATTCACAACTGTAGATTGGTCCATGGGACAGGTGTAATCATACATATGGCATTTCCCAAGTACATGGAATGTAGTAAAGGCAAACAGGACACCCCAGCAACACACTTGTGAACCCACATAGCACTCAATGGAGGACATAGGAAAATCTGACACATGGAATATTATGCATATAATCAACAATAGTTGAAGAATTCATAATCATCAAAGCACAGGCCAATGAAATAAGAGGCCAAATGATTTTTTACACATAACTTCACATCATAGGTTACAAAAACATCAGTAAGGATTTAAAGCATGGATCAGAGCTAATGAGTGTGGTCCAAAAGTAGGGCAATCTGTGTTGATGGTCATCTGTTCAGGTGTCCATGGAGGAGTAATGCCACAGAAGAGCAACAGCCATGCAAAATCTTCCGAAATCTGAAGACCACTGGATCCATACATCTTGAACACTAGAAAAGCAAAAAAATAAAAAAAAAAGGGGAAAAAGAAAAAGAAAAGAAAGAAAAAGAAAAAAGGGGGTGGTAAGAATAAGGGCAGAAACCAGCTTCAACCCAAAAAGCCGGTGAAGAGCAACTCCTCATTCAGGCCCGCTGGGGAGACCGTATTGAGACCCCAAATCCAGCGCGATTCCAATTGTAGGAGCCGTCTGGTGGAATCGCCACCCCTGATGTTAAGCTTGAGGCGTTCTAAACCCACCACCCTTAACCCCCTTGGGCTCCCCCCATTTTATATTTATATTTTTATTTTTTATATTTTTTTTTTTTTTTTTTTTTTGCTTTTCTAGTGTTCAAGATGTATGGATCCAGTGGTCTTCAGATTTCGGAAGATTTTGCATGGCTGTTGCTCTTCTGTGGCATTACTCCTCCATGGACACCTGAACAGATGACCATCAACACAGATTGCCCTACTTTTGGACCACACTCATTAGCTCTGATCCATGCTTTAAATCCTTACTGATGTTTTTGTAACCTATGATGTGAAGTTATGTGTAAAAAATCATTTGGCCTCTTATTTCATTGGCCTGTGCTTTGATGATTATGAATTCTTCAACTATTGTTGATTATATGCATAATATTCCATGTGTCAGATTTTCCTATGTCCTCCATTGAGTGCTATGTGGGTTCACAAGTGTGTTGCTGGGGTGTCCTGTTTGCCTTTACTACATTCCATGTACTTGGGAAATGCCATATGTATGATTACACCTGTCCCATGGACCAATCTACAGTTGTGAATTGTAAAGATTGTTCTGCCCTTGCATATTGTCTGTAAAGAACTGCAAAAATCCTATTCAATAGTAGATACTTTCATTTTATTCATTGATAATAGTGGGTTTTTTGTTTTTTTTTTCTGCTCTCTGTAAAATATACACATTTTTTCTAAATACTGATTGCTCTCCAAGTCTATAGGGTCATTTTAAACTTAAGCGCTAGCATATATTCACTCTTGATTTCGGCACCGTTAGCTGTATGGGCGCCTGCGCGTTATTATATCGCCTGTTTACATGGTATTTCTTCGCACATGCGCATTTGTGGATTTTCGGCGCAATAGGGGAAGAAATTTCCTCTTACACGCTGATGTATTTCCGGTCCATTGGCCACTTCCGCCCGGCGTGTCAGCTGAACACACGGTTTGATTTGAGCACGGGAACACCGGTATTTGATTGTCTCATTAACTTTCCTGTATTTATATGTGTGCTTTCTCTTGTTTGTCCATTACCTTCCCCTGATGAAGCCCTTGTATTAGGGCAACACGCGTAGGGTCGGTGCTTATCTGTTTGGCACCTTACCATGGCTGAATTTTTGCCTCTACTTTTGTAAGTGTTCCCCTCTGGACCTCTTGTTTGGTGGCTTATTATGGTCCTTTGCATGTTTTAGGGCAATGCTCCTTTAGGAGATCTATATTAGGTTATTCCAGGTCTTGTTACCTTCATTTGCCCTTTAGATTTCTGTAACATCTTGTATTATCATGTATGGATGTACATTTTGTATGTATTAGTGCCGTATTGTTGGGTCCATGGGACAGGTGTCCATGTGTTTTTAAGTGGTTTTAACAGTGTTTTGCACTTTCATGTTCCTAATAAATATTTGTATATATATTTTGACTATATTTGATGAGTTGAGTGCTTTTTTGCCTACTCTTTTCTCTCTCTTACATTACCCTTGTAGGCTTTGCACCCTCATTGTTGTGTTAATCTGTTGTTACCATTAGCAGTGCAGCCTTGTCTTTCCATTTATTGCCTTGCTGTTTGACTTCAGTCGTTCCAGGGCTAGCACGCCGGTTATTATAACCGTTTTTCAGCTATATATATTGATTTGTTTATTGATCTGGTGTTTCTGTGTCCCTTTTTTACTGTGCGTTCTTAGACATTATGACCTACAGCTGGGACGCCCGTGAGGCGACCTGGCAAAATGAATCAGCTAACGTTTTTGATAGTGCCCATTCAGCTGGACCCTTGAATGATGACTTCTCCCTTCTTACTAGGGAAATTACATCCGCCCAGAAATTGGGCATCAGACTATGGTGGAATATCAGGAGTTTGGAAGAGTACTCTAAGACAGGGATTATTCCCCGTGGTCTTAGGGTTCAAATTTTTCCAGCATGGGAGGCACAGGGTGAATTTAAGGATATTTGGGAAAAGGGCCTTTTACAGTGTTCTAGAATCCTTATTTCCATGTTGGTTGAACATGATAAAACCTTGCTCACCAGCACCAAGGCCAACATTAGACTACTTGAATCCAAATTGTCTAGTTTTGACACTGATAGTTTGGTTCGCCCCTTTCAGGAGCGCTTAGGGATTGATTTGGATAAGTATGAGCACAATATCATTGAGGGCAAAAAGAAAAAATTTGCAAGGGATAGGAATGATTTTTCTAACCAGGTGGCTTTTAAATGGAGACATAGGGGAAATAATAGGCCTGGTTTTTCAAGAGCTAATCCTTCCACCAATCATACCGGTGACAGTACCAGCGATAGCGATTTTTTAACCTCAGAAAACAGCGACGGAGATACCGCACCAGGAGGGGTCAGAAGAAACCCAAAAAGACCAGGAATGGGCTACAGGAATGCGGCTTGGAGGGATGCGAACAAAGGACCCCCCCGGCACAGGAAGACCCCTTACTAACGGCTATAATGACATCTGATCTGACCACGGTTGAAGCACCTGTGCAGCCAGGACTTCTACAGGTAATTAATCTTTCTGAACACGTCCTTACCAATGAACAACGGAGTGTGTTAGAGAGAGGGCTCACCTTCTCTCCCACTAACACAGTGGATAAGTTCACGCTCGTAAAGGATGTTTATTTATTCTGTAGGAGACTTCTTTTCCGTGCTATTTACAAAAGACCCACCATGTTTGACTCTCTCAATGATACTGACCGGCAGGTGTTCCAGGATCTCTTGGATCTACTCAATGAGTCTGAGTCCACAACAGGTAGGCCTATGTGCCCGCTCAGGAATAAATCGGTTGCTTCACCCCCCCTTTCTATGATCCCGTCTGTTAATCTTTTCTTTGAATTAGCAAAAGCTGACATTATGCAGCTCCCTGACAAACCCTGCTTTGGTGATAACCTGAGCTTGGGCGAAAAACGAGCTATCAGGGAACTAAGGGAGATTAAAACCTTTGTAATCAAGGAGGCTGATAAAGGGGGGAATGTTGTACTCTGGCCTACTGATATGTACATTGCTGAGGCAAAACGACAACTCCTGAACCTGCACTTCTATTCCAGGCTTCCTTCTGACCCTACCTCCATCTTCCAGAAGAAATTAGATCGTCTGCTTGAATCCGCCTTGGATATGAAGATTATAACCAAGAAAGAAAAGGATTTTCTCTGGGTGCCCAAACCAACTGTTGCGACTTCTACCTATTGCCCAAGGTTCATAAAGACCTGCACCAGCCACCTGGCCGCCCCATCGTTTCAGGTATGGGTAGTTTGTGTGAGAAGGCATGCTCCTATCTGGAGTTCTTTTTCCAGCCCCTGGTACAGTCCCTTCCTTCTTATTTAAGGGATTCCACCCACTTCATTACAAACACTAAGGATATTGTCCTCCCTGAGGGCACCTTTGTTGTTACTTGTGATGTGGAGTCCCTTTATTCAAATATCTCACATCAGGACTGTCTCCAAGCAGTGGGCTTTTTTCTACATCAAAAGGAACATACAGATAGGTTTCATGACTCATTTCTGATTGATTTATTACAATTCATCCTCTCACACAACTACTTTACCTTCGATGGGGCTTTCTACCGGCAAATATCTGGCGTGGCGATGGGTGCTCGCTGTGCACCTTCGGTGGCTAATCTCTTTCTTGGGTGGTGGGAGGAAACTGTTGTCTATCCATCTGCTCCCTTCGCCACTCATGTCCTTGGTTGGTTCAGGTTTATTGACGACGTGATGTTCCTTTGGAATGGGTCAGAGATGGACTGCAGGGACTTCATTACGTCACTTAACAACAATCCCCTGAATATTTTTCTTACCTCCTGTATCTCATCGACAGGTGGCATTTTTCTGGACTTATCCCTATCTGTGGTGGACCAACATCTACACACTGATTTATACCGCAAACCTACTGCGACCAACAGGCTTCTACAATTCTCCAGCTTCCATCCTCGGCATCTCAAGCTTGGTATACCTGTTGGTCAGTATCTGAGGGCAAGAAGAAATTGTACAGAGGATAGCACCTTTCAAGCACAGGCGGAGGATCTTACCATCCGGTTTACCCAACGGGGTTACCCCAAAAGCTCTTTGTCCAAAGCCCTTAAACGGGCAAGTTCGCATACTCAAGAATCTCTTCTTACCCCAAAAAGACGACCTGAGGACCGCCAACTTCGACTTACCACCAATTTCCACAATCAGTGGGATAGATTTGGTAAGATTATATCAGATCACTGGAAAGTTCTTAAGATTGATCCACGAATTTCTGATCTGATTGGGGAAAGACCTTCTATAACAGCTAAAAGGGCGCCTAATTTGAGCGATAAATTGGTCAGTAGTCATTTTACCAGACCTACTCATCGTTTGGGACATGGCTTCGTTTATACTGGCTCCTATCCTTGTGGGGAGTGCAATATATGTCCCTATATGCGACCTGTACGGGACATCTTTTTGCACCCCACTACTGGTAGCCAGCATAAGTTGAAGGGGTTTATTAATTGTAAAACCGCTTGCGTGATTTATTTGATAATCTGTCCATGTAACAGGCTCTTCGTGGGGGAAACTACCCAAGAACTCAAGAAACGAATTCAAAAGCATGTCTCCACGATCAATCTGGCTGCTGGTGACCTTCGGAAGGGTAAGAAACTTACCTCTGTGGCTTCTCATTTTTTGCATCATCATGGGGGGAGCCCAAGGGGGTTAAGGGTGGTGGGTTTAGAACGCCTCAAGCTTAACATCAGGGGTGGCGATTCCACCAGACTGCTCCTACAATTGGAATCACGCTGGATTTGGGGTCTCAATACGGTCTCCCCAGCGGGCCTGAATGAGGAGTTGCTCTTCACCGGCTTTTTGGGTTGAAGCTGGTTTCTGCCCTTATTCTTACCACGCCCCTCTTTCTTTTTCTTTCTTTTCTTTTTCCCCTTTTTTTTTTTTTTTTTTATTTTTTTTTGCTTTTCTAGTGTTCAAGATGTATGGATCCAGTGGTCTTCAGATTTCGGAAGATTTTGCATGGCTGTTGCTCTTCTGTGGCATTACTCCTCCATGGACACCTGAACAGATGACCATCAACACAGATTGCCCTACTTTTGGACCACACTCATTAGCTCTGATCCATGCTTTAAATCCTTACTGATGTTTTTGTAACCTATGATGTGAAGTTATGTGTAAAAAATCATTTGGCCTCTTATTTCATTGGCCTGTGCTTTGATGATTATGAATTCTTCAACTATTGTTGATTATATGCATAATATTCCATGTGTCAGATTTTCCTATGTCCTCCATTGAGTGCTATGTGGGTTCACAAGTGTGTTGCTGGGGTGTCCTGTTTGCCTTTACTACATTCCATGTACTTGGGAAATGCCATATGTATGATTACACCTGTCCCATGGACCAATCTACAGTTGTGAATTGTAAAGATTGTTCTGCCCTTGCATATTGTCTGTAAAGAACTGCAAAAATCCTATTCAATAGTAGATACTTTCATTTTATTCATTGATAATAGTGTTTGTTTGTTTTTTTTTTGTTTTTTTTTTCTGCTCTCTGTAAAATACACACATTTTTTCTAAATACTGATTGCTCTCCAAGTCTATAGGGTCATTTTAAACTTAAGCGCTAGCATATATTCACTCTTGATTTCGGCACCGTTAGCTGTATGGGCGCCTGCGCGTTATTATATCGCCTGTTTACATGGTATTTCTTCGCGCATACGCATTTGTGGATTTTCGGCGCAATAGGGGAAGAAATTTCCTCTTACACGCTGATGTATTTCCGGTCCATTGGCCACTTCCGCCCGGCGTGTCAGCTGAACACACGGTTTGATTTGAGCACGGGAACACCGGTATTTGATTGTCTCATTAACTTTCCTGTATTTATATGTGTGCTTACTCTTGTTTGTCCATTACCTTCCCCTGATGAAGCCCTTGTATTAGGGCGACACGCGTAGGGTCGGTGCTTATCTGTTTGGCACCTTACCATGGCTGAATTTTTGCCTCTACTTTTGTAAGTGTTCCCCTCTGGACCTCTTGTTTGGTGGCTTATTATGGTCCTTTGCATGTTTTAGGGCAATGCTCCTTTAGGAGATCTATATTAGGTTATTCCAGGTCTTGTTACCTTCATTTGCCCTTTAGATTTCTGTAACATCTTGTATTATCATGTATGGATGTACATTTTGTATGTATTAGTGCCGTATTGTTGGGTCCATGGGACAGGTGTCCATGTGTTTTTAAGTGGTTTTAACGGTGTTTTGCACTTTCATGTTCCTAATAAATATTTGTATATATATTTTGACTATATTTGATGAGTTGAGTGCTTTTTTGCCTACTCTTTTCTCTCTCTTACATTACCCTTGTAGGCTTTGCACCCTCATTGTTGTGTTAATCTGTTGTTACCATTAGCAGTGCAGCCTTGTCTTTCCATTTATAATCCTAGTGACTGCGCACACAACATGGCCAAACGAAAGCAAAAGACAGTACCTGGCCTATCAATCCAATGGAAACTCATAGGCAACGCAATCCATTGGACTAGGCAATTACATGCAGCCATACAAAGTCCATGGGCCTTGCCTCAGAGTCAAACCCACAACCTCTAACAGCCCAAGCAAAAAGCCTACCACTACACCAACACAGAGAAGTGCGACACTGACTGAACATAAATTCACATAATCCTAGTGACTGCGCACACAACATGGCCAAACGAAAGCAAAAGACAGTACCTGGCCTATCAATCCAATGGAAACTCATAGGCAACAAAGTCCATTGGACTAGGCAATTACATGCAGCCATACAAACTCCATGGGCCTTGCCTCAGAGTCGAACCCACAACCTCTCGCAGCCCAAGAAAAAAGCCTACCACTACAGCAACACAGAGAAGTGTGAAACTGACTCTACATTAACTCACATAATCCTAGTGACTGCGCACACAACATGGCCAAACGAAAGCAAAAGACAGTACCTGGCCTATCAATCAAATGGAAACTCATAGGAAACACAGTCCATTGGACTATGCAATTACATGCAGCCATACAAAGTCCATGGGCCTTGACTCAGAGTCAAACTCACAACCTCTCGCAGCCCAAGAAAAAAGCCTACCACTACAGCAACACAGAGAAGTGTGAAACTGACTCTACATTAATTCACATAATCCTAGTGACTGCGCACACAACATGGCCAAACAAAAGCAAAAGACAGTACCTGGCCTATCAATCCAATGGAAACTCATAGGCAACACAGTCCATTGGACTAGACAATTACATGGAGACATACAAAGTCCACGGGCCTTGCCTCAGAGTCAAACCCACAACCTCTCGCAGCCAAGCAAAGAGCCTACCACTACACCAACACAGAGAAGTGGGAAACTGATTCTACATTAATTCACATAATCCTACCGACTGCGCACACAACATGGCCAAACAAAAGACAATTCCTGGCCTATCAATCCAATGGAAACTCATAGGCAACACAGTCCATTAGACTAGGCAAATACATGCAGCCATACAAAGTTCATGGGCCTTGCCTCAGAGTCGAACCCACAACTTCTTGGAGAACAAGCAAAGAGCCTACCTCTACACCAACACAGAGAAGTTGGAAACCGACTCTACATTAATTCACATAATCCTAGTGACTGCGCACACAACATGGCCAAACAAAAGCAAAAGACAGTACCTGGCCTATCAATCCAATGGAAACTCATAGGTAACTCAGTACATTGGACTAGGCAATTACATGCAGCCATACAAAGCCCATTGGCCTTGCCCCAGAGTCGAACCCACAACCTCTCGTAGCCCAAGCAAAGAGCCTACCAATACACCAACACAGAGAAGTGGAAAACTGATTCTACATTAATTCACATAATCCTAGTGACTGCGCACACAACATGGCCAAACAAAAGCAAAAGACAGTACCTGGCCTATCAATCCAATGGAAACTCATAGGCAAAGCAATCAATTGGACTAGGCAATTACATGCAGCCATACAAAGTCCATGGGCCTTGCATCAGAGTCAAACCCACAACCTCTGGCAGAACAAGCAAAGAGCTTACAACTACACCAACACAAAAAAGTAGGAAGCTGCGTCTACATTAATTCACATATTCCTAGAGACTGCGCACACAACATGGCCAAACAAAAGCAAAAGACATTACCTGGCCTATCAAGCCAATGGAAACTCATAGGCAACACAATCCATTGGACTAAGCAATTACATGCAGCCAAACAAAGTCCATGGGCTTTGCCTCAGAGTCAAACCCACAATTTCTCGTAGCCCAAGCAAAGAGCCTACCACTACACCAACACAGACAAGTTGGAAACTGAGTTTACATTAGTTCACATAATCCTAGTGACTGTGCACACAACATGGCCAAACAAATGCAAAAGACATTATCTGGCCTATCAATCCAATGGAAACTCATAGGCAACACAGTCCATTAGACTAGGCAAATACATGCAGCCATACAAAGTTCATGGGCCTTGCCTAAGAGTCGAACCCACAACCTCTTGAAGAACAAGCAAAGAGCCTACCACTAAACCAACACAGAGAAGTTGGAAACCGACTCTACATTAATTCACATAATCCTAGTGACTGCGCACACAACATGGCCAAACAAAAGCAAAAGACAGTACCTGGCCTATCAATCCAATGGAAACTCATAGGCAACACAGTCCATTGGACTAGACAATTACATGGAGCCATACAAAGTCCATGGGCCTTGCCTCAGAGTCAAACCCACAACCTCTCGCAGCCAAGCAAAGAGCCTACCACTACACCAATACAGAGAAGTGGGAAACCGATTCTACATTAATTCACATAATCCTAGTGAGTGCGCACACAACATGGCCAAACGAAAGCAAAATACAGTACCTGGCCTATCATTCCAATTGAAACTCATAGGCAACATAGTCCATTGGACTAGGCAATAACATGCAGCCACACAAAGTCCATGGGCCTTGCCTCAAAGTCGAACTCACAACCTCTCGTAGCTCAAGCAAAGAGCCTACCACTACACCAACACAGAGAAATGTGAACCTGCCTCTACATTAATTCACATAATCCTAGTGAGTGCGCACACAACATGGCCAAACGAAAACAAAAGACAGTACCTGGCCTATCAATCCAATGGAAACTCATAGGCAACACAGTCCATTGGACTAGGCAATTACATGCAGCCATAAGAAGTCCATGAGCCTTGCCTCAGAGTCAAACCCACAACCTCTCGCAGCCCAAGCAAAGGGCCTACAACTACACCAACACAGAGAAATGTGAAACTGACTCTACATTAATTCACATAATCCTAGTGACTGCGCACACAACATGGCCAAACGAAACCAAAAGTCAATACCTGGCCTATCAATCCAATGGAAACTCAAAGGCAACAAAGTCCATTGGACTAGGCAATTACATGCAGCCATACAAAGTCCATGAGCCTTGCATTAGAGTCGAACCCACAACCTCTCGCAGCCGAAGCAAAGAGCCTACCACTACACCAACACAGAGAAGTGGGAAACTGACTCTACATTAATTCACATAATCCTAGTGACTGCGCACACAACATGGCCAAACGAAACCAAAAGTCAATACCTGGCCTATCAATCCAATGGAAACTCATAGGCAACAAAATCCATTGGACTAGGCAATTACATGCAGCCATACAAAGTCCATGAGCCTTGCATTAGAGTCGAACCCACAACCTCTCGCAGCCCAAGCAAAGAGCCTACCACTACACCAACACAGAGAAGTGGGAAACTGACTCTACATTAATTCACATAATCCTAGTGACTGTGCACACAACATGGCCAAACGAAAGCAAAAGTCAATATCTTGCCTATCAATCCAATGGAAACTCATAGGCAACACAGTCCATTGGACTAGGCAATTACATGCACCCATAAAAAGTCCATGGGCCTTGCCTCAGAGTCAAACCCACAACCTCTCGCAGCCAAGCAAAGAGCCTACCACTACACCAACACAGAGAAGTGGGAAACTGATTCTACATTAATTCACATAATCCTTCCGACTGCGCACACAACATGGCCAAACAAAAGAAAATACCTGGCCTATCAATTCAATGGAAACTCATAGGCAACACAGTCCATTGGACTAGCCAATTACATGCATCCATACAAAGTCCATGGGCTTTGCCTCAGAGTCAAACCCACAACTTCTCGCAGCCCAAGCAAAGAGCCTACCACTACACCAACACAAAGAAGTTGGTAACTGAGTCTACATTAATTCACATAATCCTAGTGACTGCGCACACAACATGGCCAAACAAAAGAAAAGGGCAGTACCTGGCCTATCAATCCAATGGAAACTCATAGGCAACATAGTCCATTGAACTGGGCGATTACATATAGCCATACAAAGTCAATGGGCTTTGCCTCAGAGTCGAACCCACAACTTCTCGTAGACCAAGCAAAGAGCCTACCACTACACCAACACAGAGAAGTAGAAAAATGACTCTACATTAATTCACATAATCCTAGTGACTGCGCACACAACATGGCCAAACAAAAGCAAAAGACAGTCCCTGGCCTATCAATCCAATGGAAACACATAGACAACATAGTCCATTGGACTAGGTAATTACATGCAGCCATACAAAGTCCATGAGCCTTGCCTCAGAGTCAAACCCACATCCTCTGGCAGAACAAGCAAAGAGCCTACAACTACACCAACACAAAGAAGTAGGAAGCTGCGTCTACATTAATTCACATAATCCTAGTAAATGCGCACACAACATGGCCAAACAAAAGCAAAAGACATTACCTGGCCTATCAAGCCAATGGAAACTCATAGGCAACACAGTCCATTGAACTAGGCAATTACATGCAGCCATACAAAGTCCATGGGCCTTGCCGCAGAGTCGAACCCACAACCTCTCGCAGCTCAAGCAAAGAGCCTACCACTACACCAACACAGAGAAGTGTGAAACTGATTTTACATTAATTCACATAATCCTACCGAATGCGCACACAACATAACCAAACAAAAGACAATACCTGGCCTATCAATCCAATGGAAACTCATAGGCAACACAGTCCATTGGACTAGGCAATTACATGCAGCCATACAAGTCCATGGGCCTTGCCTCACAGTCGAACTCACAACCTTTCGCAGCTCAAGCAAAGAGCCTACCACTACACCAAGACAGAGAATTGTGAACCTGACTCTACATTAATTCACATAATCCTAGTGACTTCGCACACAACATGGACAAACGAAAACAAAAGACAGTACCTGGCCTATCAATCCAATGGAAACTCAAAGGCAACACAGTCCATTGGACTAGGAAAGTACATGCAGCCATAAAAAGTCCATGTGCCTTGCCTCAGAGTCAAACCCACAACCTCTCGCAGCCCAAGCAAAGTGCCTACGACTACACCAACACAGAGAAATGTGAAACTGACTCTACATTAATTCACATAATCCTAGTGACTGCGCACACAACATCGCCAAACGAAAGCAAAAGGCAATACCTGGCCTATCAATCCAATGGAAACTCATAGGCAACACAGTCCATTGGACTAGGCAGTTACATGCAGCCATACAAAGTCCATGAGCCTTGCATTAGAGTCGAACTCACAATCTCTCGCAGCCCAAGCAAAGAGCCTACCACTACACTAACACAGAGAAGTGGGAAACTGACTCAACATAAATTCACATAATCCTAGTGACTGCGCACACAACATGGCCAAACAAAAGTAAAAGACAGTCCCTGGCCTATCAACCCAATGGAAACTCATAGACAACATAGTCCATTGGACTAGGCAATTACATGCAGCCATACAATGTCCATGGGCCTTGCCTCAGAGTCAAACCCACAATCTCTGGCAGAACAAGCAAAGAGCCAACAACTACACCAACACAAAGAAGTAGGAAGCTGCGTCTACATTAATTCACATAATCCTACCGACTGTGCACACAACATAACCAAACAAAAGACAATACCTGGCCTATCAATCCAATGGAAACTCATAGGCAACACAGTCCATTGGACTAGGCAATTACATGCAGCCATACAAAGTCCATGGGCTTTGCCTCAGAGTCGAACCCACAACCTCTCGCAGCACAAGCAAAGAGCCTACCACTACACCAACACAGAGAAGTTGGAAACTGAGTTTACATTAGTTCACATAATCCTAGTGACTGCGCACACAACATGGCCAAACAAAAGCAAAAGGCTGTACCTGGCCTATCAATCCAATGGGAACTCATAGGCAACACAGTCAATTGAACTACGCAATTACATGCAGCCATACAAACTCCAAGGGCCTTGCCTCAGAGTTGAACCCACAACCTCTCGCAGCTTAAGCAAGGAGACTACCATTACACCAACACAGAGAAGTAGGTGAATGACTCTACATTAATTCACATAATCCTAGTGACTGCGCACACAACATGGCCAAACAAATGCAAAAGACATTGTCTAGCCTATCAATCCAATGGAAACTCATAGGCAACACAGTCCATTAGACTAGGCAATTACATGCAGCCATACAAAGTTCATGGATCTTGCCTCAGAGTCGAACCCACAACCTCTTGGAGAACCAGCAAAGAGCCTACCACTAAACCAACACAGAGAAGTTGGAATCTGATTCTACATTAATTCACATAATCCTAGTGACTGCGCACACAACATGGCCAAACAAAAGCAAAAAACAGTACCTGGCCTATCAATCCAATGGAAACTCATAGGTAACACAGTACATTTGACTAGGCAACTACATGTAGCCATACAAAGCCCATGGGCCTTGCCCCAGAGTCGAACCCACAACCTAGCAAAGAGCCTACCACTACACCAACACAGAGAAGTTTTTTAACTGAGTCTACATTAATTCACATAATCCTAGTGACTGCGCACACAACATGGCCAAACAAAAGCAAAAGACAGTACCTGGCCTATCAATCCAATGGAAACTCATAGGCAACACAGTCCATTGAACTAGACAATTACATTGAGATATACAAAGTCAATGGGCCGTGCCTCAGAGTCAAACCCACAACCTATAACACTGACCTACAAAGCTATCCATAATCTGTCTCCTCCATATATCTCTGAACTAATCTCTCGCTACACTCCAAAACGTGACCTCCGGTCCTCCCAAGATCTCCTTCTATCCTCCTCTCTCATTCGCTCCTCATGCAACCGACTCCAAGACTTCTCCCGAGCATCCCCGGTCTCCTGGAACTCACTGCCTCAACACGTCAGACTATCTACTACACTCGCAAGCTTCAAACGGAACCTAAAGACTCATCTGTTCAGAAATGCCTATAACCTTCAATGACCTCACTGCTTCACCACCGTGCGGAGCTGCCGCCCCACCACCGTGCGGAGCTGCCGCCCCACCACCGTGCGGAGCTGCCGCCCCACCACCGTGCGGAGCTGCCGCCCCACCACCGTGCGGAGCTGCCGCCCCACCACCGTGCGGAGCTGCCGCCCCACCTACACCCCACCTACTGTCTCCTCCCCAAAATCCTTTAGGATGTAAGCCCGCAAGGGCAGGGCCCTCTTCCCCCTGTGCTAGTCTGTCTATTGTAACGTGTACATGTATTCTGTATGTAACCCCCTCATGTACAGCACCATGGAATCAATGGTGCTCTATAAATAAACAATAATAATAATAATAATAATAACCTCTCACAGCCAAGCAAAGAGCCTACCACTACACCAACACAGAGAAGTTGGTAACTGAGTCTACATTAATTCACATAATCCTAGTGACTGCGCACACAACATGGCCAAACAAAAGCAAAAGGCAGTACCTGGCCTAGCAATCCAATGAAAACTCATAGGAAACACAGTAAATTGAACTGGGTGATTACATGCAGCCATACAATGTCCATGGGCCTTGCATCAGAGTCGAACCCACAACTTCTCTTAACCCAAGCAAAGAGCCTACCACTACACCAACATAGAGAAGTAGGAGAATGACTCTACATTAATTCACATAATCCTAGTGACTGCGCACACAACATGGCCAAACAAAAGCAAAAGACAGTACCTGGCTTATCAATCCACTGGAAACTCATAGGCAACGCAATCCTTTGGACTAAGCAATTACATACAGCCATACAAAGTCCATTGGCCTTGCCTCAGAGTCAAACCCTCAACCTCTCACAGCCCAAGCAAAGAGCCTACCACTACACCAACACAGAGAAGTGCGAAACTGATTCAACAAAAATTCACATAATCCTAGTGACTGCGCACACAACATGGCCAAACAAAAGCAAAAGATAGTCCCTGGCCTATCAATCCAATGGAAACTCATAGACAACATAGTCCATTGGACTAGGCAATTACATGCAGCCATACAAAGTCCACGGGCCTTGCCTCAGAGTCAAACCCACAACCTCTGGCAGAACAAGCAAAGAGCCTACAACTACACCAACACAAAGAAGTGCGAAACTGACTCAACATTAATTCACATAATCCTAGTGACTGCGCACACAACATGGCCAAACAAAAGCAAAAGACATTACCTGGCCTATCAAGCCAATGGAAACTCATAGGCAACACAGTCCATTGAACTAGGCAATTACATGCAGCCGTACAAAGACCATAGGCCTTGCCTCAGAGTCAAACCCTCAATCTCTCGCAGCCAAGCAAAGCGCCTTCCACTACACCAACACAGAGAAGTGGGAAACCGATTCTACATTAATGCACATAATCCTACCGACTGCGCACACAACATAACCAAACAAAAGACAATACCTGGCCTATCAATCCAATGGAAACTCATAGGCAACACAGTCCATTGGACTAGGCAATTACATGCAGCCATACAAAGTCCATGGGCTTTGCCTCAGAGTCAAACCCACAATTTCTCTCAGCCCAAGCAAAGAGCCTACCACTACACCAACACAGAGAAGTTGGAAACTGAGTTTACATTAGTTCACATAATCCTAGTGACTGCGCACACAACATGGCCAAACAAAAGCAAAAGGCAGTACCTGGCCTATCAATCCAATGGGAACTTATAGGCAACACAGTCAATTGAACTAGGCAATTACATGCAGCTATACAAACTCCATGGGCCTTGCCTCAGAATCAAACTCACAACCTCTCGCAGCTTAAGCAAAGAGACTACCACTACTCCAACACAGGGAAGTAGGTGAATGACTCTACATTAATTCACATAATCCTAGTGACTGCGCACACAACATGGCCAAACAAAAGCAAAAAACAGTACCTGGCCTATTAATCCAATGGAAACTCATAGGTAACACAGTGCATTTGACTAGGCAACTACATGCAGCCATACAAAGCCCATGGGCCTTGCCCCACAGTCGAACCCACAACCTCTCGTAGCCCAAGCTAAGAGCCTACTAATACACCAACACAGAGAAGTGGAAAACCGATTCTACATTAATTCACATAATCCTAGTGACTGCGCACACAACATGGCCAAACAAAAGCAAAAGACAGTACCTGGCCTATCAATCCAATGGAAACTCATAGGCAACACAGTCCATTGGACTAGACAATTACATGGAGACATACAAAGTCAATGGGCCTTGCCTCAGAGTCAAACCCACAACCTCTCGCAGCCAAGCAAAGAGCCTACCACGCAACCAACACAGAGAAGTGGGAAACTAACTCAACATAAATTCACATAATCCTAGTGACTGCGCACACAACATGGCCAAACAAAAGACAAAACCTGGCCTATCAATTCAATGGAAACCCATAGGCAACACAGTCCATTGCACTAGGCAATTACATGCAGCCATACAAAGTCCATGGGCTTAGCCTCAGAGTCAAACCCACAACTTCTCGCAGCCCAAGCAAAGAGCCTACCACTACACCAACACAAAGCAATTGGTTATTGAGTCTACATTAATTCACATAATCCTAGTGACTGCGCACACAACATGGCCAAACAAAAGCAAAAGTAAATACCTGGCCTATCAATCCAATGGAAACTCATAGGCAACATAGTCCATTGGACTAGGCAATTACATGCAGCCATACAAAGTCCATGGGCTTTGCTTCAGAGTCGAACTCACAACCTCTCGCAGCCCAAGAATAAAGCCTACCACTACAGCAACACAGAGAAATGTGAAATTGACTCTACATTAACTCACATAATCCTAGTGACTGCGCACACAACATGGCCAAACGAAAGCAAAAGACAGTACCTGGCCTATCAATCCAATGGAAACTCATAGGCAACATAGTCCATTGGACTAGGCAATTACATGCAGCCATACAAAGTCCATGGGCTTTGCCTCAGAGTCAATCCCACAATTTCTCGCAGCCCAAGCAAAGAGCCTACCACTACACCAACACAGAGAAGTTGGAAACTGAGTTTTACATTAGTTCACATAATCCTAGTGACTGCGCACACAACATGGCCAAACAAAAACAAAATACAGTACGTGGACTATCAATCCAATGGAAACTCATAGGCAACACAGTCCATTGGACTAGGCAATTACATGCAGCCATAAAAAGTTCATGGGCCTTGCCTCAGAGTCAAACCCACAATCTCGCGCAGCCCAAGCAAAGAGCCTACCACTACACCAACACAGAGAAATGTGAAACTGACTCTACATTAATTCACATAATCCTAGTGACTGCGCACACAACATGGCCAAATGAAAGCAAAAGTCCATACCTGGCCTATCAATCCAATGGAAACTCATAGGCAACACAGTCCATTGGACTAGGCAATTACATGCAGCTATACAAAGTCCATGAACCTTGCATTAGAGTCAAACCCACAACTTCTCGCAGCCAAAGAAAAGAGCCTACCACTACACCAACACAGAGAAGTGTGAAACTGACTCTACATTAACTCACATAATCCTAGTGACGTAAGAGAGAGAAAAGAGTAGGCAAAAAAGCACTCAACTCATCAAATATAGTCAAAATATATATACAAATATTTATTAGGAACATGAAAGTGCAAAACACCGTTAAAACCACTTAAAAACACATGGACACCTGTCCCATGGACCCAACAATACGGCACTAATACATACAAAATGTACATCCATACATGATAATACAAGATGTTACAGAAATCTAAAGGGCAAATGAAGGTAACAAGACCTGGAATAACCTAATATAGATCTCCTAAAGGAGCATTGCCCTAAAACATGCAAAGGACCATAATAAGCCACTAAACAAGAGGTCCAGAGGGGAACACTTACAAAAGTAGAGGCAAAAATTCAGCCATGGTAAGGTGCCAAACAGATAAGCACCGACCCTACGTGTGTCGCCCTAATACAAGGGCTTCATCAGGGGAAGGTAATGGACAAACAAGAGAAAGCACACATATAAATACAGGAAAGTTAATGAAACAATCAAATACCGGTGTTCCCGTTCTCAAATCAAACCGTGTGTTCAGCTGACACGCCGGGCGGAAGTGGCCAATGGACCGGAAATACATCAGCGTGTAAGAGGAAATTTCTTCCCCTATTGCGCCGAAAATCCACAAATGCGCATGCGCGAAGAAATACCATGTAAACAGGCGATATAATAACGCGCAGGCGCCCATACAGCTAACGGTGCCGAAATCAAGAGTGAATATATGCTAGCGCTTAAGTTTAAAATGACCCTATAGACTTGGAGAGCAATCAGTATTTAGAAAAAATGTGTATATTTTACAGAGAGCAGAAAAAAAAAACAAAAAAAAAACCCACTATTATCAATGAATAAAATGAAAGTATCTACTATTGAATAGGATTTTTGCAGTTCTTTACAGACAATATGCAAGGGCAGAACAATCTTTACAATTCACAACTGTAGATTGGTCCATGGGACAGGTGTAATCATACATATGGCATTTCCCAAGTACATGGAATGTAGTAAAGGCAAACAGGACACCCCAGCAACACACTTGTGAACCCACATAGCACTCAATGGAGGACATAGGAAAATCTGACACATGGAATATTATGCATATAATCAACAATAGTTGAAGAATTCATAATCATCAAAGCACAGGCCAATGAAATAAGAGGCCAAATGATTTTTTACACATAACTTCACATCATAGGTTACAAAAACATCAGTAAGGATTTAAAGCATGGATCAGAGCTAATGAGTGTGGTCCAAAAGTAGGGCAATCTGTGTTGATGGTCATCTGTTCAGGTGTCCATGGAGGAGTAATGCCACAGAAGAGCAACAGCCATGCAAAATCTTCCGAAATCTGAAGACCACTGGATCCATACATCTTGAACACTAGAAAAGCAAAAAAAAAAAAAAAGGGAAGAAGAAAAAGAAAAGAAAGAAAAAGAAAGAGGGGGGTGGTAAGAATAAGGGCAGAAACCAGCTTCAACCCAAAAAGCCGGTGAAGAGCAACTCCTCATTCAGGCCCGCTGGGGAGACCGTATTGAGACCCCAAATCCAGCGCGATTCCAATTGTAGGAGCCATCTGGTGGAATCGCCACCCCTGATGTTAAGCTTGAGGTGTTCTAAACCCACCACCCTTAACCCCCTTGGGCTCCCCCCATTTTATATTTATATTTTTATTTTTTATTTTTTTTTTTTTTTTATTTTTTTTTGCTTTTCTAGTGTTCAAGATACAAGTAAGGAAAAAAGGAAAAAAGGATGGATCTACCTGTGGCCAAACATTTTTGTAACCCAGACCACAGCATCATGGACATGAAATTGCTGGTATTGAAAGGAAACTTCAAGTCCCAGAGAGATAGGAGACTATGGGAGTACAAACTTATGATGACCTTTGACACATTCAGAGAAGGAATGAATGTGTCTCATGGATTCATGTCTTTTTACATCAGTTAAAAGATGTGCTCCTCTGACCATCTGAGCATGTCACAGCCCTGGACCAGACCCTTATCAAAGGACAATAAAACTTTCACACTGAACTGCAGCAGTATTTATGGCTAGAACAGCTTGTCCCCCTGCCATAGAGATAGTTCTGTTTCATATAACTTGTTCCTTTTTTTTTTTTTTTTTTTTTTTACTGCACTATTCTAAGTCCTGTTGTGTATAAATACGTGACTCTTCAGATTTTGTGTTATACCATGCCTGATGAAGAGACCTGAGTAGTCTCGAAAGCTTGCAATTATTACCATCTTTTCAGTTAGCCATTAAAAGGTATCAACCACTGAGGACTCTCTGTTCTTTTAAACAATTTTTTTAGTGTTCAAGATGTATGGATCCAGTGGTCTTCAGATTTCGGAAGATTTTGCATGGCTGTTGCTCTTCTGTGGCATTACTCCTCCATGGACACCTGAACAGATGACCATCAACACAGATTGCCCTACTTTTGGACCACACTCATTAGCTCTGATCCATGCTTTAAATCCTTACTGATGTTTTTGTAACCTATGATGTGAAGTTATGTGTAAAAAATCATTTGGCCTCTTATTTCATTGGCCTGTGCTTTGATGATTATGAATTCTTCAACTATTGTTGATTATATGCATAATATTCCATGTGTCAGATTTTCCTATGTCCTCCATTGAGTGCTATGTGGGTTCACAAGTGTGTTGCTGGGGTGTCCTGTTTGCCTTTACTACATTCCATGTACTTGGGAAATGCCATATGTATGATTACACCTGTCCCATGGACCAATCTACAGTTGTGAATTGTAAAGATTGTTCTGCCCTTGCATATTGTCTGTAAAGAACTGCAAAAATTCTATTCAATAGTAGATACTTTCATTTTATTCATTGATAATAGTGGGGGTTTTTTTTTTTTTCTGCTCTCTGTAAAATATACACATTTTTTCTAAATACTGATTGCTCTCCAAGTCTATAGGGTCATTTTAAACTTAAGCGCTAGCATATATTCACTCTTGATTTCGGCACCGTTAGCTGTATGGGCGCCTGCGCGTTATTATATCGCCTGTTTACATGGTATTTCTTCGCGCATGCGCATTTGTGGATTTTCGGCGCAATAGGGGAAGAAATTTCCTCTTACACGCTGATGTATTTCCGGTCCATTGGCCACTTCCGCCCGGCGTGTCAGCTGAACACACGGTTTGATTTGAGCACGGGAACACCGGTATTTGATTGTCTCATTAACTTTCCTGTATTTATATGTGTGCTTTCTCTTGTTTGTCCATTACCTTCCCCTGATGAAGCCCTTGTATTAGGGCGACACGCGTAGGGTCGGTGCTTATCTGTTTGGCACCTTACCATGGCTGAATTTTTGCCTCTACTTTTGTAAGTGTTCCCCTCTGGACCTCTTGTTTGGTGGCTTATTATGGTCCTTTGCATGTTTTAGGGCAATGCTCCTTTAGGAGATCTATATTAGGTTATTCCAGGTCTTGTTACCTTCATTTTCCCTTTAGATTTCTGTAACATCTTGTATTATCATGTATGGATGTACATTTTGTATGTATTAGTGCCGTATTGTTGGGTCCATGGGACAGGTGTCCATGTGTTTTTAAGTGGTTTTAACGGTCTTTGCACTTTCATGTTCCTAATAAATATTTGTATATATATTTTGACTATATTTGATGAGTTGAGTGCTTTTTTGCCTACTCTTTTCTCTCTCTTACATTACCCTTGTAGGCTTTGCACCCTCATTGTTGTGTTAATCTGTTGTTACCATTAGCAGTGCAGCCTTGTCTTTCCATTTATTGCCTTGCTTTTTGACTTCGGTCGTTCCAGGGCTAGCACGCCGGTTATTATAACCGTTTTTCAGCTATATATATTGATTTGTTTATTGATCTGGTGTTTCTGTGTCCCTTTTTTACTGTGCATTCTTAGACATTATGACCTTCAGCTGGGACGCCCGTGAGGCGACCTGGCAAAATGAATCAGCTAACGTTTTTGATAGTGCCCATTCAGCTGGACCCTTGAATGATGACTTCTCCCTTCTTACTAGGGAAATTACATCCGCCCAGAAATTGGGCATCAGACTATGGTGGAATATCAGGAGTTTGGAAGAGTACTCTAAGACAGGGATTATTCCCCGTGGTCTTAGGGTTCAAATTTTTCCAGCATGGGAGGCACAGGGTGAATTTAAGGATATTTGGGAAAAGGGCCTTTTACAGTGTTCTAGAATCCTTATTTCCATGTTGGTTGAACATGATAAAACCTTGCTCACCAGCACCAAGGCCAACATTAGACTACTTGAATCCAAATTGTCTAGTTTTGACACTGATAGTTTGGTTCGCCCCTTTCAGGAGCGCTTAGGGATTGATTTGGATAAGTATGAGCACAATATCATTGAGGGCAAAAAGAAAAAATTTGCAAGGGATAGGAATGATTTTTCTAACCAGGTGGCGTTTAAATGGAGACATAGGGGAAATAATAGGCCTGGTTTTTCAAGAGCTAATCCTTCCACCAATCATACCGGTGACAGTACCAGCGATAGCGATTTTTTAACCTCAGAAAACAGCGACGGAGATACCGCACCAGGAGGGGTCAGAAGAAACCCAAAAAGACCAGGAATGGGCTACAGGAATGCGGCTTGGAGGGATGCGAACAAAGGACCCCCCCGGCACAGGAAGACCCCTTACTAACGGCTATAATGACATCTGATCTGACCACGGTTGAAGCACCTGTGCAGCCAGGACTTCTACAGGTAATTAATCTTTCTGAACACGTCCTTACCAATGAACAACGGAGTGTGTTAGAGAGAGGGCTCACCTTCTCTCCCACTAACACTGTGGATAAGTTCACGCTCGTAAAGGATGTTTATTTATTCTGTAGGAGACTTCTTTTCCGTGCTATTTACAAAAGACCCACCATGTTTGACTCTCTCAATGATACTGACCGGCAGGTGTTCCAGGATCTCTTGGATCTACTCAATGAGTCTGAGTCCACAACAGGTAGGCCTATGTGCCCGCTCAGGAATAAATCGGTTGCTTCACCCCCCCCTTTCTATGATCCCGTCTGTTAATCTTTTCTTTGAATTAGCAAAAGCTGACATTATGCAGCTCCCTGACAAACCCTGCTTTGGTGATAACCTGAGCTTGGGCGAAAAACGAGCTATCAGGGAACTAAGGGAGATTAAAACCTTTGTAATCAAGGAGGCTGATAAAGGGGGGAATGTTGTACTCTGGCCTACTGATATGTACATTGCTGAGGCAAAACGACAACTCCTGAACCTGCACTTCTATTCCAGGCTTCCTTCTGACCCTACCTCCATCTTCCAGAAGAAATTAGATCGTCTGCTTGAATCCGCCTTGGATATGAGGATTATAACCAAGAAAGAAAAGGATTTTCTCTGGGTGCCCAAACCAACTGTTGCGACTTCTACCTATTGCCCAAGGTTCATAAAGACCTGCACCAGCCACCTGGCCGCCCCATCGTTTCAGGTATGGGTAGTTTGTGTGAGAAGGCATGCTCCTATCTGGAGTTCTTTTTCCAGCCCCTGGTACAGTCCCTTCCTTCTTATTTAAGGGATTCCACCCACTTCATTACAAACACTAAGGATATTGTCCTCCCTGAGGGCACCTTTGTTGTTACTTGTGATGTGGAGTCCCTTTATTCAAATATCTCACATCAGGACTGTCTCCAAGCAGTGGGCTTTTTTCTACATCAAAAGGAACATACAGATAGGTTTCATGACTCATTTCTGATTGATTTATTACAATTCATCCTCTCACACAACTACTTTACCTTCGATGGGGCTTTCTACCGGCAAATATCTGGCGTGGCGATGGGTGCTCGCTGTGCACCTTCGGTGGCTAATCTCTTTCTTGGGTGGTGGGAGGAAACTGTTGTCTATCCATCTGCTCCCTTCGCCACTCATGTCCTTGGTTGGTTCAGGTTTATTGACGACGTGATGTTCCTTTGGAATGGGTCAGAGATGGACTGCAGGGACTTCATTACGTCACTTAACAACAATCCCCTGAATATTTTTCTTACCTCCTGTATCTTATCGACAGGTGGCATTTTTCTGGACTTATCCCTATCTGTGGTGGACCAACATCTACACACTGATTTATACCGCAAACCTACTGCGACCAACAGGCTTCTACAATTCTCCAGCTTCCATCCTCGGCATCTCAAGCTTGGTATACCTGTTGGTCAGTATCTGAGGGCAAGAAGAAATTGTACAGAGGATAGCACCTTTCAAGCACAGGCGGAGGATCTTACCATCCGGTTTACCCAACGGGGTTACCCCAAAAGCTCTTTGTCCAAAGCCCTTAAACGGGCAAGTTCGCATACTCAAGAATCTCTTCTTACCCCAAAAAGACGACCTGAGGACCGCCAACTTCGACTTACCACCAATTTCCACAATCAGTGGGATAGATTTGGTAAGATTATATCAGATCACTGGAAAGTTCTTAAGATTGATCCACGAATTTCTGATCTGATTGGGGAAAGACCTTCTATAACAGCTAAAAGGGCGCCTAATTTGAGCGATAAATTGGTCAGTAGTCATTTTACCAGACCTACTCATCGTTTGGGACATGGCTTCGTTTATACTTGCTCCTATCCTTGTGGGGAGTGCAATATATGTCCCTATATGCGACCTGTACGGGACATCTTTTTGCACCCCACTACTGGTAGCCAGCATAAGTTGAAGGGGTTTATTAATTGTAAAACCGCTTGCGTGATTTATTTGATAATCTGTCCATGTAACAGGCTCTACGTGGGGGAAACTACCCAAGAACTCAAGAAACGAATTCAAAAGCATGTCTCCACGATCAATCTGGCTGCTGGTGACCTTCGGAAGCGTAAGAAACTTACCTCTGTGGCTTCTCATTTTTTGCATCATCATGGGGGGAGCCAAAGGGGGTTAAGGGTGGTGGGTTTAGAACGCCTCAAGCTTAACATCAGGGGTGGCGATTCCACCAGACGGCTCCTACAATTGGAATCGCGCTGGATTTGGGGTCTCAATACGATCTCCCCAGCGGGCCTGAATGAGGAGTTGCTCTTCACCGGCTTTTTGGGTTGAAGCTGGTTTCTGCCCTTATTCTTACCACCCCCCTCTTTCTTTTTCTTTCTTTTCTTTTTCCCCTTTTTTTTTTTTTTTTTTATATTTATATTTTTATTTTTTATATATTTTTTTTTTGCTTTTCTAGTGTTCAAGATGTATGGATCCAGTGGTCTTCAGATTTCGGAAGATTTTGCATGGCTGTTGGTCTTCTGTGGCATTACTCCTCCATGGACACCTGAACAGATGACCATCAACACAGATTGCCCTACTTTTGGACCACACTCATTAGCTCTGATCCATGCTTTAAATCCTTACTGATGTTTTTGTAACCTATGATGTGAAGTTATGTGTAAAAAATCATTTGGCCTCTTATTTCATTGGCCTGTGCTTTGATGATTATGAATTCTTCAACTATTGTTGATTATATGCATAATATTCCATGTGTCAGATTTTCCTATGTCCTCCATTGAGTGCTATGTGGGTTCACAAGTGTGTTGCTGGGGTGTCCTGTTTGCCTTTACTACATTCCATGTACTTGGGAAATGCCATATGTATGATTACACCTGTCCCATGGACCAATCTACAGTTGTGAATTGTAAAGATTGTTCTGCCCTTGCATATTGTCTGTAAAGAACTGCAAAAATCCTATTCAATAGTAGATACTTTCATTTTATTCATTGATAATAGTGGGGTTTTTTTTTTTTCTGCTCTCTGTAAAATATACACATTTTTTCTAAATACTGATTGCTCTCCAAGTCTATAGGGTCATTTTAAACTTAAGCGCTATCATATATTCACTCTTGATTTCGGCACCGTTAGCTGTATGGGCGCCTGCGCGTTATTATATCGCCTGTTTACATGGTATTTCTTCGCGCATGCGCATTTGTGGATTTTCGGCGCAATAGGGGAAGAAATTTCCTCTTACACGCTGATGTATTTCCGGTCCATTGGCCACTTCCGCCCGGCGTGTCAGCTGAACACACGGTTTGATTTGAGCACGGGAACACCGGTATTTGATTGTCTCATTAACTTTCCTGTATTTATATGTGTGCTTTCTCTTGTTTGTCCATTACCTTCCCCTGATGAAGCCCTTGTATTAGGGCGACACGCGTAGGGTCGGTGCTTATCTGTTTGGCACCTTACCATGGCTGAATTTTTGCCTCTACTTTTGTAAGTGTTCCCCTCTGGACCTCTTGTTTGGTGGCTTATTATGGTCCTTTGCATGTTTTAGGGCAATGCTCCTTTAGGAGATCTATATTAGGTTATTCCAGGTCTTGTTACCTTCATTTGCCCTTTAGATTTCTGTAACATCTTGTATTATCATGTATGGATGTACATTTTGTATGTATTAGTGCCGTATTGTTGGGTCCATGGGACAGGTGTCCATGTGTTTTTAAGTGGTTTTAACGGTCTTTGCACTTTCATGTTCCTAATAAATATTTGTATATATATTTTGACTGTATTTGATGAGTTGAGTGCTTTTTTGCCTACTCTTTTCTCTCTCTTACATTACCCTTGTAGGCTTTGCACCCTCATTGTTGTGTTAATCTGTTGTTACCATTAGCAGTGCAGCCTTGTCTTTCCATTTATTGCCTTGCTTTTTGACTTCGGTCGTTCCAGGGCTAGCACGCCGGTTATTATAACCGTTTTTCAGCTATATATATTGATTTGTTTATTGATCTGGTGTTTCTGTGTCCCTTTTTTACTGTGCGTTCTTAGACATTATGACCTTCAGCTGGGACGCCCGTGAGGCGACCTGGCAAAATGAATCAGCTAACGTTTTTGATAGTGCCCATTCAGCTGGACCCTTGAATGATGACTTCTCCCCTCTTACTAGGGAAATTACATCCGCCCAGAAATTGGGCATCAGACTATGGTGGAATATCAGGAGTTTGGAAGAGTACTCTAAGACAGGGATTATTCCCCGTGGTCTTAGGGTTCAAATTTTTCCAGCATGGGAGGCACAGGGTGAATTTAAGGATATTTGGGAAAAGGGCCTTTTACAGTGTTCTAGAATCCTTATTTCCATGTTGGTTGAACATGATAAAACCTTGCTCACCAGCACCAAGGCCAACATTAGACTACTTGAATCCAAATTGTCTAGTTTTGACACTGATAGTTTGGTTCGCCCCTTTCAGGAGCACTTAGGGATTGATTTGGATAAGTATGAGCACAATATCATTGAGGGCAAAAAGAAAAAATTTGCAAGGGATAGGAATGATTTTTCTAACCAGGTGGCGTTTAAATGGAGACATAGGGGAAATAATAGGCCTGGTTTTTCAAGAGCTAATCCTTCCACCAATCATACCGGTGACAGTACCAGCGATAGCGATTTTTTAACCTCAGAAAACAGCGACGGAGATACCGCACCAGGAGGGGTCAGAAGAAACCCAAAAAGACCAGGAATGGGCTACAGGAATGCGGCTTGGAGGGATGCGAACAAAGGACCCCCCCGGCACAGGAAGACCCCTTACTAACGGCTATAATGACATCTGATCTGACCACGGTTGAAGCACCTGTGCAGCCAGGACTTCTACAGGTAATTAATCTTTCTGAACACGTCCTTACCAATGAACAACGGAGTGTGTTAGAGAGAGGGCTCACCTTCTCTCCCACTAACACTGTGGATAAGTTCACGCTCGTAAAGGATGTTTATTTATTCTGTAGGAGACTTCTTTTAAGTGCTATTTACAAAAGACCCACCATGTTTGACTCTCTCAATGATACTGACCGGCAGGTGTTCCAGGATCTCTTGGATCTACTCAATGAGTCTGAGTCCACAACAGGTAGGCCTATGTGCCCGCTCAGGAATAAATCGGTTGCTTCACCCCCCCTTTCTATGATCCCGTCTGTTAATCTTTTCTTTGAATTAGCAAAAGCTGACATTATGCAGCTCCCTGACAAACCCTGCTTTGGTGATAACCTGAGCTTGGGCGAAAAACGAGCTATCAGGGAACTAAGGGAGATTAAAACCTTTGTAATCAAGGAGGCTGATAAAGGGGGGAATGTTGTACTCTGGCCTACTGATATGTACATTGCTGAGGCAAAACGACAACTCCTGAACCTGCACTTCTATTCCAGGCTTCCTTCTGACCCTACCTCCATCTTCCAGAAGAAATTAGATCGTCTGCTTGAATCCGCCTTGGATATGAGGATTATAACCAAGAAAGAAAAGGATTTTCTCTGGGTGCCCAAACCAACTGTTGCGACTTCTACCTATTGCCCAAGGTTCATAAAGACCTGCACCAGCCACCTGGCCGCCCCATCGTTTCAGGTATGGGTAGTTTGTGTGAGAAGGCATGCTCCTATCTGGAGTTCTTTTTCCAGCCCCTGGTACAGTCCCTTCCTTCTTGTTTAAGGGATTCCACCCACTTCATTACAAACACTAAGGATATTGTCCTCCCTGAGGGCACCTTTGTTGTTACTTGTGATGTGGAGTCCCTTTATTCAAATATCTCACATCAGGACTGTCTCCAAGCAGTGGGCTTTTTTCTACATCAAAAGGAACATACAGATAGGTTTCATGACTCATTTCTGATTGATTTATTACAATTCATCCTCTCACACAACTACTTTACCTTCGATGGGGCTTTCTACCGGCAAATATCTGGCGTGGCGATGGGTGCTCGCTGTGCACCTTCGGTGGCTAATCTCTTTCTTGGGTGGTGGGAGGAAACTGTTGTCTATCCATCTGCTCCCTTCGCCACTCATGTCCTTGGTTGGTTCAGGTTTATTGACGACGTGATGTTCCTTTGGAATGGGTCAGAGATGGACTGCAGGGACTTCATTACGTCACTTAACAACAATCCCCTGAATATTTTTCTTACCTCCTGTATCTCATCGACAGGTGGCATTTTTCTGGACTTATCCCTATCTGTGGTGGACCAACATCTACACACTGATTTATACCGCAAACCTACTGCGACCAACAGGCTTCTACAATTCTCCAGCTTCCATCCTCGGCATCTCAAGCTTGGTATACCTGTTGGTCAGTATCTGAGGGCAAGAAGAAATTGTACAGAGGATAGCACCTTTCAAGCACAGGCGGAGGATCTTACCATCCGGTTTACCCAACGGGGTTACCCCAAAAGCTCTTTGTCCAAAGCCCTTAAACGGGCAAGTTCGCATACTCAAGAATCTCTTCTTACCCCAAAAAGACGACCTGAGGACCGCCAACTTCGACTTACCATACCACCAATTTCCACAATCAGTGGGATAGATTTGGTAAGATTATATCAGATCACTGGAAAGTTCTTAAGATTTATCCACGAATTTCTGATCTGATTGGGGAAAGACCTTCTATAACAGCTAAAAGGGCGCCTAATTTGAGCGATAAATTGGTCAGTAGTCATTTTACCAGACCTACTCATCGTTTGGGACATGGCTTCGTTTATACTGGCTCCTATCCTTGTGGGGAGTGCAATATATGTCCCTATATGCGACCTGTACGGGACATCTTTTTGCACCCCACTACTGGTAGCCAGCATAAGTTGAAGGGGTTTATTAATTGTAAAACCGCTTGCGTGATTTATTTGATAATCTGTCCATGTAACAGGCTCTTCGTGGGGGAAACTACCCAAGAACTCAAGAAACGAATTCAAAAGCATGTCTCCACGATCAATCTGGCTGCTGGTGACCTTCGGAAGGGTAAGAAACTTACCTCTGTGGCTTCTCATTTTTTGCATCATCATGGGGGTAGCCCAAGGGGGTTAAGGGTGGTGGGTTTAGAACGCCTCAAGCTTAACATCAGGGGTGGCGATTCCACCAGACGGCTCCTACAATTGGAATCGCGCTGGATTTGGGGTCTCAATACGGTCTCCCCAGCGGGCCTGAATGAGGAGTTGCTCTTCACCGGCTTTTTGGGTTGAAGCTGGTTTCTGCCCTTATTCTTACCACCCCCCTCTTTCTTTTTCTTTCTTTTCTTTTTCTTTTTCCCCTTTTTTTTTTTTTATATTTATATTTTTATTTTTTTTATTTTATTTTTTTTTTTTTTGCTTTTCTAGTGTTCAAGATGTATGGATCCAGTGGTCTTCAGATTTCGGAAGATTTTGCATGGCTGTTGCTCTTCTGTGGCATTACTCCTCCATGGACACCTGAACAGATGACCATCAACACAGATTGCCCTACTTTTGGACCACACTCATTAGCTCTGATCCATGCTTTAAATCCTTACTGATGTTTTTGTAACCTATGATGTGAAATTATGTGTAAAAAATCATTTGGCCTCTTATTTCATTGGCCTGTGCTTTGATGATTATGAATTCTTCAACTATTGTTGATTATATGCATAATATTCCATGTGTCAGATTTTCCTATGTCCTCCATTGAGTGCTATGTGGGTTCACAAGTGTGTTGCTGGGGTGTCCTGTTTGCCTTTACTACATTCCATGTACTTGGGAAATGCCATATGTATGATTACACCTGTCCCATGGACCAATCTACAGTTGTGAATTGTAAAGATTGTTCTGCCCTTGCATATTGTCTGTAAAGAACTGCAAAAATCCTATTCAATAGTAGATACTTTCATTTTATTCATTGATAATAGTGGGGGTTTTTTTTTTTTTTCTGCTCTCTGTAAAATATACACATTTTTTCTAAATACTGATTGCTCTCCAAGTCTATAGGGTCATTTTAAACTTAAGCGCTAGCATATATTCACTTTTGATTTCGGCACCGTTAGCTGTATGGGCGCCTGCGCGTTATTATATCGCCTGTTTACATGGTATTTCTTCGCGCATACGCATTTGTGGATTTTCGGCGCAATAGGGGAAGAAATTTCCTCTTACACGCTGATGTATTTCCGGTCCATTGGCCACTTCCGCCCGGCGTGTCAGCTGAACACACGGTTTGATTTGAGCACGGGAACACCGGTATTTGATTGTCTCATTAACTTTCCTGTATTTATATGTGTGCTTTCTCTTGTTTGTCCATTACCTCCCCTGATGAAGCCCTTCTATTAGGGCGACACGCGTAGGGTCGGTGCTTATCTGTTTGGCACCTTACCATGGCTGAATTTTTGCCTCTACTTTTGTAAGTGTTCCCCTCTGGACCTCTTGTTTGGTGGCTTATTATGGTCCTTTGCATGTTTTAGGGCAATGCTCCTTTAGGAGATCTATATTAGGTTATTCCAGGTCTTGTTACCTTCATTTGCCCTTTAGATTTCTGTAACATCTTGTATTATCATGTATGGATGTACATTTTGTATGTATTAGTGCCGTATTGTTGGGTCCATGGGACAGGTGTCCATGTGTTTTTAAGTGGTTTTAACGGTCTTTGCACTTTCATGTTCCTAATAAATATTTGTATATATATTTTGACTATATTTGATGAGTTAAGTGCTTTTTTGCCTACTCTTTTCTCTCTCTTACATTACCCTTGTAGGCTTTGCACCCTCATTGTTGTGTTAATCTGTTGTTACCATTAGCAGTGCAGCCTTGTCTTTCCATTTATAATCCTAGTGACTGCGCACACAACATGGCCAAACGAAAGCAAAAGACAGTACCTGGCCTATCAATCCAATGGAAACTCATAGGCAACGCAATCCATTGGACTAGGCAATTACATGCAGCCATACAAAGTCCATGGGCCTTGCCTCAGAGTCAAACCCACAACCTCTAACAGCCCAAGCAAAGAGCCTACCACTACACCAACACAGAGAAGTGGGAAACTGAGTCTACATTAATTCACATAATCCTACCGACTGCGCACACAACATGGCCAAACAAAAGCAAAAGACAGTACCTGGCTTATCAATCCAATGGAAACTCATAGTCAACACAGTCCATTGGACTAGACAATTACATGGAGACATACAAAGTCCATGGGCCTTGCCTCAGAGTCAAACCCACAACCTCTCGCAGCCAAGCAAAGAGCCTACCACTACACCAACACAGAGAAGTGGGAAACTGATCCTACATTAATTCACATAATCCTACCGACTGCGCACACAACATGGCCAAACAAAAGACAATACCTGGCCTATCAATTCAATGGAAACTCATAGGCAACACAGTCCATTTAACTAGGCAATTACATGTAGCCATACAAAGTCCATGGGCCTTGCCTCAGAGTCAAACCCACAACTTCTCGCAGCTCAAGCAAAGAGCCTACCACTACACCAACACAGAGAAGTTGGTAACTGAGTCTACATTAATTCACATAATCCTAGTGACTGCGCACACAACATGGCCAAACGAAAGCAAAAGACAGTACCTGGTCTATCAATCCAATGGAAACTCAAAGGCAACGCATTCCATTGGACTAGGCAATTACATGCAGCCATACAAAGTCCATTGACCTTGCCTCAGAGTCAAACCCACAACTTCTCACAGCCCAAGCAAAGAGCCTACCACTACACCAACACAGAGAAGTGCAAAACCGACTCAACATAAATTCACATAATCCTAGTGACTGCGCACACAACATGGACAAACAAAAGCAAAAGGCAGTACCTGGCCTATCAATCCAATTGGAACTCATAGGCAACACAGTCAATTGAACTAGGCAATTCCATGCAGTCATACAAACTCCATGGGCCTTGCCTCAGAGTCGAACCCACAACCTCTCGCAGCTTAAGCAAAGAGACTACCACTACAAAAACACAGAGAAGTAGGTGAATGACTCTACATTAATTCACATAATCCTAGTGACTGCGCACACAACATGGCCAAACAAAAGCAAAAGACAGTATCTGGCCTATCAATCCAATTGAAGCTCATAAGCAACATAGTCCATTGGACTAGGCAATAACATGCAGCCATACAATGTCCATGGGCCTTGCCTCAAAGTCGAACTCACAACCTCTCGCAGCTCAAGAAAAAAGCCTACCACTACACCAACACAGAGAAATGTGAACCTGACTCTACATTAATTCACATAATCCTAGTGACTGCGCACACAACATGGCCAAACGAAAGCAAAAGTCAATACCTGGCCTATCAATCCAATGGAAACTCATAGGCAACACAGTCCATTGGACTAGGCAATTACATGCAGCCATAAAAAGTCCATGGGCCTTGCCTCAGAGTCAAATCCACAACCTCTCGCAGCTCAAGCAAAGGTAACAGGATGGCTGGGAGAAAACCGGGTTAAATGCTGCGCTAGAAAACCACGATTCCGATGGATAAAATAAATCCTTTCCTTTATTGGCACAAGTCAACGCGTTTCGAAGGCATATCCGCCTTCTTCATCAGTTCATCAATCCAATAGGAACTCATAGGTAACACAGTCAACTGAAATAGGCAACTACATGCAGCCATACAAACTCCATGGACCTTGCCTCAAAGTCGAACCAACAACTTTTCGCAGCTTAAGCAAAGAGACTACCACTACACCAACACAGAGAAGTAGGTGAATGACTCTACATTAATTCACATAATCCTAGTGACTGCGCACACAACATGGCCAAACAAATGCAAAAGACATTATCTGGCCTATCAATCCAATGAAATAATAGGCAACATAGTCCATTAGACTAGGCAAATATATGCAGCCATACAAAGTTAATGGGCCTTGCCTCAGAGTCAAACCCACAACCTCTTAGAGAACAAGCAAAGAGCCTACCACTAAACCAACACAGAGAAGTTGGAAACAGTCTCTACATTAATTCACATAATCCTACTGACTGCGCACACAACATGGCCAAACAAAAGCAAAAGACAGTACCTGGCCTATCAATCCAATGGAAACTCAAAGCTTACACAGTACATTGGACTAGGCAATTACATGCAACCATACAAAGCCCATTGGCCTTGCCCCAGAGTCGAACCCACACCCTCTCATAGCCCAAGGAAAGAGCCTACTAATACACCAACACAGAGAAGTGGAAAACCGGTTCTTCATTAATTCACATAATCCTAGTGACTGCGCACATAACATGGCCAAACAAAAGCAAAAGACAGTACCTGGCCTATCAATCCAATTGAAACTCATAGGCAACACAGTCCATTGGACTAGACAATTACATGGAGACATACAAAGTCCATGGGCCTTGCATTAGAGTCGAACCCACAACCTCTCGCAGCCCAAGCAAAGAGCCTACCACTACACCAACACAGAGAAGTGGAAAACTGATTCTACATTAATTCACATAATCCTACCGACTGCGCACACAACATGGCCAAACAAAAGACAATCCCTGACCTATCAATTCAATGGAAACTCATAGGCAACACAGTCCATTGGACTTGGCAATTACATGCAGCCATACAAAGTCCATGGGCTTTGCCTCAGAGTCAAACCCACAATTTCTCGCAGCCCAAGCATATAGCCTACCATTACACCAACACAGAGAAGTTGGAAACTGAGTTTACATTAGTTCACATAATCCTAGTGACTGCGCACACAACATGGCCAAACAAAAGCAAAAGGCGGTACCTGGCCTATCAATCCAATGGGAACTCATAGGCAACACAGTCAATTGAACTAGGCAATTACATGCTGCCATACAAACTCCATGGGCCTTGCCTCAGAGTCGAACCCACAACCTCTCACAGCTTAAGCAAAGAGACTACAACTACACCAACACAGAGAAGTAGGTGAATGATTCTACATTAATTCACATAATCCTAGAGACTGCGCACACAACATGGCCAAACAAAAGCAAAAGACAGTACCTGGCCTATCAATCCAATTGAAACTCATAGGCAACATAGTCCTTTGGACTAGGCAATAACATGCAGCCATACAAAGTCCATGGGCCTTGCCTCAAAGTCTAACTCACAACCTCTCGCAGCTCAAGCAAAGAGCCTACCACTACACCAACACAGAGAATTGTGAACCTGACTCTACATTAATTCACATAATCCTAGTGACTGCGCACACAACATGGCCAAACAAATACAAAAGACATTATCTGGCCTATCAATCCAATGTAAACTCATACGCAACACAGTTCATTAGACTAGGCAATTACATGCAGCCATACAAAGTTCATGGGCCTTGCCTCAGAGTCAAACACACAACCTCTTGGAGAACAAGCAAAGAGCCTACCACTAAACCAACACAGAGAAGTTGGAAACTGACTCTACATTAATTCACATAATCCTAGTGACTGCGCACACAACATGGCCAAACAAAAGCAAAAAACAGTACCTGTCCTATTAATCCAATAGAAACTCATAGGTAACACAGTACATTTGACTAGGCAATTACATGCAGCCATACAAAGCCCATGGGCCTTGCCCCAGAGTCGAACCCACACCCTCTCGTAGCCCAAGGAAAGAGCCTACTAATACACCAACACAGAGAAGAGGAAAACCGATCCTTCATTAATTCACATAATCCTAGTGACTGCGCACATAACATGGCCAAACAAAAGCAAAAGACAGTACCTGGCCTATCAATCCAATGGAAACTCATAGACAACACAGTCCATTGGACTAGACAATTACATGGAGACATACAAAGTCCATGGGCCTTGCCTCAGAGTCAAACCCACAACCTCTGGCAGAACAAGCAAAGAGCCTACAACTACACCAACACAAAGAAGCAGGAAGCTGATTCTACATTAATTCACATAATCCTAGTGACTGCGCACACAACATAACCAAACAAAAGACAATACCTGGCCTATCAATCGAATGGGAACTCATAGGCAACACAGACAATTGAACTACGCAATTACATGCAGCCATACAAACTCCATGAGCCTTGCCTTAGAGTCAAACCCACAACCTCTCGCAGCTTAAGCAAAGAGACTACCACTACACCAACACAGAGAAGTTTTTGAATGACTCTACATTAATTCACATAATCCTAGTGACTGCGCACACAACATGGTCAAACGAAAACAAAAGACAGTACCTGGCCTATCAATCCAATGGAAACTCATAGGCAACACAGTCCATTGAACTAGGCAATTGCATGCAGCTATAAAAAGTCCATGTGCCTTGCCTCAGAGTCAAACCCACAACCTCTCGCAACCCAAGCAAAGAGCCTACCATTACACCAACACAGAGAAATGTGAAACTGATTTTACATTAATTCACATAATCCTTCCAACTGCGCACACAACATGGCCAAACAAAAGACAATACCTGGCCTATCAATTCAATGGAAACTCATAGGCAATACAGTCCATTGGACTAGGCAATTACATGCAGCCATACAAAGTCCATGGGCCTTGCCTCAGAGTCGAACCCACAACTTCTCGTAACCCAAGCAAAGAGCCTACCACTACACCAACACAGAGAAGTAGGAGAATGATTCTACATTAATTCATATAATCCTAGTGACTGCGCACACAACATGGACAAACAAAAGCAAAAGACAGTACCTGGCCTATCAATCCAATGGAAACTCATAGGTAACACAGTCCATTGGACTAGGCAATTACATGCAGCCATAAAAAGTCCATGGGCCTTGCCTCAGAGTCTAACCCACAACCTCTCGCAGCTCAAGCAAAGAGCCTACCACTACACCAACACAAAGAAGTAGGAAGCTGCGTTTACATTAATTCACATAATCCTAGTGACTGCGCACACAACATGGCCAAACAAAAGCAAAAGACATTACCTTGCCTATCAATCCAATGGAATCTCATAGGCAACACAGTCCATTGGACTAGGCAATTACATGCAGTCATACAAAGTCCATGGGCTTTGCCTCAGAGTCAAACCCACAAGTTCTCGCAGCCCAAGCAAAGAGCGTACCACTACTCCAACACAGAGAAGTTGGTAACTGAGTCTACATTAATTCACATAATCCTAGTGACTGCGCACACAACATGGCCAAACAAAAGCAAAAGGCAGTACCCGGCCTATCAATCTAATTTAAACTCATAGGCAACACAGTCCATTGAACTGGGCGATTACATGCAGCCATACAAAGTCCACGGGCCTTGCCTCAGAGTCGAACCCACAACTTCTCGTAACCCAAGCAAAGAGCCTACCACTACACCAACACAGAGAAGTAGGTGAATGACTCTACATTAATTCACATAATCCTAGTGACTGCGCACACAACATGGCCAAACAAAAGCAAAAGACAGTACCTGGCCTATCAATCCAATTGAAGTTCATAGGCAACATAGTCCATTGGACTAGGCAATAACATGCAGCCATACAAAATCCATGGGCCTTGCCTCAAAGTCGAACTCACAACCTTTCGCAGCTCAAGCAAAGAGCCTACCACTACACCAACACAGAGAAGTAGGTGAATGACTCTACATTAATTCACATAATCCTAGTTACTGCGCACACAACATGGCCAAACGAAAACAAATGACAGTACCTGGCCTATCAATCCAATGGAAACTCATAGGCAACACAGTCCATTGGACTAGGCAATTGCATGCAGCCATAAAAAGTCCAGGGGCCTTGCCTCGGAGTCAAACCCACAACCTCTCGCAGCCCAAGCAAAGAGCCTACCACTACACCAACACAGAGAAATAAGAAACTGACTCTACATTAATTCACATAATCCTAGTGACTGCGCACACAACATGGCCAAACGAAAGCAAAAGGCAATACCTGGCCTATCAATCCAATGGAAACTCATATGCAACACAGTCCATTGGACTAGGCAATTACATGCAGCTTTACAAAGTCCATGAGCCTTGCATTAGAGTCGAACCCACAACCTCTAGCGGGCCAAGCAAAGAGCCTACCACTACAGCAACACAGAGAAGTGGGGAACTGACTATACATTAATTCACATAATCCTAGTGACTGCGCACACAACATGGCCAAACAAAAGCAAAAGACAGTCCGTGGCCTATCAATCCAATGGAAACTCATAGGTAACACAGTCCATTGGACTATGCAATTACATGCAGCCATACAAAGTCCATGGGCCTTGCCTCAGAGTCTAACTCACAACCTCTCGCAGCCCAAGAAAGCAGCCTACCACTACAGCAACACAGAGAAGTGTGAAATTGAATGTACATTAACTCACATAATCCTAGTGACTGCGCACACAACATGGCCAAACGAAAGCAAAAGACAGTACCTGGCCTATCAATTCAATGGAAACTCATAGACAAGATAATCCACTGGACTAGGCAATTAAATGCAGCCATACAAAGTCCATGGGCCTTGCCTCAGAATCAAACCCATAACCTCTGGCAGAACAAGCAAAGGGCCTACAACTACACCAACACAACGAAGTAGGAAGCTGTGTCTACATTAATTCACATAATCCTAGTGACTGCGCACACAACATGGCCGAACAAAAGCAAAAGTCAGTACCTGGCCTATCAAGCCAATGAAAACTCATAGGCAACACTGTCGATTGAACTAGGCAATTACATGCAGCCATACAAAGTCCATGGGCCGTGCCTCAGAGTCAAACCCACAACCTCTCGCAGCCAAGCAAAGCGCCTTCCACTACACCAACACAGAGAAGTGGGAAACTGATTCTACATTAATTCACATAATCCTACCGACTGCGCACACAACATGGCCAAACAAAACACAGTACCTGGCCTATCAATTCAAAGGAAACTCATAGGCAACACAGTCCATTGGACTTGGCAATTACATGCAGCCATACAAAGTCCATGGGCTTTGCCTCAGAGTCAAACCCACAACTTCTCGCAGCCCAAGCAAAGAGCCTACCACTACACCAACACAGAGAAGTTGGTAACTGAGTCTACATTAATTCACATAATCCTAGTGACTGCGCACACAACATGGCCAAACAAAAGCAAAAGGCAGTACCTGGCCTATCAATCCAATGGAAACTCATAGGCAACACAGTCCATTGAACTAGGCGATTACATGCAGCCATACAAAGTCCATGGGCCTTGCCTCAGAGTCGAACACATAACTTCTCGTAACCCACGCAAAGAACCTACCAATACACCAACACAGAGAAGTAGGAGAGTGACTCTACATTAATTCACATAATCCTAGTGACTGCGCACACAACATGGCCAAACAAAAGCAAAAGACAGTACCTGGCCTATCAATCCAATTGAAACTCATAGGCAACATAGTCCATTGGACTAGGCAATAACATGCAGCCATACAAAGTCCATGGGCCTTGCCTCAAAGTCGAACTCACAACCTCTCGCAGCTTAAGCAAAGCGCCTACCACTACACCAAACAGAGAAATGTGAACCTGACTCTACATTAATTCACATAATCCTAGTGACTGAGCACACAACATGGCCAAACGAAAGCAAAAGTCAATACCTGGCCTACCAATCCAATGGAAACTCATAGGCAACACAGTCCATTGGACTAGGCAATTACATGCAGCCATACAAAGTCCATGAGCCTTGCATTAGAGTCGGACCCACATCTTGCAACCCAAGCAAAGAGCCTACTACTACACCAACACAGAGAAGTGTGAAACTGACTCTACATTAACTCACATAATCCTAGTGACGGCGCACACAACATGGCCAAACGAAAGCAAAAGACAGTACCTGGCCTATCAATCCAATGGAAACTCATAGGCAACACAGTCCATTGAACTAGGCAATTACATGCAGCCATACAAAGTCCATGGGCCTTGCCTCAGGGACAAACCCACAACCTCTCGCAGCCAAGCAAAGAGCCTTCCACTACACCAACACAGAGAAGTGGGAAACGGATTCTACATTAATTCACATAATCCTACCGACTGCGCACACAACATAACCAAACAAAAGAGAATACCTGGCCTATCAATCCAATGGAAACTCATAGGCAACACAGTCCATTGGACTAGGCAATTACATGCAGCCATACAAAGTCCATGGGCCTTGCCTCAGAGTCAAACCCACAATTTCTCGCAGCCCAAGCAAAGAGCCTACCACTACACCAACACAGAGAAGTTAGAAACTGAGTTTACATTACTTCACATAATCCTAGTGACTGCGCACACAACATGGCCAAACAAAAGCAAAAGACAGTACCTGGCCTATAAATCCAATTGAAACTCATAGGCAACATAGTCCATTGGACTAGGCAATAACGTGCAGCCATACAAAGTCCATGGGCCTTGCCTCAAAGTCGAACTCACAATCTCGCGCAGCTCAAGCAAAGAGCCTACCACTACACCAACACAGAGAAATGTGAACCTGACTCTACATTAATTCACATAATCCTAGTGACTGCGCACACAACATGGCCAAACGAAAGCAAAAGTCAATACCTGGCCTATCAATCCAATGGAAACTCATAGGCAACACAGTCCATTGGACTAGGCAATTACATGCAGCCATACAAAGTCCATGAGCCTTGCATTAGAGTCGAACTCACAAGCTCTCGCAGCCCAAGTAAAGAGCCTACCACTACTCCAACATAGAGAAGTGGGAAACTGACTCTACATTAATTCACATAATCCTAGTGACTGCGCACACAACATGACCAAACAAAACCAAAAGACAGTCCTTGGCCTATCAATCCAATGGGAACTCATAGGCAACACAGTCAATTGAACTACGCAATTACATGCAGCCATACAAACTCCATGGGCCTTGCCTCAGAGTTGAACCCACAACCTCTCGCAGCTTAAGCAAAAAGACTACCACTACACCAACACAGAAAAGTAGGTGAATGACTCTACATTAATTCACATAATTCTAGTGACTGCGCACACTACATGGCCAAGCAAGTGCAAAAGACATTATCTGACCTATCAATCCAATGGAAACTCATAGGCAACTCAGTCCATTAGACTAAGCAATTACATGCAGCCATACAAAGCTCATGGGCCTTGCCTCAGAGTCGAACCCACAACCTCTTGGAGAACAAGCAAAGAGCCTACCACTAAACCAACACAGAGAAGTTGTAAACCAACTCTACATTACTTCACATAATCCTAGTGACTGCGCACACAACATGGCCAAACAAAAGCAAAAGTTAGTACCTGGCCTATCAATCCAATGGAAACTCATAGGTAACACAGTCCATTGGACTATGCAATTACATGCATCCATACAAAGTCCATGGGCCTTGCCTCAGAGTCAAACCCACAACCTCTCACAGCCCAAGCAAAGAGCCTACCACTACACCAACACAGAGAACTTGGAAACTGAGTTTACATTAGTTCACATAATACTAGTGACTGCGCACACAACATGGCCAAACAAAAGCAAAAGGCAGTACCTGGCCTATCAATCCAATGGAAACTCATAGGCAACACAGTCCATTGGACTAGGCAATTACATGCAGCCATAAAAAGTCCATGGGCCTTGCCTCAGAGTCAAACCCACAACCTCCCCCAGCCTAAGCAAAGAGCCTACCACTACACCAACATAGAGAAATGTGAAACTGACGCTACATTAATTCACATAATCCTAGTGACTGCGCACACAACATGGCCAAACGAAAGCAAAAGAAAGCACCTGGCCTATCAATCCAATGGAAACTCATAGGTAACACAGTCCATTGGACTATGCAATTACATGCAGCCATACAAAGTCCATGGGCCTTGCCTCAGAGTCGAACTCACAACCTCTCGCAGCCCAAGAAAAAAGCCTAGCACTACAGCAACACAGAGAAATGTGAAACTGACTCTACATTAACTCACATAATCCTAGTGACTGCGCACACAACATGGCAAAATGAAAGCAGAAGACAGTACCTGGCCTATCAATCCAATGGAAACTCATAGCCAACGCAATCCATTGGACTAGGCAATTACATGCAGCCATACAAAGTCCATGGGCCTTGCCTCAGAGTCAAACCCACAACCTCTCACAGCCCAAGCAAAGAGCCTACCACTACACCAACACAGAGAAGTGAAAAACTGACTCAACATAAATTCACATGATCCTAGTGACTGCGCACACAACATGGCCAAATAAAAGCAAAAGACAGTCCCTGGCCTATCAATCCAATGGAAACTCATAGACAACATAGTCCATTGGACTAGGCAATTACATGCAGCCATACAAAGTCCATGGGCCTTGCCTCACAGTCAAACCCACAACCTCGGGCAGAACAAGCAAAGAACCTACAACTACACCAACACAAAGAAGTAGGTAGCTGCGTCTACATTAATTCACATATTCCTAGTGACTGTGCACACAACATGGCCAAACAAAAGCAAAAGACATTACCTGGCCTATCAAGCCAATGGAAACTCATAGGCAACACAGTCTATTGAACTAGGCAATTACATGCAGCCATACAAAGTCCATGGGCCTTGCCTCAGAGTCAAACCCACAACCTTTCGCAGCCAAGCAAAGAGCCTTCCACTACACCAACACAGAGAAGTGGGAAACTGATTCTACATTAATTCACATAATCCTACCGACTGCGCACACAACATAACCAAACAAAAGACAATACCTGGCCTATCAATCCAATGGAAACTCATAGGCAACACAGTCCATTGGACTAGGCAATTACATGCAGCCATACAAAGTCCATGGGCTTTGCCTCAGAGTCAAACCCACAATTTCTCGCAGCCCAAGAAAAGAGCTTACCACTACACCAACACAGAGAAGTTGGAAACTGGGTTTTACATTAGTTCACATAATCCTAGTGACTGCGCACACAACATGGCCAAACAAAAGCCAAAGGCAGTACTTGGCCTATCAATCCAATGGGAACTCATAGGTAACACAGTCAATTGAACTACGCTATTACATGCAGCCATACAAACTCCATGGGCCTTGCCTCAGAGTCGAACCCACAACCTCTCGCATCTTAAGCAAAGAGACTACCACTACACCAACACAGAGAAGTAGATGAATGACTCTACATTAATTCACATAATCCTAGTGACTGCGCACACAACATGGCCAAACAAAAGCAAAAGACAGTACTTGGCCTATCAATCCAATTGAAACTCATAGGCAACATAGTCCATTGGACTAGGCAATAACATGCAGCCATACAAAGTCCATGGGCCTTGCCTCAAAGTCGAACTCACAACCTCTCGCAGCTCAAGCAAAGAGCCTACCACTACACCAACACAGAGAAATGTTAACCTGACTCTACATTAATTCACATAATCCTAGTGACTGCGCACACAACATGGCCAAACGAAAACAAAAAACAGTACCTGGCCTATCAATCCAATGGAAACTCATAGGCAACACAGTCCATTGGACTAGGCAATTACATGCAGCCATATAAAGTCCATGGGCCTTGCCTCTGAGTCAAACCCACAACCTCTCGCAGCCCAAGCAAAGAGCCTACCACTACACCAACTCAGAGAAATGCGAAACTGCCTCAACATAAATTCACATAATCCTAGTGACTGCGCACACAACATGGCCAAACAAAAGCAAAAGACAGTCCCTGGCCTATCAATCCAATGGAAACTCATAGACAACATAGTTCATTGGACTAGGCAATTACATGCAGCCATACAAAGTCCATGGGCCTTGCCTCAGAGTCAAACCCACAATCTTTGGCAGAACAAGCACAGAGCCTACAACTACACCAACACAAAGAAGTAGGAAGCTGCGTCTACATTAATTCACATAATCCTAGTGACTGTGCACACAACATGGCCAAACAAAAGCAAAAGACTTTACCTGGCCTATCAAGCCAACGGAAACTCATAAGCAACACAGTCCATTGAACTAGGCAATTACATGCAGTTACAAAGTCCATGGGCCTTGCCTCAGAGTCAAACCCACAATCTTTGGCAGAACAAGTACAGAGCCTACAACTACACCAACACAAAGAAGTAAGAAGCTGTGTCTACATTAATTCACATAATCCTACCGACTGCGCACACAACATAACCAAACAAAAGACAATACCTGGCCCATCAATCCAATGGAAACTCATAGGCAACACAGTGCTTTGGACTAGGCAATTACATGCAGCCATACAAAGTCCATCGGCTTTGCCTCAGAGTCAAACCCACAATTTCTCGCAGCCCAAGCAAAGATCCTAGCACTACACCAACACAGAGAAGTTGGAAACTGGGTTTACATTAGTTCACATAATCCTAGTGACTGCGCACACAACATGGCCAAACAAAAGCAAAAGACAGTCCCTGGCCTATCAATCCAATGGAAACTCATAGGCAACACAGTCCATTGGACTAGGCACTTACATGCAGCCATACAAAGTCCAAGTGCCTTGCATTAGAGTCGAACCCACAACCTCTCGCAGCCCAAGCAAAGAGCCTACCACTACACCAACACAGAGAAGTGGAAAACTGACTCTACATTAATTCACAAAATCCTAGTGACTGCGCACACAACATGGCCAAACAAAAGCAAAAGAACGCACCTGGCCTATCAATCCAATGGAAACTCATAGGTAACACAGTCCATTGGACTATGCAATTACATGCAGCCATACAAAGTCCATGGGCCTTGCCTCAGAGTCGAACTCACAACCTCTCGCAGGCCCAAGAAAAAAGCCTACCGCTACAGCAACACAGAGAAGTGTGAAACTGACTCTACATTAACTCACATAATCCTAGTAACTGCACACACAACATGCCCAAATGAAAACAAAAGACATTACCTGGCCAATCAATCCAATGGAAACTCATAAGCAACACAGTCCATTGAACTAAGCAATTACATGCAGCCATACAAAGTCCATGGGCCTTGCCTCAGAGTCAAACCCACAACCTCTCACAGCTAAGCAAAGAGCCTTCCACTACACCAACACAGCGAAGTGGGAAACTGATTCTACATTAATTCACATAATCCTACTGACTGCGCACACAACATAACCAAACAAAAGACAATACCTGGCCCATCAATCCAATGGAAACTCATAGGCAACACATTACATTGGACTAAGCAATTAAAAGCAGCCATACAAAGTCCATGGGCTTTGCCTCAGAGTCAAACCCACAATTTCTCGCAGCCCAAGCAAAGAGCCTACCACTACACCAACACAGAGAAGTTCGAAACTGAGTTTACATTAGTTCACATAATCCTAGTGACTGCGCACACAACATGGCCAAACAAAAGCAAAAGACAGTACCTGGCCTATCAATCCAATGGGAACTCATAGGCAAGACAGTGTATTGAACTAGGCAATTACATGCAGCCATACAAAGTCCATGGGCCTTCTCTCAGAGTCAAACCCACAATCTTTGGCAGAACAAGCAAAGAGCCTACAACTACCCCAACACAAAGAAGTAGGAAGCTGCGTCTACATTAATTCACATAAACCTAGTGACTGCGCACACAACATGGCCAAACAAAAGCAAAAGTCTTTACCTGGCCTATTAAGCCAATGGAAACTCATAAGCAACACAGTCCATTGAACTAGGCAATTACATGCAGCCATACAAAGTCCATTGGCCTTGCCTCAGAGTCAAACCCACAACCTCTCGCAGCTAAGCAAAGAGCCTTCCACTACAGCAACACAGAGAAGTGGGAAACTGATTCTACATTAATTCACATAATCCTACCGACTGGGCACACAACATAACCAAACAAAAGACAGTACCTGGCCTATCAATCCAATTGAAACTCATAGGCAACATAGTCCATTGGACTAGGCAATAACATGCAGCCATACAAAGTCGAACTCACAACCTCTCGCAGCTCAAGCAAAGAGCCTACCACTACACCAACACAGAGAAATGTGAACCTGAATCTACATTAATTCACATAATCCTAGTGACTGCGCATACAACATGGCCAAACGAAAACAAAAGACAGTACCTGGCCAATCTATCCAATGGAAACTCATAGGCAACACAGTCCATTGGACTAGGCAATTACATGCAGCCATAAATAGTCCATGGGCCTTGCCTCAGATTCAAACCCACAACCTCTCGCAGCCCAAGCAAAGAGTCTACCACTACACCAACACAGAGAAACGTGAAACTGACTCTACATTAATTCACATAATCCTAGTGACTGCGCACACAACATGGCCAAACGAAAGCAAAAGTCAATACCTGGCCTATCAATCCAATGGGAACTCATATGCAACACAGTCAATTGAACAAGGCAATTACATGCAGCCATACAAAGTCCATGAGCCTTGCTTTAGAGTCGAACCCACAACCTCTCGCAGCCCAAGAAAAAAGCCTACCAATACACCAACACATAGAAGTGGAAAACCGATTCTACATTAATTCACATAATCCTAGTGACTGCGCACACAACATGGCCAAACAAAAGCAAAAGACAGTACCTGGCCTATCAATCCAATGGAAACTCATAGGCAACACAGTCCATTGGACTATGCAATTACATGCAGCCATACAAAGTCCATGGGCCTTGCCTCAGAGTCGAATTCACAACCTCTCCCAGCCCAAGAAAAAAGCCTACCAATACACCAACACATAGAAGTGGAAAACAGATTCTACATTAATTCACATAATCCTAGTGACTGCGCACACAACATGGCCTATCAAAAGCAAAACACAGTACCAGGCCTATCAATCCAATGGAAACTCATAGGCAACACAGTCCATTGGACTAGACAATTACATGGAGACATACAAAGTCCATGGGCCTTGCCTCAGAGTCAAACCCACAACCTCTCGCAGCCAAGCAAAGAGCCTACCACTACACCAACACTGAGAAGTGGAAAACTGATTCTACATTAATTCACATAATCCTACCGACTGCGCACACAACATGGCCAAACAAAAGACAATACCTGGCCTATCAATCCAATGGAAACTCATAGGGAACACAGTCCATTAGACTAGGCAAATACATGCAGCCATACAAAGTTCATGGGCCTTGCCTCAGAGTCGAACCCACAACCTCTTGGAGAACAAGCAAAGAGCCTACCACTAATCCAACACAGAGAAATTGGAAACCGTCTCTACATTAATTCACATAATCCTAGTGACTGCGCACACAACATGGCTAAACAAAAGCAAAAGACAGTACCTGGCCTATCAATCCAATGCAAACTCATAGGCAACACAGTCCATTGGACTAGAGAATTACATGGAGACATACAAAGTCCATGGGCCTTGCCTCAGAGTCCAACCCACAACCTCTTGCAGCCCAACAAAAAAGCCTACCACTTCAGCAACACAGAGAAGTGTGAAACTGTCTTTACATTAACTCACATAATCCTAGTGACTGCGCACAAAACATGGCCAAACGAAAACAAAAGACAGTACCTGGCCTATCAATCCATTGGACTAGGCAATTACATGCAGCCATACAAAGTCCATGGGCCTTGCCTCAGAGTCAAACCCACAACCTCTCACAGCCCAAGCAAAGAGCCTACCACTACACCAACACAGAGAAGTGCGAAACTGACTCAACATAAATTCACATAATCCTAGTGACTGCGCACACAACATGGCCAAACAAAAGCAAAAGACAATACCTGGCCTATCAATCCAATGGAAACTCATAGGCAACACAGTCCATTGGACTTGGCAATTACATGCAGCCATACAAAGTCCATGGACTTTGCCTCAGAGTCAAACCCACAATTTCACGCAGCCCAAGCAAAGAGCCTACCACTACACCAACACAGAGAAGTTGGAAACTGAGTTTACATTAGTTCACATAATCCTAGTGACTGCGCACGTAACATGGCCAAACAAAAGCAAAAGGCAGTATCTGGCCTATCAATCCAATGGGAACTCATAGGCAACACAGTCAATTGAACTACGCAATTACATGCAGCCATACAAACTCCATGGGCCTTGCCTCAGAGTCGAACCCCCAACCTCTCGCAGCTTAAGCAAAGAGACTACCACTACACCAACACAGAGAAGTAGGTGAATGACTCTACATTAATTCACATAATCCTAGTGACTGCGCACACAACATGGCCAAACAAATGCAAAAGACATTATCTGGCCTATCAATCCAATGGAAACTCATAGGCAACACAGTCCATTAGACTAGGCAACTACATGCAGCCATATAAAGTTCATGGGCCTTGACTCAAAGTCGAACCCCCAACCTCTTGGAAAACAAGCAAAGAGCCTACCACTAAACCAACAAAGAAAAGTTGGTAACTGACTCTACATTAATTCACATAATCCTAGTGACTGCGCACACAACATGGCCAAACAAAAGTAAAGGACAGTACCTGGCCTATCAACCCAATGGAAACTCATAGGCAACACAGTCCATTGGACTAGACAATTACATGGAGACATACAAAGTCCATGGGCCTTGCCTCAGAGTCAAACCCACAACCTCTCGCAGCCAAGCAAAGAGCCTACCACTACACCAACACAGAGAAGTGGGAAACTGATTCTACATTAATTCTCATAATCCTACCGACTGCGCACACAACATGGCCAAACAAAAGACAATACCCTGCCTATCAATTCAATGGAAACTCATAGGCAACACAGTCCATTGGACTAGGCAATTACATGCCGCCATACAAAGTCCATGGGCTTTGCTTCAGAGTCAAACCCACACCTTCTCCCAGCCCTAGCAAAGAGCCTACCACTACACCAACACAGAGAAGTTGGTAACTGAGTCTACATTAATTCACATAATCCTAGTGACTGCGCACACAACATGGCCAAACAAAAGCAAAAGGCAGTACCTGGCCTATCAATCCAATGGAAACTCATAGGCAACACAGTCCATTGAACTGGGCGATTTCATACAGCCATACAAAGTCCAAGGGCCTTGCCTCAGAATCAAACCCACAACTTCTCGTAACCCAAGCAAAGAGCCTACCACTACACCAACACAAAGAAATAGGAGAATGACTCTACATTAATTCACATAATCCTAGTGACTGCGCACAGAACATGGCCAAACGAAAACAAAAGACAGTACCTGGCCTATCAATCCAATGGAAACTCATAGGCAACACAGTCCATTGGACTAGGCAATTACATGCAGCCATACAAAGTCCATGAGCCTTGCATTGGAGTCGAACCCTCAATCTCGCGCAGCCCAAGCAAAGAGCCTACCACTACACCAACACAGAGACGTGGGAAACTAACTCTACATTAATTCACATAATCCTAGTGACTGCGCACACAACATGGCCAAACGAAAACAAAAGACAGTACCTGGCCTATCAATCCAATGGAAACTCATAGGCAACACAGTCCATTAGACTAGGCAAATACATGCAGCCATACAAAGTTCATGGGCCTTGCCTCAAAGTCGAACCCACAATCTCTTGGAGAACAAGCAAAGAGCCTACCAATACACCAACACAGAGAAGTGGAAAACCGATTCTACATTAATTCACATAATCCTACTGACTGCGCACACAACATGGCCAAACAAAAGTCAATACCTGGCCTATCAATTCAATGGAAACTCATAGGCAACACAGTCCATTGGACTAGGCAATTACATGCAGCCATACAAAGTCCATGGGCCTTGCCTCAGAGTCGAACCCACAACGTCTCGTACCCCAAGCAAAGAGCCTACCACCACATCAACAAAGAGAAGTGTGAAACTGACTCTACATTAACTCACATAATCCTAGTGACTGCGCACACGAAAACAAAAGACAGTACCTGGCCTATCAATCCAATGGAAACTCATAGGCAACATAGTTCATTGGACTAGGCAATTACATGCAGCCATACAAAGTCCATGGGCCTTGCCTCAGAGTCAAACCCACAACCTCTGGCAGAACAAGCAAAGAGCCTACAACTACACCAACACAAAGAAGTAGGAAGCTGTGTCTACATTAATTCACATAATCCTAGTTACTGCGCACACAACATGGCCAAACGAAAACAAAAGACAGTACCTGGCCTATCAATCCAATGTAAACTCATAGGCAACACAGTCCATTGGACTAGGCAATTACAGGCAGCCATAAAAAGTCCATGGGCCTTGCCTCAGAGTCAAACCCACAACCTCTCGTAGCCCAAGCAAAGAGCCAACCACTAGACCAACACAGAGAAAAGTGAAACAGACTCTACATTAATTCACATAATCCTAGTGACTGCGCACACAACATGGCCAAACAATAGCAAAAGACATTACCTGGCATATCAACTCAATGGAAACTCATAGGCAACACAGTCCATTGAACTAGGCAATTACATGCAGCCATACAAAGTCCATGGGCCTTGCCTCAGAGTCAAACCCACAACCTCTCGCAGCCAAGCAAAGCGCCTACCACTACACCAACACAGAGAAGTTGGAAACTGAGTTTACATTAGTTCACATAATCCTAGTGACTGCGCACACAACATAACCAAACAAAAGACAATACCTGGCCTATCAATCCAATGGAAACTCATAGGCAACACAGTCCATTGGACTAGGCAATTACATGCAGCCATACAAAGTCCATGGGCTTTGCCTCAGAGTCAAACCCACAATTTCTCGCAGCCCAAGCAAAGCGCCTACCACTACACCAACACAGAGAAGTTGGAAACTGAGTTTACATTAGTTCACATAATCCTAGTGACTGCGCACACAACATGGCCAAACAAAAGCAAAAGGCAGTACCTGGCCTATCAATCCAATGGGAACTCATAGGCAACACAATCAATTGAACTACACAATTACATGCAGCCATACAAACTCCATGGGCTTTGTCTCAGAGTCAAACCCACAACCTCTCGCAGATTAAGCAAAGAGACTACCACTACATCAACACGGAGAAGTAGGTGAATGACTCTACATTAATTCACATAATCCTAGTGACTGCGCACACAACATGGCCAAACAAAAGCAAAATACATTATCTGGCCTATCAATCCAATGGAAACTCATAGGCAACACAGTCCATTAGACTAGGCAATTACATACAGCCATACAAAGTTCATGGGCCCTGCCTCAGGGTCGAACCCACAACCTCTTGGATAACAAGCAAAGAGCCTACCACTAAACCAACACAGAGAAGTTGGAAACCAATTCTACATTAATTTACATAATCCTAGTGACTGCGCACACAACATGGCCAAACAAAAGCAAAAGACAGTACCTGGCCTATCAATCCAATGGAAACTCATAGGAAACACAGTACATTGGACTAGGCAATTACATGCAGCCATACAAAGCCCATGGGCCTTGCCCCAGGGTCGAACCCGAAACCTCTCGTAGCCCAAGCAAAGACCCTACCAATACACCAACACAGAGAAGTGGAACACCGATTCTACATTAATTCACATAATCCTAGTGACTGCGCACACAACATGGCCAAACAAAAGCAAAAGACAGTACCTGGCCTATTAATCCAATGGAAACTCATAGGCAACACAGTCCATTGGACTAGACAATTACATGGAGACATACAAAGTCCAAGGGCCTTGGCTAAGAGTCAAACCCACAACCTCTCGAAGCCAAGCAAAGAGCCTACCACTACACCAACACAGAGAAGTTGGTAACTGAGTCTACATTAATTCACATAATCCTAGTGACTGCGCACACAACATGGCCAAACAAAAGCAAAAGGCAGTACCTGGCCTATCAATCCAATGGAAACTCATAGGCAACACAGTCCATTGAACTGGGCGATTACATGCAGCCATACAAAGTCCATGGTCCTTGCCTCAAAGTCGAACTCACAACCTCTCGCAGCTCAAGCAACGAGCCTACCACTACACCAACACAGAGAAATGTGAACCTGACTCTACATTAATTAACAAAATCCTAGTGACTGCGCACACAACATGGCCAAACGAAAACAAAAGACAGTACCTGGCCTATCAATCCAATGGAAACTCATAGGCAAAACAGTCCATTGGACTAGGCAATTACATGCAGCCACAAGAAGTCCATGGGCCTTGCCTCAGAGTCAAACCAACAACCTCTACACAGCCCAAGCAAAGAGCCTACCACTACACCAACACAGAGAAATGTGAAACTGCCTCTACATTAATTCACATAATCCTAGTGACTGCGCACACAACATGGCCAAACGAAAGCAAAAGTTAATACCTGGCCTATCAATCCAATGGAAACTCATAGGTAACACAGTCCATTGGACTATGCAATTACATGCAGCCATACAAAGTCCATGGGCCTTGCCTCAGAGTCGAACTTACAAGCTCTCGCAGCCCAAGAATAATGCCTACCACTACAGCAACACAGAGAAGAGTGAAACTGAGTTTACATTAGTTCACATAATCCTAGTGACTGCGCACACAACATGGCCAAACAAAAACAAAAGACAGTACCTGGCCTATCAATCCATTGGAAACTCATAGGCAAAACAGTCCATTGGACTAGGCAATTACATGCAGCCATAAGAAGTCCATGGGCCTTGCCTCAGAGTCAAACCCACAACCTCTCGCAGCCCAAGCAAAGAGCCTACCACTACACCAACACAGAGAAATGTGAAACTGACTCTACATTAATTCACATAATCCTAGTGACTGCGCACATAACATGGCCAAACGAAAGAAAAAGTCAATACCTGGCCTATCAATCCAATGGAAACTCATAGGCAACACAGTCCATTGGACTAGGCAAATACATGCAGCCATACAAAGTTCATGGGCCTTGCCTCAGAGTCGAACCCACAACCTCTCGCAGCCAAGCAAAGAGCCTACCACTACATCAACACAGAGAAGTGGGAAACTGATTCTACATTAATTCACATCTTCCTACCGACTGCGCACACAACATGGCCAAACAAAAGACAATACCTGGCCTATCAATCCAATGGAAACTCATAGGCAACACAGTCCATTAGACTAAGCAAATACATGCAGCCATACAAAGTTCATGGGCCTTGCCTCAGAGTCGAACCCACAACCTCTTGGAGAACAAGCAAAGAGCCTACCACTACACCAACACAGAGAAGTTGGAAACTGACTCTACATTAATTCACATAATCCTAGTGACTGTGCACACAACATGGCCAAACAAAAGCAAAAGACAGTACCTGGCCTATCAATCCAATGGAAACTCATAGGTAACACAGTACATTGGACTAGGCAATTACATGCAGCCATACCAAGCCCATGGGCCTTGCCCCAGAGTCGAACCCACAACCTCTCGTAGCCCAAGCAAAGAGCCTACCAATACACCAACACAGAGAAGTGGAAAACTGATTCTACATTAATTCACATAATCCTAGTGACTGCGCACACAACATGGCCAAACAAAAGCAAAAGACATTACCTGGCCTATCAAGCCAATGGAAACTCATAGGCAACACAGTCCATTGGACTAGGCAATTACATGCAGCCATACAAAGTCCATTGGCTTTGCCTCAGAGTCAAACCACAATTTCTCGCAGCCCAAGCAAAGAGCCTACCACTACACCAACACAGAGAAGTTGGAAACTGAGTTTACATTAGTTCACATAATCCTAGTGACTGTGCACACAACATGGCCAAACAAATGCAAAAGACATTATCTGGCCTATCAATCCAATGGAAACTCATAGGCAACACAGTCCATTAGACTAGGCAAATACATGCAGCCATACAAAGTTCATGGGCCTTGCCTCAGAGTCGAACCCACAACCTTTTGGAGAACAAGCAAAGAGCCTACCACTAAACCAACACAGAGAAGTTTGAAACCGATTCTACATTAATTCACATAATCCTAGTGACTGCGCACACATCATGGCCAAACAAAAGCAAAAGACAGTACCTAGCCTATCAATCCAATGGAAACTCATAGACAACACAGTCCATTGGACTAGACAATTACATGGAGACATACAAAGTCCATGGGCCTTGCCTCAGAGTCAAACCCACAACCTCTCGCAGCCAAGCAAAGAGCCTACCACTACACCAACACAGAGAAGTGGGAAACTGATTCTACATTAATTCACATAATCCTACCGACTGCGTTCACAACATGGCCAAACAAAAGCAAAAGACAGTACCTGGCTTATCAATCCAATGGAAACTCATAGGCAACACAGCCCATTGGACTAGAAAATTACATGGAGACATACAAAGTCCATGGGCCTTGCCTAAGAGTCAAACCCACAACTTCTCGCAGCCCAAGCAAAGAGCCTACCACTACACCAACACAGAGAAGTTGGTAACTGAGTCTACATTAATTCACATAATCCTAGTGACTGCGCACACAACATGGCCAAACAAAAGCAAAAGACAGTACCTGGCCTATCAAGCCAATGGAAACTCATAGGCAACACAGTCCATTGAACTAGACAATTACATGGAGACATACAAAGTCCATGGGCCATGCATCAGAGTCAAACCCACAACCTCTCGCAGCCAAGCAAAGCAGCTTCCACTACACCAACACAGAGAAGTGGGAAACCGATTCTACATTAATTCACATAATCCTAGTGACTGCGCACACAACATGGCCAAACAAAACCAAAAGACATTATCTGGCCTATCAATCCAATGGAAACTCACAGGCAACACAGTCCATTAGACTAGGCAAATACATGCAGCCATATAAAGTTCATGGGCCTTGACTCAAAGTCGAAGCCCCAACCTTTAGAAGAACAAGCAAAGAGCCTACCACTAAACCAACAAAGAGAAGTTGGTACCCTACTCTACATTAATTCACATAATCCTAGTGACTGTGCACACAACATGGCCAAACGAAAGCAAAAGTCAATACCTGGCCTATGAATCCAATGGAAACTCATAGGCAACACAGTCCATTGGACTAGGCAATTACATGCAGCCATACAAAGTCCATGAGCCTTGCATTAAAGTCGAACCCACAACCTCTCGCAGCCCAAGAAAAAAGCCTACCACTACACCAACACAGAGAAGTGTGGAACTGACTCTACATTAACTCACATAATCCTAGTGACTGCGCACACAACATGGCCAAACAAAAGCAAGAAAAAGCACCTGGCCTATCAATCCAATGGAAACTCATAGACAACATAGTCCATTGGACTAAGCAATTACATGCAGCCATACAAAGTCCATGGGCATTGCCTCAGAGTCAAACCCACAACCTCTGGCAGAACAGGCAAAGAGGCTACCACTACACCAACACAGAGAAGTGCGAAACTGACTCAACATAAATTCACATAATCCTACCGACTGCGCACACAACATAACCAAACAAAAGACAATACCTGGCCTATCAATCCAATGGATACTCATAGGCCACACAGTCCATTGGACTAGGCAATTACATGCAGCCATACAAAGTCCATGGGCTTTGTCTCAGAGTCAAACCCACAATTATCTCTAAGCCCAAACAAAGAGCCTACCACTACACCAACACAGAGAAGAGCGAAACTGACTCAACATAAATTCACATAATCCTAGTGACTGCGCACACAACATGGCCAAACAAAAGCAAAAGACAGTACCTGGCCTATCAATCCAATGGGAACTCATAGGCAACACAGTCAATTGAACTACGCAATTACATGCAGCCATACAAACTCCGTGGGCCTTGCCTCATAGTCGAACCCACAACCTCTCGCAGCTTAAGCAAAGAGACTACCACTACAACAACACAGAGAAGAAGGTGAATGACTCTACATTAATTCACATAATCCTAGTGACTGCGCACACAACATGGCCAAACAAAAGCAAAAGACAGTACCTGGCCTATCAATCCAATGGAAACTCATAGGTAACACAGTACATTGGACTAGGCAATTACATGCAGCCATACACAGCCCATGAGCCTTGCCCCAGAGTCAAACCCACAACCTCTCGTAGCCCAAGCAAAGAGCCTACCAATCCACCAACACAGAAAAGTGGAAAACCGATTCTACATTAATTCACATAATCCTAGAGACTGCGCACACAACATGGCCAAACAAAAGACAATACCTGGCCTATCAATTCAATGGAATCTCATAGGCAACACACTCCATTGGACTAGGCAATTACATGCAGCCATACAAAGTCCATGGGCCTTGCCCCAGAGTCGAACCCACAACCTCTCGTAGCCCAAGCAAAGAGCCTACCAATACACCAACACAGAAAAGTGGAAAACCGATTCTACATTAATTCACATAATCCTAGTGACTGCGCACACAACATGGCCAAACGAAAGCAAAAGACAGTACCTGGCCTATCAATCCAATAGGAACTCCTAGGCAATGCAATTCATTGGACTAGGCAATTACATGCAGCCATACAAAGTCCATGGGCCTTGCTTTAGAGTCAAACCCACAACCTCTCACAGCCCAAGCAAAGAGCCTTCCACTACACCAACACAGAGAAGTGCGAATCTGACTCAACATAAATTCACATAATCCTAGTGACTGCGCACACAACATGGCCAAACAAAAAGCAAAAGACAGTCCCTGGCCTATCAATCCAATTGAAACTCATAGACAACATAGTCCATTGGACTAGGCAATTACATGCAGCCATAAAAAGTCCATGGGCCTTGCCTCAGAGTCAAACCCACAACCTCTCGCAGCCCAAGCAAAGAGCCTACCACTACACCAACACAGAGAAATGTGAAACTGACTCTACATTAATTCACATAATCCTAGTGACTGCGCACACAACATGGCCAAACGAAAGCAAAAGGCAATACCTGGCCTATCAATCCAATGGAAACTCATAGGCAACAAAGTCCATTGGACTAGGCAATTACATGCAGCCCTACAAAGTCCATGGGCCTTGCCTCAGAGTCAAACCCACAACCTCTGGCAGAACAAGCAATGAGCCTACAACTACTCCAACACAAAGAAGTAGGAAGCTGCGTCTACATTAATTCACATAATCCTAGTGACAGCACGCACAACATGGCCAAACAAAAGACAATACCTGGCCTATCAATTCAATGGAAACTCATAGGCAACACAGTCCATTGGACTAGGCAATTACATGCAGCCATACAAAGTCCATAGGCTTTGCCTCAGAGTCAAACCCACAATTCCTCGCAGCCCAAGCAAAGAGCCTACCACTACACCAACACAGAGAAGTTGGAAACTGAGTTTACATTAGTTCACATAATCCTAGTGACTGCGCACACAACATGGCCAAACAAAAGCAAAAGGCAGTACCTGGCCTATCAATCCAATAGAAACTCATAGGCAACACAGTCAATTGAACTACGCAATTACATGCAGCCATACAAACTCCAAAGGCCTTGCCTCAGAGTCAAACCCACAATCTCTCGCAGCTTAAGCAAAGAGACTACCACTACACCAACACAGAGAAGTAGGTGAATGACTCTACATTAATTCACATAATCCTAGTGACTGCGCACACAACATGGCCAAACGAAAACAAAAGACAGTACCTGGCCTATCAATCCAATGGAAACTCATAGGCAACACAGTCCATTGGACTAGGCAATTTCATGCAGCCATACAAAATCCATGAGCCTTGCATTAGAGTCGAACCCACAACCTCTCGCAGCCCAAGCAAAGAGCCTACCACTACACCAACACAGAGAAGTGTGAAACCGACTCTACATTAACTAACATAATCCTAGTGACTGCGCACACAACATGGCCAAACGAAAGCAAAAGACAGTACCTGGTTTTTCAATCCAATGGAAACTCATAGGCAACGCAATCCATTGGACTAGGCAATTACATGCAGCCATACAAAGTCCATGGGCCTTGCCTCAGAGTCAAACCCACAACCTCTGGCAGAACAAGCAAAGAGCCTACAACTACAGCAACACAAAGAAGTAGGAAGCTGTGTCTAAATTAATTCACATAATCCTAGTGACTGCGCACACAACATGGCCAAACAAAAGCAAAATACAGTACCTGGTTTATCAATCCAATGGAAACACATAGGCAACGCAATCCATTGGACTAGGCAATAACATGCAGCCATACAAAGTCCATGGGCCTTGCCTCAAAGTCGAACTCTCAATCTCGCGCAGCTCAAGCAAAGAGCCTACCAATACACCAACACAGAGAAATATGAAACAGGCTCTACAACAAGTGTTTGTTGCTGAGGCAGACCGGGAGAAGCATGCACTTCGGGCTGTTCAATGCGCCAGGAACCTTCCAGAGTCAATAGAATAAACCTGGCTCACTACAGGGGGGTGCTCTGGAATAATAAGTCTAATAGTACAAAAAATATATCTGGCACACCACAATATAATAGAGAAGTCTGTAGTTTCGGCTTGAAAAAAATGTTTTAGGCCCGCAGCACACATCCGTGCCTCCGGTACGTGTTTGGTACATTTTTGCACGTACCGGAGGCACGGAGACACAGAGACCCATGTTATTCTATGGGTGATGGCACACACGCGTAATATCACACGGAATGTGTGTCCGTGTGATAAGTACGTGTTTACGTTTTCCCGCTCGGACGACATGTCCGTTTTTGGCGGTCAGCACGCAGGCCGCGGTCAGCACGTCCGTGTTCAGCACGTATCGTCCGTGTGCGTTTTTCACCCAAAAATTAGAAACACTTGTTGCTAATCTATCAGGTCAATTGAAGGCCATTAATTCTGGTGGCAAACAGTCATATCCTGTCTCATTTGCATGCCAGACAGCAGCTGGGCACCTGTCCTCTCACTGCAGGGGAACAATTAGCAGCTTCAACACCACAGGTACTCATAATGGCGCCAAGGATCGATACAGAGAGACTGATTGGGGAAGTAGAGAGGCATCCAGAGCTATGGGACACATGTGTGGATGGATACCACGACAGGTTGATGGTGGAGAGAGCCTGGATGTCTGTGGCTGAACAAGTCTACCCCAGAAATGGATGGTCCATAAGCACCCCTGGCAGGAAAAATAAATATGGTGAGTACAGATATTTACATGGCTTCTGTCATTATCTACATGTCCTCATTCTGTTGTCCAATTTTATACATATATGCATAGTATATTTGGCTGTCATTAATGGGCCTGACTCAATGTGAGTTACACTTGTGACACACATACAGGAAAATTTGTATCTTGATGGTTTTGGTTGATTTTTTGCTTATGGCAAAATGCCCAAATGGAGATGTGGCCTGTAAAGTATTTCATGCATGTGCCAAATACATAGAATGTTGGTAAAGCTACAGGATTATTTTTTTGTTTTTGTTTTACATAGATAATATATTGTTGTTGGGCAACATCCCTATACTCATTGCTTCACTTGCATAGGACTGATTGGTATTTGTGTTATGTTATGACGTCTTTTTTTTTGCAAGTTGTTTATTGAAATCTTTTTTTGTATTTTGCTTCCTTTGTATACATACGGTATATGTGTCACATATGGCTGTCAGTTTTGTTAAGGCCATGGCTTTTTTGCAAGGTGTAGTCATGCCTTCACAGCTGATTTAGAGTTTAAAAATAAATGTATTTTTGTGAAATATGATATTGGAATTGGGCTGGTAAATTGTTTGTTAAGGCTAGCTTATGTGTCTATAATGTCACTATATGCTACACATTGGTGTTGGTTTACTTAGCATCTGTATTTGGCTACAACATATTGTTTAAAGTGACATTGCAAGAACTTAGTGGCATAGTTATGTAATGTTTATGTTACCAACACATATTCTGTTGTTTGATTTCTTACAGTGGACATGGTGAAACGCCGTTGGCGGTCTGCACGTGACCAATTTCGCAGAGAATTTAATCCAGTGGCTACCACAGCTGCAGCTAGCAAGAAAAAAAAATATGTCCATTATGACTGGCAAACTTTTTCCTGGATCCTAAGGAAGTGCTAAGATGGCTGGATGCAAATGAATAACGTTTGCGGTGGGAAGGTCGTGAAGGGGAAGCTGGAGACTGACTTTTGGGGACACCCTACCTCTCATCGCATGCAGTGGTGTAGAGGAAGAATAATATGTTATGGTTGCCGGGGAGGAGTTCCCGTTTGAAAATTTAAAAAAAAAATAAATATTTTTTTTGTTTACCTCGACAATTTAAATTTAAATCTACATTTAATGGACTCCAGAGGAAAGGGGTCTGCAAACGCCACTGAGGATGGGAGGAAATGGAATCCTGGCTATAGAAATGGACTTTTCAACTCATACAGGACTCGCAATGCATAAATACTGAATTAATTTTTATCCCCCCCCCCCTTTTTTTTTTTTGTTTTAACTTTTCTCCCCTCTCTCTCCTTTTATTCTACCCTCTTTCTTCTTCTTATACTACTTTTCTCTTTCTCTTCTTTGTTTACCCACTTCCCCTCCCCCTTTCTTTCTCTATTTTTTTTTCTTTTTTCTTCTTTCCCATAACTTCCTTTCATTCTTCCCCCTTAATATTAAAAAAAGGGGCATTGCGAGAATATGGCAGGACTGCAATACTGATCAGATGGACAGCCGGATACCGTGCACGACAAACAGGCGGGTACCGCCCCTCCTTCTAGAGGTCCTGGTTCTGGTGTTATTGATGGTTGATTGGGCCCTGTCCGTTGTAAAAGAGTAAATGCGACAAAAGATGGACACGGTATCTGGCAGATTTTCCAAGGCAAAAATATGCCCTCTGTCCCTGATGCAAAGGGGATTGTTGGCAACAATGTGTTATTATGTTTATTGTTGGGGGGTGTTTATATTGGGGGGGTGAGGGGAGGGTGGGCCGGTTGACAGTCTCATTTGGCCTATTAAGGAGCTCTGGGAGAGCGAGAATTTTTCAGTTAATCATATGGCGGGACGTATTAAGCTAATTAGTTGGAATGTTAGGGGATTAGCTTCTAGCATTAAAAGGCAAGCAGTATTTCAATTTTTACACACAGAAAAATATGACCTAATTTGCTTGCAGGTAACACACATGATACCGGAGAAGCTGCATCTACTGGATAGAAGGTGGCTCAGGGTGGGGTATCATTCTACATATTCTGCATACTCCAGAGGGGCGAGTATACTGGCTCAGGCGCACGGTTTGAATTTCTAAAGGTCATTGTGGATAAAGATGGGCGGTATGTATGTCTTTCCTGTAGGCTGGGGACAAGAGCCGTAGTAATTTTATCCCTATACATACCTCCGCCATATTGCAGCAAACTACTTCACAGTCTGATAAATTTAGGCAGACTTTCTGGGGGTTACCTCTATGATAATAGGAGATTTTTATAATATTCTGAATTCACATTGGGACAAAGGGAGACATGAGGTACGAAAAATGGGGGGGTAACTATACACCATTCGGTAATTTGCTTAAAGAAACGGCGCTAATTGACCTGTGGAGGACTCGGCATCCAGAAGTGTATCAATACTCCTGTTATTCGGCTACGTTCTCATCGCTTTCGCGCATTGATCTGGCCTTGGGCAATGAAGGAATGCAAGGTTTGGTAGTGGGTACTAAATACTTCACCAGGACGGTATCAGATCATTCGCCCCTGTGTGTAGAAATAGACCCGGGGGAACAACAAAACCAAAATAGACTCTTATTGAAATTAAATCCCTTTTGGTTACAATTAGTGGAAGAAGGGGGGGTACTAGTGATAGTTTAAGAAAATACCTTAGGTTCAATGAAGGATCAGCGTCTATTGGAATGATTTGGGAGGCAATGAAGGCATTCTTGAGGGGATTGTATATAAGGGTATATCTAAGGTAAAGTCGGAGGCAAGAAGGCAGAATCAGCTTGCGTTTCAGGAATTGGGGGAGGCGGAAGATGCTTTAATATCAAACCCCACGCCGGCGGCAAAAGCTAGGATGAAGGCAGCTCAAAAGATGGTTAATAGATTGACCATACAGGCAACGGAGAGAAAAAAAATGTTCCAGACCATGCAGTCCTTTGAAAATGGAGAACGGGCGGGTCACCTATTATCAGTGATAGCTGCGGCACAGAGGGAATCGATATATATTGTACAGTTAAAGTCTGTAGATGGGGCAGATGTCACGGACACCTCGGGGATCCTAAAAGTACTAGAAACATTCTATTCTGATCTATACTCAGTCAAGGTGCACCCGGAGGCGGGGGAGGTGGATGAATTTCTAGGAGAGCTCAGGTGCCAGTCCTCTCAAGGGAATCTAGAGAGTTACTAGACGAGCCATTTGACTTAGAGGAGTTGGAGCTAGCCCTGAGTGATATGGCGAACGATAAGGCACCGGGGGTAGATAGGTTTCCCATTGAAGTATATAAGCAACATAGGGAGATTTTACTACCGGTGCTGCTTATGGTATATAATTCATGTCTGGAGAGAGGAGAGCTGATGCCATCTATGCAGGAGGCAAAACTTGTTGTTATGATCCAGAACCATGGAAGACCACCACAAATCATTGGCAAAAGGTGACAAGAGCATTGGCAACTAATCTGGCCGCGATCCCCTTACTAACCATCACAACTAGAATTAGCCGAGGGGTGAACTAACATCCTGTGCACCGCGAACCCAGCCGAAGAACTAACTATCCTAAAGGTAGCCTCAGAAAATAGACAAGAATAGCTAGCCCCCCACATTCAAAGACTGCGGTGATATAGGAAAAACACAATACACAGGTAGATGACAGGATTAGCAAAGGTGAGGCCCCCACTGACTAAAATAGGAATTGACAGGAAAGGGACTGATGGTGGCCAGAGAAAAACCCTGCAAAATACTAACTTCCTGATAGTACAAAAAGGCCCTCAGATCGCACGATCTGAACTTCATCCTATACCAGGTGCCCTTGTCATACCAATGAACAGAAAACAAGAATCCTAACAAATTCAACAAGCCACAAACAGATGGACCCAAAGGAGCTATACTCCACACAGAACTGCAGGGAGTTCCCCAACAAACCACTGAGGGGGAAAATCCCTGCAAGCAAATAAACTGAAAACAACCACAGCAAATGACAAACCCAGATAAGCAAAAGAACCATATATATATATATATATATATATATATATATATATATATTGTGACGTTGCATCTTGCAACATAGGGGTTACTCGCTCAGCATGAGGGCTTCAGGTAGACACAGGAGGCACAGTTTCTTAAGATCACAGCCTGCTTTATTCAACTCCATAAAGCACCGCGCTGGTACGGACATCACATGGCATGTACAGGCAGGAAAACAGGTACATTCCCAAACCTCAGCCCTTCAGATTATATTCAGTCCATAAGTCCCTGCAGAGCCTTCTCAGATGCTGTTTCCTTACCTCCACCCACAAACACACCCGGCTACTTCATCCAGCACAGGAAATTCAGAGCAGGGCCATGGGTGTGTCCAGAGGCCTGACTTTCATTCCTGGGACCACACCCCGAGGTGGAGATATAGTGAACAGCCGTCCCACCTATCTCATTAGCTGTCCACCACAGTGTCGGCCCAGGTAACACACCTTAATCCTCTCAGCATAGTACCAGTGATTATATCACATATCCTCCCCCTCTGCCCAAAGGTGGGGGGTTTTGGCACCTTGACATAGCGGACAAGAGCACCCGCTCTGTCCGCCCCGGACTACAGCCCTTGACGTACTGTCCGTCACAGTCACCGGACCCTCCCCAGCGAACTCTCTCATACGCCCCCTGGTCAGTCCCAGCTCTCCAAGGCTGCCACCCACGGTCAGTGTAGGAGGGATTCTCTCTCCCAGTCGATACACAGAATGGTAGTAACCCTGAGCTATCCCGACCACTAGAGGGGTCACTATCGAGGGGCCTCAGCGGTGAACTGCCAGAAGAGGCGCCATATCCAGGCCCTCCGCAGGGTCTGTGTATAAATCTATCGTGGGCTCTTCTACCCGGGCATTGTCGTCTGTTTCTCGGATTGTGCACTCTCTTGTCAACGACATTGGCTAATGACACATCGCTACTTTCATTCAGTCCTTTGGATTGTGTCTCACAGGACTAAGACCGTTCACAGTCTGTGCAATAGCCCGATGAATACCTGGGTCCTCTATGACCCTGGCTCCTTTTACCATTGGACTTGCTTTTGCCCTCTGAAGCAACACGTTCATCAAGCGGGCCACCTTTCTCTTCAGGGCCATAGCCCCTATATGGTCGCCATCCCACACCAACTTGGCAAAGTTGGTTTGCAATCCTCCGTCTTTCTCGATTCAATTGTTTTAACTCTTCCAGGTATCCCAAACGGTATTCTAGGAGGGCTCGTATATCTTCAACACACCCAGTTGTGCCCACAATGGCACATGGAACCATACCGACTTCACAGGGCCTCCTGGCTTCGTTATGAATATCAATTCTTAATGTTGTCACACCGGTCTTATCAACCATCTCCTGCATGGCTCTTCCATGTCGTCCAATAAGCCTCAAGACCATCTCTCTGGGCACTTGCATGATCTCTTCCACAAACTCCAACAACCGTCGAGCTGTCTTCACCGCTTCTGCAGTTGTCTCATAGATACGAAATGTTCCACTGTCTTTATCTAAATGCACAGCTGTGACACCTGGAACCTTCCTGGCTTGCTTAATATTATTTCTTAGTGCTCTCAATGCCAGTCCAATTAATGCTTTCTTCACAACCACCACTTCTTGAAAGCCTGCGGTCAGCTGCGCCAAGCGTCTGGTGTCTTCATCCTTCCTTGCAGTGATGATCCACTTCGTACGAAGACACCGTAGATGCATGTCACTCAGGATTGCCACTCGCTTCTTTGTGACATCACTGAAAGAGCACACCACCAACTGATTAGTCTCTGCGGCAAAGTACACTTTACAGGCCCCTACTGCCTTCTGGAATATCTCATGCACCTTCTCACTGGCACAGGCTTCTCTTAAGTCTTCCGGCACGTCTATCCGGCACTTGAAGACTGGTCTGCTTCCTTCACTGTCAAGGACACTAGACTGTTCCTGAGGTCTCTTGCCTTCCTCCATATTCTCCACCAAAGGCTTCACCTGTTGAGTTACACATGCCTCGGGTTCCGCCCCGGCCTCAGAGCCTTCAGGTTTCAGGCTCTTAGCTGAGCCAATCTTCTTGTCTGTGATCTTGGTCTTACCCACTGAGTCAGTCAGGCTCTCAGCTTTTGATGAGACCTCACGTCCAGACTTCACCTCTTCCTCAGAGGCTCTTTCCACTTTTACAGCACCAGCTGTGTCTTGGGACTTCACTGCATTCCCTCCAACTTCCACTTGGGTCTCTGCAGTGTCACCCTCTGCCTTCTCTTGGGAGTTTACAGCATTGCCTTCTACCAGGGTGTTACGCCCTTCAGCACGGTACTCTGTTCTTCTTAGAACCTTGGCACCATTTTCAACATTCATTACTTTAACACTGGGTAGCTTACCGGTCTGCTCAGCATGACCTTTGTGGATTTGTACTCCACCAACACTGCCCAGGATTCCTTCTCCTATACTATTCTGTAGGATGTCATCTCGTACAGCGCTTTCATCCAACAGACCACCAGCTTCAAGCTTGGAAATTATAGGAGACACCGCCATTACTTCTTTGGTCGGTTCCTCCCCTGCAATTTCACCCTGCTGATTTCTGTAGTGACAATGTGTCAGTTCAGTCTTTGATTCCTCTTTCTTTTGCAGGATATCACTGTCTGACTCTTCCATAGCAGTTGCTACTGGCAACGTGTTGTCATTACCCAGGTATTTCACTTTCTCTGCACCCTCAGGCGGCATACACTGTGCTACCTCTCGGCGCTTATTACGTCTTCGGCGTCGGGAGGAAGTTTTCCCCTTCTCACACTTCTGTACCTCACTGTACTTGTTTGTCACCTTTCTTGAGCCATCGTCACTCCCCCTGGTGTCCTGGACTAACACGTCCCCACTTACCCAGGTGTCGGCCCCCCTTTTCTGGAGCTACTATAACTGTAGTGGTCACACTGTCACTTCTTTTTGGAGACGTCATGGTCACTCCTAACTTTTGACAGTCCTTATGTGGAGGTGCCATCTCCTCATTGCACCCCAATATCCCACAGGGAATCTGTATAACCTCATACGGAAAAGAGGCTTTCTTAGGCGAGGGCCGACTCATTCCTGTGCAATCGGTCCCGGCCTCTGTCTTCCATAAATCCTGAAAGAGCTCAAAGTCCCGTCCTATGATAACCAGATATAACAGATCTGGAACTACCCCCACATCAGGGCGCCCCAAACGTTTGGCCGTCTGAATCATCACCCTGGCCAGAGGATATACTTTAGTGGTCCCATGCACACAACTTCCTTCTATCGTCCTACCCACCATCCCATGGAGATCAGGCATGGGTCTCACTAAAGTCAACCGGCTCCCCGGGTCTAACAGACCAGACACACGTAGCCCATTCAAGTCCACGGAGCACTTCTGTGGCCTCATACCGGATTGATAGCCTATACCGCAGGTAGGACATATGTAAGGCGAACCCCATCGCCCCTTGCTATAGTCCACCTGTTCGGCTTGTGAATGCTCCACCCCCTTGTGGGTCACCACCGCTTTCTGAGGCTCCGCCCCTCTTGGGTAACTACCCCGTTCCGGGCCTCCGCCCCTTTTGGGCAACCACCCTTTTTGGGACTCCGCCCCCTTTTGGGCAACCACCCCTTTTTGGGACTCCGCCCCCTTTTGGGGTTTCCATGCAATGTCCTTAGCCCCCAGTTCACACCGCTCGCCCTTATCTCCCTGGGCACCCAGTGTCCATACCGGCCCCTGAATGGAACGCTCAAACTGGTCCATGGCTGCCACATCGCTACACACTGACAGATCCTGCTGTCCCCGCACCAGGAACTGGTACAGCTCCTCCACAACGCCTGCATGACCCATTCCCTCTTTTCGGCTTTCAGCCCCCACTGCTGTCATTGGCCCTCCTGGCACATGCGGTTGGTGTTGCTGGCTCTGCAGCAGCTGTTTCAGGAGCCCCTCCACGCTGCAATGAGAAGAGGAACAGGAGGGGCGCTCCAATGGGTAATACCCAGTGGGCAAAGACGGGGGGGTTAGAGAACCACTAACCTTTCCGGGTTGTACCGCCCGTACAACCAGGATCTCCAGCTTGTGGTGTATCACTGCTCACCAAGCAGGGCCCCGCAATTCCGGGCTGGCCTGGAACCTCCAGTTGCTGGACTCTCACCACTGCAGCACGGAACCCCGCAGACCTGCTGATTCGCCGCCAGGTGCTCGAGAGCGCGGTCACTGTTCGTGGACCCGCCGATCCACAGCTGTGTATATCCACCACGTGCTCCTGGGAACGCTGCCCGCTATCTAGCACCATATGTGACGTTGCATCTTGCAACATAGGGGTTACTCGCTCAGCATGAGGGCTTCAGGTAGACACAGGAGGCACAGTTTCTTAAGATCACAGCCTGCTTTATTCAACTCCATAAAGCACCGCACTGGTACGGACATCACATGGCATGTACAGGCAGGAAAACAGGTACATTCCCAAACCTCAGCCCTTCAGATTATATTCAGTCCATAAGTCCCTGCAGAGCCTTCTCAGATGCTGTTTCCTTACCTCCACCCACAAACACACCCGGCTACTTCATCCAGCACAGGAAATTCAGAGCAGGGCCATGGGTGTGTCCAGAGGCCTGACTTTCATTCCTGGGACCACACCCCGAGGTGGAGATATGGTGAACAGCCGTCCCACCTATCTCATTAGCTGTCCACAACAGTGTCGGCCCAGGTGACACACCTTAATCCTCTCAGCATAGTACCAGTGATTATATCACATATCCTCCCCCTCTGCCCAAAGGTGGGGGGTTTTGGCACCTTGACATAGCGGACAAGAGCACCCGCTCTGTCCGCCCCGGACTACAGCCCTTGACGTACCGTCCGTCACAGTCACCGGACCCTCCCCAGCGAACTCTCTCATACGCCCCCTGGTCAGTCCCAGCTCTCCAAGGCTGCCACCCATGGTCAGTGTAGGAGGGAGTCTCTTTCCCAGTCGATACTACCATTCTGTGTAACCCTGAGCTATCCCGACCACTAGAGGGGTCACTATCGAGGGGCCTCAGCGGTGAACTGCCAGAAGAGGCGCCATATCCAGGCCCTCCGCAGGGTCTGTGTATAAATCTATCGTGGGCTCTTCGACCCGGGCATCGTCGTCCGTTTCTCGGATTGTGCACTATCTTGTCAACGACATTGGCTAATGACACATCGCTACTTTCATTCAGTCCTTTGGATTGTGTCTCACAGGACTAAGGCGGGCTTTGCACACTATGACATCGCAGGTGCGATGTTGGTGGGGTCAAATTGAAAATGACGTACTTCCGGCATCGCATGCGACGTCGTAGTGTGTAAAGGCTCGATGATACGATTAACGAGCGCAAAAGCGTCGTAATCGTATCATCAGTGCAGCGTCGGCGTAATTCATAATTACGCTGACGCGATGGTCCGATGTTGTTCCTCGCTCCTGCGGCAGCACACATTGCTGTGTGTGAAGCCGCAGGAGCGAGGAACATCTCCTACCGGCGTCACCGCGGCTTCCGTAGGTTATGCGGAAGGAAGGAGGTGGGCAGGATGTTTACATCCTGCTCATCTCCGCCCCTCCGCTCCGATTGGCCGCCTGCTGTGTGACGTCGCAGTGACGCTGCACGACCCGCCCCCTTAACAAGGAGGCGGGTCACCGGCCACAGGGACGTCGCACGGCAGGTGAGTGTGTGTGTGAAGCTGGCGTAGCGATAATTTTCGCTACGCCAGCTATCACCACATATCGCTGCTGCGACGGGGGCGGGGACTATCGCACTCGGCATCGCAGCATTGGCCTGCGATATCGCAGTGTGCAAAGTGCCCCTAAGACCGTTCAGAGTCTGTGCAATAGCCCGATGAATACCTGGGTCCTCTATGACCCTGGCTCCTTTTACCATTGGACTTGCTTTTGCCCTCTGAAGCAACACGTTCATCAAGCGGGCCACCTTTCTCTTCAGGGCCATAGCCCCTATATGGTCGCCATCCCACACCAACTTGGCAAAGTTGGTTTGCAATCCTCCGTCTTTCTCGATTCAATTGTTTTAACTCTTCCAGGTATCTCAAACGGAACTCTAGGAGGGCTCGTATATCTTCAACACACCCAGTTGTGCCCACAATGGCACATGGAACCATACCGACTTCACAGGGCCTCCTGGCTTCGTTATGAATATCAATTCTTAATGTCGTCACACCGGTCTTATCAACCATCTCCTGCATGGCTCTTCCATGTCGTCCAATAAGCCTCAAGACCATCTCTCTGGGCACTTGCATGATCTCTTCCACAAACTCCAACAACCGTCGAGCTGTCTTCACCGCTTCTGCAGTTGTCCCATAGATACGAAATGTTCCACTGTCTTTATCTAAATGCACAGCTGTGACACCTGGAACCTTCCTGGCTTGCTTAATATTATTTCTTAGTGCTCTCAATGCCAGTCCAATTAATGCTTTCTTCACAACCACCACTTCTTGAAAGCCTGCGGTCAGCTGCGCCAAGCGTCTGGTGTCTTCATCCTTCCTTGCAGTGATGATCCACTTCGTACGAAGACACCGTAGGTGCATGTCACTCAGGATTGCCACTCGCTTCTTTGTGACATCACTGAAAGAGCACACCACCAACTGATTAGTCTCTGCGGCAAAGTACACTTTACAGGCCCCTACTGCCTTCTGGAATATCTCATGCACCTTCTCACTGGCACAGGCTTCTCTTAAGTCTTCCGGCACGTCTATCCGGCACTTGAAGACTGGTCTGCTTCCTTCACTGTCAAGGACACTAGACTGTTCCTGAGGTCTCTTGCCTTCCTCCATATTCTCCACCAAAGGCTTCACCTGTTGAGTTACACATGCCTCGGGTTCCGCCCCGGCCTCAGAGCCTTCGGGTTTCAGGCTCTTAGCTGAGACAATCTTCTTGTCTGTGATCTTGGTCTTACCCACTGAGTCAGTCAGGCTCTCAGCTTCTGATGAGACCTCACGTCCAGACTTCACCTCTTCCTCAGAGGCTCTTTCCACTTTTACAGCACCAGCTGTGTCTTGGGACTTCACTGCATTCCCTCCAACTTCCACTTGGGTCTCTGCAGTGTCACCCTCTGCCTTCTCTTGGGAGTTTACAGCATTGCCTTCTACCAGGGTGTTACGCCCTTCAGCACGGTACTCTGTTCTTCTTAGAACCTTGGCACCATTTTCAACATTCATTACTTTAACACTGGGTAGCCTACCGGTCTGCTCACCATGACCTTTGTGGATTTGTACTCCACCAACACTGCCCAGGATTCCATCTCCTATATTATTCTGTAGGATGTCATCTCGTACAGCGCTTTCATCCAACAGACCACCAGTTTCAAGCTTGGAAATTATAGGAGACACCGCCATTACTTCTTTGGTCGGTTCCTCCCCTGCAATTTCTCCTGCTGATTTCTGTCGTGACAATGTGTCAGTTCAGTCTTTGATTCCTCTTTCTTTTGCAGGATATCACTGTCTGACTCTTCCATAGCAGTTGCTACTGGCAACGTGTTGTCATTACCCAGGTGTCACAAACCACCGGGGGGTCACTCAGAAATCCCCCGCGCTGGCTACCAGTACGTCACAATCGGGGGGTAACAAGTGGGGGTCACCCCTCCTTTATACCTCCCGACCGACAGACAGAGCACGTGACGCGCTCTCTAGCGCCCCTCTTATAGTCAGGCCAATTATGGAATTGCCCGACCATAAGCAAGGAGGCCGCTATACTACTTATGCCGATTATTGAAGGGTCCCCGGTGAGAGTAAGGTATATATTCCCCCGACCTCCGCGGGCGGAATATATAAAATCTCCCCGAATCTCACTGGCCTCCCCACAATAATCCTTGGCACAATTCGCTGCCACCAACCGATTTACGGTAACTATTAGCCGAACACACAGACGTGGGATTCAAGATCGAGATAACAGAACAGCCCAAGATTAATTATATAATTTAATCAGCCTAAAGCACACTAGAACTACAATATATACAATAGGGAATCTACAGAATATACATATGTCAGAGTACAGTTACAGATAAAGCATGGTTTTCAAACAGGTATGCAATTCAATCAGTTACCTTGTGCGTCTGGCCACAGGGGGGCGCTGTAGGCCAGGTTTCTAGGAACTCCCACAGATGTTTCCTGCACGTGACCCCCAGCGAAAGAACGCTGGAAAATGGCCGAAGTAGGGTTATCAACCTGGGCACATCCAGGTCCCCTCCTACCTTAGTGACCTCACAGGGAAGCACTGCCACTCCCCCTGCATGGATCAGAATTATCCAGCAAAGGGGATATTGGCCATAACTTTGCCTGGGAGCGTCGTAGGCAGACGCCAATGCTCTCATTGTGACAGTTATGAATTTAGCTACAGAACGAGGGGACTCATGACCTGTCTGCCAGTTCCCCATTGGCTGATATCACGCCTGGGGCATTTCCCAATGTCCTGCTCCCATAAAAAGGGTGTGCCGGCATCGTCCGCATGCGGAGACACCATTTTTATGGTTGCCATATTTATCGGAAATATGGCTTGCGAGATATGAACCATTTTTTACTGGAGTCGTTCTGTCTGGCTACTTCCAGAGCCTTGCTAATTAGATAGCAGCTCCTACTACAGGGTGACGGCAGGGAGTCATCCTGTGTCCATTGTTCCCACACCACCTCATCTCCATATCACAGGACATGGCCATGGAGGTGTAAGTGGAACACTGAGAACAAGAAGGGAGGGGGCACTGCCAGGGAGTGATGAGGGATTATGACTGGAGTCATAATTCATCTTCATATCCCGGGATTTGCCTCACACCTCCCCCCTTTTGAGGGCGCTAGGGGGCAGCACACTCCGGTGTTCCCCCGTGCGCCCGTCCGCGACCTCTCCTTGTCGGGACAGCCCGTCTGCGTTACCGTGGTCACGGCCCCTTTTGTGGCGAATGGTGAAGTTGTATTGCTGGAGCGCAAGGCTCCATCGCAACAATCGCCCATTCGTCCCAGAGACGGTGTGCAACCAGCTGAGGGGATTGTGGTCCGTCTCCACGATGAAGTGGCGCCCGTATAGATAGGGTTGCAGACGCTGCAGGGCCCACGCTATGGCCAGGCACTCCTTCTCCATCGTGGAATAGGCAACTTCCCTTGGTAACAGCTTCCTGCTCAGGTACAAGACTGGGTGCTCTTGGCTCGCAGAGTCCACCTGGCTGAGCACCGCACCGAGGCCGAAGTCACTGGCGTCGGTCTGTACTACAAACGGCCGCGTGAAGTCGGCTGCCTGTAGCACGGGCGGGCTGGACAGGGCGTCCTTTAGGGCCTGGAAGGCTGTCTCGTAGTCCATTGTCCAATCGACTGCAGAGGGCAGCTTCTTCTTGGTGAGGTCCGTCAAGGGCTTTGCCAGGCTACTATAGCGTGGAACAAACCTCCTATAGTACCCGGCGGTCCCCAAGAAGGACATCACCTGCTTCTTGGTCCTGGGGGTGGGCCAGGATGCGATGGCTTCCACTTTCTCAGGCTCGGGCTTCAGTGTTCTCCCACCTACCCGGTGACCGAGGTACTGGACCTCGCTCATGGCCAGCTGACACTTTCCCGGCTTGATGGTCAAACCTGCCCGGTGGATCCGCCTGAGCACCTGTGCTAGATGCTCTAGGTGGTCCTCCCAGGTGGGACTGAAGACGGCAATGTCATCCAGGTACGCGGCCGCGTACCCTTCAAGTCCCTTGAGCAGGGTGTTGACCATCCGCTGGAAAGTGGCAGGGGCATTCCTCATCCCGAATGGCATCACCGTGGACTCGTACAGTCCAAATGGGGTAATAAAGGCAGAGCGTTCCCTGGCCTTGCGAGTCAGGGGGATCTGCCAATATCCCCGGCTCAGATCCATGATGGTCAGGTACTGAGCCCCGGCCAACTGATCGAGCAGGTCATCGATGCGTGGCATTGGGTACGCATCGGCGACCGTGACCGCATTGAGCCCCCTGTAGTCCACGCAGAACCGAGTGGTTCGGTCCTTCTTAGGGACGAGGACTACAGGTGAGGCCCAAGCGCTGTTGGATGCCTGGATCACCCCCAGCTTCAGCATCTCGTCAATCTCCTGGCGCATGTGTTGCTGCACCTCCAGGGAGACCTGATATGCTGAACGCCGGATCGGGGGATGATCCCCAGTGTCCACGTGATGGACAGCCAAGTCAGTCCTTCCGGGCTGGTTGGTAAACAACCCCCGGAAGGGGTGTAGGGTGGCCCACAGCTGGGACCGTTGGTCCTCCAAGAGCTGGTGGCCAACCTCCACATCCTCAATGGATCCGCCTGCCCTAACCTGGGCTAGCATATCCAAGAGGGTTTCCGCTTCTCCCTCCTCGGGCAGGTTGCACACGGGGAGCGCACATGCCTCCCGCTCATGATGTGCCTTCATCATGTTCACATGGAAGGGCTTCCGCCTTCCACGGGCAGGGTCCAGGGTGACCAGGTACGTCACAGGGTTGAGCTGCTGGTACACGAGGTATGGGCCTTCCCAGGCTGCCTGAAGCTTGTCCTGTGGTACGGGGACCAGTACCCACACCTCTTGACCCACTTGGTAGGTCCTCTCACAAGCGTTCTGGTCGTACCAACGCTTCTGATCGGCCTGGGCTTGAGCCATATTGTCGTGTACCAGTTGCGTCAAGGCCTGCATTTTGTCCCGGAAGCGCATGACATACTCGATAACCGACACTCCAGGGGTGGCCAAATCCCCTTCCCAAGCCTCTTTCACCAGAGCCAGGGGGCCCCGCACACGTCGCCCGTACAGGAGCTCAAACGGTGAGAATCCTGTTGAGGCCTGTGGAACCTCCCGGTAAGCAAATAACAGGTGTGGGAGATACCGCTCCCAGTCACGCCCATGGGAGTCGACCAACATCTTAAGCATCTGCTTTAAGGTGCCATTGAACCGCTCGCACAGGCCATTAGTCTGTGGATGGTACGGGCTGGCCACCAGATGTCGCACCTGGACTTGCTTACAGAGGGCCTCCATCAGCTGGGACATGAATTGGGTCCCCCGGTCAGTGAGCATTTCCTGGGGAAAACCCACTCGGGAGAAAATCTCCAGCAATGCGGTGGCCACCTTGTCAGCCCGAATGGACGACAAGGCCACTGCTTCTGGGTACCGGGTGGCATAGTCCACTACCGTCAGTATGAAGCGTTTCCCGGAGCTGCTGGGGATGGCCAGCGGGCCGACCAGATCCACAGCCACCCTCCTGAAAGGCTCATCGATGATTGGCAGAGATACCAGTGGGGCTTTGGGGTGTGGCCCCGCCTTCCCCACTCTCTGACAGGTTTCACACGAACGGCAGTAGGCAGCCACATCGGCCCCCATTTTTGGCCAGTAGAAATGCTGGTTCAACCTGGCCTTGGTCTTAGCGATCCCTAGGTGTCCGGCCATCGGAATCTCATGTGCGATCCGCAACAACTCCGTCCGGAACGGATAGGGTACCACCAACTGTCGGTCCCTGGGCCACGCCTCCGGTGAACCCTGCTGGACCGTGGCCCGGTACAGCCGTCCTTGGTCCCAGACCACTCGCTCCGGGTCCGAGTCCGAGGGAGGCTGTGCCGCCTGCTCCTTAAGAGCTTTCAGGCTGTCGTCCGCTTCTAACGCTGCCTGAAACCCCTGACTAGATGCGGCCAGAATCGACGAGACTGTCACATCTTCAGTCAGTACCCCGGGACCTGTGTCCTGGCCTCCACCTGACTCGGCTGCCACTTGGTCAGAAGGGGAAGAGCTATCGGACCTCCGGGAGGCCCCTTGGCTTCCAGCACTCCCACTGCGGGTGACAGCGGCCACAGCCGCTGCGACCGTGGGTCGTGCCTGCTCCTCCTCCGTTCCTGACCAAGTCGCCGGTTCAGGCAGACCTACCTGGCTTCCTGACACCCCGGTTGTGGGGGAACCATGCACCGAGATCTTACCTGGGAGCACTTCCGCTCCTGGACCGGCCCCAATCTCACCTGCCTGTTCCCCTCCTGCAGCAACAGAACCCCGCTGTGAAATCTCTGGGGACCCCACATTTGCTGTGGTAGCCCCCACCCCACACACTGGTCCTCCCCCTGCAGCACCCTGCTCTCTGCTTATCCCTGCAGAGGGCAACAGATCCCAGCTCACAGGCTGGTTACTTGTAGAGGCATTGTCACACCTTTCTCTGACCCCCTCCCCTCCTGTCACAGCTGCAGCTGCGTGTGTGTCTATGGTGTCTGTGCAAGCAGAAATATCAGAGTTCACTCCCTCCTCCCTTACATCATTCATAGATAACACATTAACATTGTCAGGAGTCATGTCAGTACTGGCTGAAGGTTCAGCCCTTGGGGGGGGCCCAAACTGGGAGGTTATCTGCCCCAAATCTGTCCCAAGTAGCACGTTTGCAGGGATCCGATCAGTTACCCCCACCTCCCTCACCCCCCGCCCTGCGCCCCAGTCCACATAAATGTCAGCAACAGGCAGCGCCGGGTCAGTGCCTCCAATCCCGGAGACAGCGAGGGTTTTTCCAGGGATCAAGTCTTGGGGGGACACCATCTCAGGCCGCACCAGAGTCACCTCCGAGGCGCTGTCTCGCAGTCCTATGGTCACAGACCGGCCGACGGTGACAGGTTGGAAGCTGTCCAGGGACCTACCACCACCCCCACCCACACAATACACCTTGGGCGGCCCTTGGGACGGGGACGGAGCCGGGGCCTTGGGACGCTGAGGGCACATGGCCTTGAAGTGTCCAGGTAGGTTGCACTGGTGGCACCGTCTTGGTTCCGCCACGGGCCTGGAGAGGGGAGTTGAGGGGGACACCCCCTGCAGTCTAGGGGCAGGTGGGGCAGTCGCCGAATTCATCTTACCCCCTCTCCAGGTGCTGCTGGTGGCCGCTCTCCTGGCCTCAGGGGCCCGGTTGTTGGTGTAGTCATCGGCAAGGGCAGCTGTAGCCGTGGACCCCTTTGGCTTCTGGTCTCGGATGAACTGGCGGAGATCCTCAGGGCAGTTCCACAAGAGTTGCTCCGTGATGAACAAGTCCAGGATCTCCGGTCCGGTGGAAAGCTGCAGGCCTTGGGTCCAGTGGTCGGCAGCTCGGGCAAGTGCCCGCCGGTGGTCAGCCCAGGAGTCCTTTGGTCCCTTCTGTAGGCTCCGGAACTTCTTGCGGTAGGACTCTGGAGTGAGGTTGTACTGTTGGATCAGGGCCCGCTTGATGGTGTCGTAGCCCTGATCTGCCTCAGCAGGCAAGTCCCCAAGGATATCCAGGGCCTTACCCCTTAAACGGGGGGTCAGGTATTTGGCCCACTGGTCCTTGTCCAGATGGTGCTGCAAGCAAGTCCGTTCAAAAGCAGTCAAGAAAGAGTCCAAGTCTCCATCCTTCTCCAGCACTGGGAAGTCCTCAACACGGACCTTTGGAAGTTTGGTGTCTCGAAGGTCACATGTGGCTGATGAGGGCCGGAGCTGAGCTAGCTGCAGCTGGTAGTCACGGTCTGCCTGTCGCTCTCGCTCTTCACGCGCTGCCTGCCGCTCTCGCTCCGCAGCCTCACGCTCTGCGTGCCGCTCCGCAGCCTCAGCGTCACGCGCTGCCTGCCGCTCTGCCCTGCGCTCTGCCAGGAGTTCCTTGTAGCCCTTCTGGTCTCCAGCCTGGAGAAGGGCCATAGCCATTTGAAGAAGGCTATCCGAGCCTCCCAGGCTCGGTGGAATGGCACGTGGTGATCTGCGGCACGCTGCAGAGCTAGGCGATTCACTGTCCCTTTCAGAGCGGAGGGCTGGCATCTGGCTCGTTGAGGAACCTTGGGTGAGCTCCTCCTCATCTTGTCCAGCAGTGCCAGGTTGCGCAATGTCCTCGGCAGAACGGTTTTCTGGCGTCGAGCTCCTGGAGGACTCGTGGGCAACCTCCTCATTGCTGTCCACAGCACCGTCCTCCCTCTCTTCGGCTCCTGCCTTAGCATTGGCCAGTTGCATAGCTCTGCTCCTGGTGCCATCAGCCATTCTTGCAGACTTTTGGTCACTGACACAGAACTGACACCTGATGCCTCCACACACCTTACAGTATCTGCACTCTGACACTCTAGTGTTGAGCTAGTCTGAAGACCCCAGCAGCCACAGCTGCTGCAGGCAGTCTTTAGTGTCTGGGAGTATGGGTCTCACACTCACACACACTATTATCTCGATCCCACCGCTATGCCACCAATATGTCACAAACCACCGGGGGGTCACTCAGAAATCCCCCGCGCTGGCTACCAGTACGTCACAATCGGGGGGTAACAAGTGGGGGTCACCCCTCCTTTATACCTCCCGACCGACAGACAGAGCACGTGACGCGCTCTCTAGCGCCCCTCTTATAGTCAGGCCAATTATGGAATTGCCCGACCATAAGCAAGGAGGCCGCTATACTACTTATGCCGATTATTGAAGGGTCCCCGGTGAGAGTAAGGTATATATTCCCCCGACCTCCGCGGGCGGAATATATAAAATCTCCCCGAATCTCACTGGCCTCCCCACAATAATCCTTGGCACAATTCGCTGCCACCAACCGATTTACGGTAACTATTAGCCGAACACACAGACGTGGGATTCAAGATCGAGATAACAGAACAGCCCAAGATTAATTATATAATTTAATCAGCCTAAAGCACACTAGAACTACAATATATACAATAGGGAATCTACAGAATATACATATGTCAGAGTACAGTTACAGATAAAGCATGGTTTTCAAACAGGTATGCAATTCAATCAGTTACCTTGTGCGTCTGGCCACAGGGGGGCGCTGTAGGCCAGGTTTCTAGGAACTCCCACAGATGTTTACTGCACGTGACCCCCAGCGAAAGAACGCTGGAAAATGGCCGAAGTAGGGTTATCAACCTGGGCACATCCAGGTCCCCTCCTACCTTAGTGACCTCACAGGGAAGCACTGCCACTCCCCCTGCATGGATCAGAATTATCCAGCAAAGGGGATATTGGCCATAACTTTGCCTGGGAGCGTCGTAGGCAGACGCCAATGCTCTCATTGTGACAGTTATGAATTTAGCTACAGAACGAGGGGACTCATGACCTGTCTGCCAGTTCCCCATTGGCTGATATCACGCCTGGGGCATTTCCCAATGTCCTGCTCCCATAAAAAGGGTGTGCCGGCATCGTCCGCATGCGGAGACACCATTTTTATGGTTGCCATATTTATCGGAAATATGGCTTGCGAGATATGAACCATTTTTTACTGGAGTCGTTCTGTCTGGCTACTTCCAGAGCCTTGCTAATTAGATAGCAGCTCCTACTACAGGGTGACGGCAGGGAGTCATCCTGTGTCCATTGTTCCCACACCACCTCATCTCCATATCACAGGACATGGCCATGGAGGTGTAAGTGGAACACTGAGAACAAGAAGGGAGGGGGCACTGCCAGGGAGTGATGAGGGATTATGACTGGAGTCATAATTCATCTTCATATCCCGGGATTTGCCTCACACCAGGTATTTCACTTTCTCTGCACCCTCAGGCGGCATACACTGTGCTACCTCTCGGCGCTTATTACGTCTTCGGCGTCGGGAGGAAGTTTTCCCCTTCTCACACTTCTGTACCTCACTGTACTTGTTTGTCACCTTTCTTGAGTCATCGTCACTCCCCCTGGTGTCCTGGACTAACACGTCCCCACTTACCCAGGTGTCGGCCCCCTTTTCTGGAGCTACTATAACTGTAGCGGTCACACTGTCACTTCTTTTTGGAGACGTCATGGTCACCCCTAACTCTTGACAGTCCTTATGTGGAGGTGCCATCTCCTCATTACACCCCAATATCCCACAGGGAATCTGTATAACCTCATATGAAAAAGAGGCTTTCTTTGGCGAGGGCCGACTCATTCCTGTGCAATCGGTCCCGGCCTCTGTCTTCCATAAATCCTGAAAGAGCTCAAAGTCCCGTCCTATGATAACCAGATATAACAGATCTGGAACTACCCCCACATCAGGGCGCCCCAAACGTTTGGCCGGTTGAATCATCACCCTGGCCAGAGGATATACTTTAGTGGTCCCATGCACACAACTTCCTTCTATCGTCCTACCCACCATCCCACGGAGATCAGGCATGGGTCTCACTGAAGTCAACCGGCTCCCCGGGTCTAACAGACCAGACACACGTAGCCCATTCAAGTCCACGGAGCACTTCTGTGGCCTCATACCGGATTGATAGCCTATACCGCAGGTAGGACATATGTAAGGCGAACCCCATCGCCCCTTGCTATAGTCCACCTGTTCGGCTTGTGAATGCTCCACCCCCTTGTGGGTCACCACCGCTTTCTGAGGCTCCGCCCCCTGTTGGGTAACTACCCCGTTCCGGGCCTCCGCCCCTTTTGGGCAACCACCCCTTTTTGGGACTCTGCCCCCTTTTGGGCAACCACCCTTTTTGGGACTCCGCCCCTTTTGGGCAACCACCCCTTTTTGGGACTCCGCCCCCTTTTGGGGTTTCCATGCAATGTCCTTAGCTCCCAGTTCACACCGCTCGCCCTTATCTCCCTGGCACCCAGTGTCCATACCGGCCCCTGAAGGGAACGCTCAAACTGGTCCATGGCTGCCACATCGCTACACACTGACAGATCCTGCTGTCCCCGCACCAGGAACTGGTACAGCTCCTCCACAACGCCTGCATGACCCATTCCCTCTTTTCGGCTTTCAGCCCCCACTGCTGTCACTGGCCCTCCTGGCACATGCGGTTGGTGTTGCTGGCTCTGCAGCAGCTGTTTCAGGAGCCCCTCCACGCTGCAATGAGAAGAGGAACAGGAGGGGCGCTCCAATGGGTAATACCCGGTGGGCAAAGACAGGGGGGGGGTTAGAGAACCACTAACCTTTCCGGGTTGTACCGCCCGTACAACCAGGATCTCCAGCTTGTGGTGTATCACTGCTCACCAAGCAGGGCCCCGCAATTCCGGGCTGGCCTGGAACCTCCAGTCGCTGGACTCTCACCACTGCAGCACGGAACCCCACAGACCTGCTGATTCGCCGCCAGGTGCTCGAGAGTGCGGTCACTGTTCGTGGACCCGCCGATCCACAGCTGTGTATATCCACCACGTGCTCCTGGGAACGCTGCCCGCTATCTAGCACCATATGTGACGTTGCATCTTGCAACATAGGGGTTACTCGCTCAGCATGAGGGCTTCAGGTAGACACAGGAGGCACAGTTTCTTAAGATCACAGCCTGCTTTATTCAACTCCATAAAGCACCGCACTGGTACGGACATCACATGGCATGTACAGGCAGGAAAACAGGTACATTCCCAAACCTCAGCCCTTCAGATTATATTCAGTCCATAAGTCCCTGCAGAGCCTTCTCAGACGCTGTTTCCTTACTTCCACCCACAAACACACCCGGCTACTTCATCCAGCACAGGAAATTCAGAGCAGGGCCATGGGTGTGTCCAGAGGCCTGACTTTCATTCCTGGGACCACACCCCGAGGTGGAGATATAGTGAACAGCCGTCCCACCTATCTCATTAGCTGTCCACAACAGTGCCGGCCCACGTAACACACCTTAATCCTCTCAGCATAGTACCAGTGATTATATCACATATCCTCCCCCTCTGCCCAAAGGTGGGGGGTTTTGGCACCTTGACATAGCGGACAAGAGCACCCGCTCTGTCCGCCCCGGACTACAGCCCTTGACGTACCGTCCGTCACAGTCACCGGACCCTCCCCAGCGAACTCTCTCATACGCCCCCTGGTCAGTCCCAGCTCTCCAAGGCTGCCACCCACGGTCAGTGTAGGAGGGAGTCTCTCTCCCAGTCGATACTACCATTCTGTGTAACCCTGAGCTATCCCGACCACTAGAGGGGTCACTATCGAGGGGCCTCAGCGGTGAACTGCCAGAAGAGGCGCCAAATCCAGGCCCTCCGCAGGGTCTGTGTATAAATCTATCGTGGGCTCTTCTACCCGGGCATCGTCGTCTGTTTCTCGGATTGTGCACTCTCTTGTCAACGACATTGGCTAATGACACATCGCTACTTTCATTCAGTCCTTTGGATTGTGTCTCACAGGACTAAGACCGTTCAGAGTCTGTGCAATAGCCCGATGAATACCTGGGTCCTCTATGACCCTGGCTCCTTTTACCATTGGACTTGCTTTTGCCCTCTGAAGCAACACGTTCATCAAGCGGGCCACCTTTCTCTTCGGGGCCATAGCCCCTATATGGTCGCCATCCCACACCAACTTGGCAAAGTTGGTTTGCAATCCTCCGTCTTTCTCGATTCAATTGTTTTAACTCTTCCAGGTATCTCAAACGGAACTCTAGGAGGGCTCGTATATCTTCAACACACCCAGTTGTGCCCACAATGGCACATGGAACCATACCGACTTCACAGGGCCTCCTAGCTTCGTTGTGAATATCAATTCTTAATGTCGTCACACCGGTCTTATCAACCATCTCCTGCATGGCTCTTCCATGTCGTCCAATAAGCCTCAAGACCATCTCTCCTGGCACTTGCATGATCTCTTCCACAAACTCCAACAACCGTCGAGCTGTCTTCACCGCTTCTGCAGTTGTCCCATAGATACGAAATGTTCCACTGTCTTTATCTAAATGCACAGCTGTGACACCTGGAACCTTCCTGGCTTGCTTAATATTATTTCTTAGTGCTCTCAATGCCAGTCCAATTAATGCTTTCTTCACAACCACCACTTCTTGAAAGCCTGCGGTCAGCTGCGCCAAGCGTCTGGTGTCTTCATCCTTCCTTGCAGTGATGATCCACTTCGTACGAAGACACCGTAGGTGCATGTCACTCAGGATTGCCACTCGCTTCTTTGTGACATCACTGAAAGAGCACACCACCAACTGATTAGTCTCTGCGGCAAAGTACACTTTACAGGCCCCTACTGCCTTCTGGAATATCTCATGCACCTTCTCACTGGCACAGGCTTCTCTTAAGTCTTCCGGCACGTCTATCCGGCACTTGAAGACTGGTCTGCTTCCTTCACTGTCAAGGACACTAGACTGTTCCTGAGGTCTCTTGCCTTCCTCCATATTCTCCACCAAAGGCTTCACCTGTTGAGTTACACATGCCTCGGGTTCCGCCCCGGCTTCAGAGCCTTCGGGTTTCAGGCTCTTAGCTGAGCCAATCTTCTTGTCTGTGATCTTGGTCTTACCCACTGAGTCAGTCAGGCTCTCAGCTTCTGATGAGACCTCACGTCCAGACTTCACCTCTTCCTCAGAGGCTCTTTCCACTTTTACAGCACCAGCTGTGTCTTGGGACTTCACTGCATTCCCTCCAACTTCCACTTGGGTCTCTGCAGTGTCACCCTCTGCCTTCTCTTGGGAGTTTACAGCATTGCCTTCTACCAGGGTGTTACGCCCTTCAGCACGGTACTCTGTTCTTCTTAGAACCTTGGCACCATTTTCAACATTCATTACTTTAACACTGGGTAGCTTACCGGTCTGCTCACCATGACCTTTGTGGATTTGTACTCCACCAACACTGCCCAGGATTCCATCTCCTATATTATTCTGTAGGATGTCATCTCGTACAGCGCTTTCATCCAACAGACCACCAGTTTCAAGCTTGGAAATTATAGGAGACACCGCCATTACTTCTTTGGTCGGTTCCTCCCCTGCAATTTCTCCTGCTGATTTCTGTCGTGACAATGTGTCAGTTCAGTCTTTGATTCCTCTTTCTTTTGCAGGATATCACTGTCTGACTCTTCGATAGCAGTTGCTACTGGCAACGTGTTGTCATTACCCAGGTATTTCACTTTCTCTGCACCCTCAGGCGGCATACACTGTGCTACCTCTCGGCGCTTATTACGTCTTCGGCGTCGGGAGGAAGTTTTCCCCTTCTCACACTTCTGTACCTCACTGTACTTGTTTGTCACCTTTCTTGAGTCATCGTCACTCCCCCTGGTGTCCTGGACTAACACGTCCCCACTTACCCAGGTGTCGGCCCCCTTTTCTGGAGCTACTATAACTGTAGTGGTCACACTGTCACTTCTTTTTGGAGACGTCATGGTCACCCCTAACTCTTGACAGTCCTTATGTGGAGGTGCCATCTCCTCATTGCCCCTTGCTATAGTCCACCTGTTCGGCTTGTGAATGCTCCACTCCCTTGTGGGTCACCATCGCTTTCTGAGGCTCCACCCCCTGTTGGGTAACTACCCCGTTCCGGGCCTCCGCCCCTTTTGGGCAACCACCCCTTTTTGGGACTCTGCCCCCTTTTGGGCAACCACCCCTTTTTGGGACTCCGCCCTCTTTTGGGCAACCACCCCTTTTTGGGACTCCGCCCCCTTTTGGGCAACCACCCCTTTTTGGGACTCCGCCCCCTTTTGGGGTTTCCATGCAATGTCCTTAGCCCCCTGTTCACACCGTTCGCCCTTATCTCCCTTGGCACCCAGTGTCCATACCGGCCCCTGAAGGGAACGCTAAAACTGGTCCATGGCTGCCACATCGCTACACACTGACAGCTCCTGCTGTCCCCGCACCAGGAACTGGTACAGCTCCTCCACAACGCCTTCATGACCCATTCCCTCTTTTCGGCTTTCAGCCCCCACTGCTGTCACTGGCCCTCCTGGCACATGCGGTTGGTGTTGCTGGCTCTGCAGCAGCTGTTTCAGGAGCTTCTCCACGCTGCAACGAGAAGAGGAACAGGAGGGGCGCTCCAATGGGTAATACCCGGTGGGCAAAGACAGGGGGGGGTTAGAGAACCACTAACCTTTCCGGGTTGTACCGCCCGTACAACCAGGATCTCCAGCTTGTGGTGTATCACTGCTCACCAAGCAGGGCCCCACAATTCCGGGCTGGCCTGGAACCTCCAGTCGCTGGACTCTCACCACTGCAGCACGGAACCCCGCAGACCTGCTGATTCGCCGCCAGGTGCTCGAGAGTGCGGTCACTGTTCGTGGACCCGCCGATCCACAGCTGTGTATATCCACCACGTGCTCCTGGGAACGCTGCCTGCTATCTAGCACCATATGTGACGTTGCATCTTGCAACATAGGGGTCACTCGCTCAGCATGAGGGCTTCAGGTAGACACAGGAGGCACAGTTTCTTAAGATCACAGCCTGCTTTATTCAACTCCATAAAGCACCGCGCTGGTACGGACATCACATGGCATGTACAGGCAGGAAAACAGGTACATTCCCAAACCTCAGCCCTTCAGATTATATTCAGTCCATAAGTCCCTGCAGAGCCTTCTCAGACGCTGTTTCCTTACCTCCACCCACAAACACACCCGGCTACTTCATCCAGCACAGGAAATTCAGAGCAGGGCCATGGGTGTGTCCAGAGGCCTGACTTTCATTCCTGGGACCACACCCCGAGGTGGAGATATAGTGAACAGCCGTCCCACCTATCTCATTAGCTGTCCACAACAGTGCCGGCCCACGTAACACACCTTAATCCTCTCAGCATAGTACCAGTGATTATATCACATATCCTCCCCCTCTGCCCAAAGGTGGGGGGTTTTGGCACCTTGACATAGCGGACAAGAGCACCCGCTCTGTCCGCCCCGGACTACAGCCCTTGACGTACCGTCCGTCACAGTCACCGGACCCTCCCCAGCGAACTCTCTCATACGCCCCCTGGTCAGTCCCAGCTCTCCAAGGCAGCCGTCCCACCTATCTCATTAGCTGTCCACAACAGTGTCGGCCCAGGTGACACACCTTAATCCTCTCAGCATAGTACCAGTGATTATATCACAATATATATATATATATATATATATATATATATGTATGTATGGAAGACGAAAAGGGAGTTCAAAAGGAGAATTGGAGACCATATAGGGGAAATTCGGGACAAAGGAGAAACACCGATTAACATGTAAGATCCGAACATGGGGGGGATCCCAAAGTCTGTAAATACATTTTACAATATTTTCAATAAAGGTGAATCACTAATCAAGAATTCTGTATCCTACTGAAATCTAGCTTCCCCTCCTCTCATAATAAGAGAGGGGGCAATTTAAGGAATAACTAGAGATAACAAGAGCTCCAGAACAAACAGTATGGGACAAGTCACATAAAAGGTATTTTATGATATCTTATATTAAGGTTTCCCTTCAAGAAAATCAGAAATTAAGATTTTAGAATGAAAGAGTAGACCGGACATAACATTTGTTTTTTTCTCCTTTTATAGCTGAATATGACAGAGAGAACATATCTACAGAAAGGAAAAATAGTAAAACTATAAGGTATCGTAGTGATTGCTAAAATGTACATTAGTAAAAATTAAAAAAAAAAGCGCTTTCCAAAAAAAGCCTCCCAAGATTTTGACTTAGATCTGTTCTCCCTTTAATTTAGGGGTAAAAGTGAATCATTCTATCAACATATTGGACCAAAAAAAAGAAAAAATCCACAGAAAATACCCCCCCCTTTTTTTTTTTTTTAAACATATTTTATTCGATGTCAGCAAGCACATATCATCAACAAGAGAACATGTTGTTACATTCCGTAAAATTTCTCCGGATCGTACAATTCTTCTGTTACATCATTTTCTTTTTCATTGTCACAACAATTTCATCTTCATAGAATTATCTTAACAATAATTTACTTTAACTTAACAAACTAACATATTTGTTCAATTCAGTTGGTCCTTTGGATGCTCCCTATCTTCAGTGTCCCTAGTGTCCCTGCAATGTCTTCCAAACAAATACCAAGACGTGTGTTCAAATACTTTAATTAACTGGGGGATTTCCGTCTGTGTGAAGCTTTGCTCAATAAATGTTCTCCACTTTTTGAAGACTCTTTTAGTGGACTTCACCTTATGTTTCTCTGAATCCAGTTTGTCGTACATCATTATTGTTTTTAGGGTATCAACTATTTCTGTATTTCTCGGTGTCTGTCTTATTAGCCAATTCCTAAGAAGGCATTTCTTAACTACAAGCAATACTACGTGTATTACATCTGGAATGTGAGCACTTGCTCTGTCAGTTTCCGTAGGGGCTTCTATACAGTGAAACAAACTGGCCTAAGGGGTGACGGGTATAACTACTTTCCAAATCCTCAATATGTACGCCACCACTTCTTCCCATACCCCCTCACTCGTGGGCATTCCCATTTGCAGTGAAACAGTTTTGCTTTATAGAGTCCACATTTAGGGCAATGGTCCAAGATGAAAATACCCGTTTATTGAGTGTTGTCTATGAATTTATAAGACCCCTGATGAACCCCAAAAGCGTGGGGAGAAACGCGTCAGGTCATCATTATAGTTTTGGGTCAGCCCATTAAGTGTGTCAATACTTTTTAATCAACCTATATCCCTCTTAGACTGGTGGTGAGAAGAAAACTACTTTAAACTCTCAAAGCATCTACCACTTCTCTTCATCTATTCTGCACAGGTGCCTATACCCAATCCTCTACCTCTAGCACACAGCAGTAGGGAGAAAGTAGGAAGGGCAAGCCGCCGCGGAGTGGGGGCCGCAATTACTTGAGAATTAGGGTGCCGACCCCCACAGGATAGGCAGTATCAGAACAAAAAGGAGAGAATATGGTTTTTAAAATCTCAGAGAATATATCACGCAGGGTGGGTTAAGGCCGCTTTACACGCTACAACATCACTAGCATTTCCTGGCAATGTCGAGCGCGATAGCACCCGTCCCCGTCGTACAGCCGATATGTGGTGATTGTGGAGACACAGGGCTCAGTGGGTGCTCTTGTCCGCTGGCCCGGCTGCCTTTAGAAAGACAGCGTGGCTCAGGGCTCATCCTAACTGAACGCACGACCTCCTTAACCGTGGGCGGAACACTACTCAGACAACACATGGTGAGGGAATCACAATATTAAGACTTTATTGGATCCACAAAATATTAACGGCACATAACACATAACCAGCAAAACACACAAATGTAACAGGCAACAGAGTCTCACCCTTCCGCTGGCTCACCAGGGATTAGAATGTCCGTGCTTCAGAGCTTCCAGGGCTATTTACTTCAATCCAGCAGCACCCCGCTTTTGGCGGGCACCCATCGAGAAAGGAATAACTCCCGATTTAGGAAGCTGTCTGAGGTCCTTAAAGTCTGTAGCCAGGTGACTGGATTGTCCCAACCTGGGTTTCCTCCTTAAGTAGTCTCTGGTATGATGTTATAATCCTGGCAGCCGGAGTCGAAATGCCTAGACTGTGGATATGGTCTCCAATCGGAAACGGAGTCCCTAGTTTGAAGCCATGTAGCCAAGTGATCCTCTAGTCGGAGCCAAAGTCCCTAGACTGAGTCCACAAGGTATCCTGGTTATGATCCCCTAGCCAGCTCCTAAGAGCTTAAACTGGATCAATCAGCATCCATCAACAACAAACCTCATCAAGATTCAGCCATTTTCCCATCTGGCTAATTAAGAAGGGGGAGGAATGTGACGACACAGACTTTTTCAATGTGTGTCATGGGTTAAAATTTCTTACATTAGCCAGACGTATTGTTCTTCTGCGTGCTAACTTATGTTTGCTAAACTATTGTGTCTGCCAGGCCCTTCTGAGCATTCATTGTAATGTAGTTGTGTATTGCTAATCTAATGTAAATTACCTTAGTAGCCATTGTCTAGTCTGTGACTTGCAGACTTCATGTAGATATCCTCAGTCTTTCTATCCACATTATTTAAATGAACATTATCCATGCAGCTTGAAATTCATCCAATAAGAGAAGCAACCTTGTACAACCAATCCGAAAAGGACACAGTATATCCAAAGGGAAGGCTATAGCTATAATAAGGAACTTCTTTAAGTCACTAGTTGTTGATGGATTTTGCATGATCCAGTTTAAGCTCTTAGGAGCTGACTAGAGGATCATAACCCGGATGCCTGGTGGACTCAGTCTAGGGACTTTGGCTCCGACTAGAGGATCACTTGGCTAAATGGCTTCAACCTAGGGACTTCGATTCCGATTGGCGACCATATCCACAGTCTAGGGATTTCGACTCCGGCTGCTAGGATTATATCATCATACCAGAGACTACTTAAGGAGGAAACCCAGGTTGGGACAATCCAGTTACCTGGTTACAGACTTTAAGGACCTCAGCAAGCTTCCTAAATCTGTCTTTATTCCATTCTCGATGGGTGCTCGCTAAAAGCGGGGTGCTGCTGGATTGGAGTAAGTAGCCCTGGAAGCTCTGAAGCACGGTCATTCTAATTCCCTGGTGAGCCAGCAGAAGGGTGAGACTCTGTTGCCTGTTACATTTGTGTGTTTTGCTGGTTATGTGCCGTTAATATTTTGGGGATCCAATAAAGTCTTAATATTGTGATTCCCTCACCCTATGTTGTCTGAGTATTGTTCCGCCCATGGTTAAGGAGGTCGTGCGTTCAGTTGGGATGAGCCCTGAGCCACACTGTCTTTCTAAAGGTGGCCAGGCCAGAGGACGAGAGCACCCACAGAGCCCCGTGTCTCCACATTTGGTGGCAGCAGTGGGACACTTCACAGCCTGGGTTATCCAGGGGTGCTGCAGAGGACTGGTGTTCGTGGACACCGTCCAGGGCTCAACAACCAGGGAGGCACATAAGCATACCCAGCGGGCCATAAGGTAGGCAATCAGGTTTCAGACGCTGCCATGTTCAACCCCACCAGCTCAGCCATGGGACAAGAACAAGAGAGGAGTTACGACCGCAGCAGTAAATGGATGCTACAGGATCTGTGCCAGAGGCGAAAGATTGTCTACAGGAACGCTGACACTCGGTCGGACTTGATCCGGAAATTGGTCCGTTGGGATGCCCAAAATGATGCAGAGGACGATGAGGATCCCGCCGATATTGACCCAGAGGATTTAAACTATGTGCCAGATCATGGATCTAGTGACAAACGGGACTCAACTTGGTCCAAAATGGCCCAAGCCACATTGTTGTTGGCTGCATTGGGGCCTACATCCTCAAGAGAAGAGAGGGCTTGGGTTCTGGAATATGTTTATGGGGTTCCAGCTGCCGTACTGCTAACACCAGCCGCTCGAGAAGGATGGTCCCGCTACCCACCAGAAGCTGCAGCAAAACAAAGGTCTATAAACAGGGCCTGTGATTTGCCCAATCTATGGAGCTGTTATACATGTGGGCGCCTTGGACATATGGATAAAGATTGCCTCCAAAACCGAGGCCCCAGGCTTGGAGCCCATCTTCCAGCTCAGCCAGTCAAGGTCTGTGACATACAGAGCCAGGGACTATGAGACACTGGTTCCTCCATTACCCTGGTAAGCCCAGTTATTGTTTCCCCAGAAGACCGTTTACCAGATTCCCAATAATCCATCTCCCTGGCTGAGGGTCAGCGCTTGGACATCCCTCTGGCATGTGTGCGGTTGGACCTAAGGACCGACCAGGGAGAGGTCGAGATGGAGCTTGTGGACAGCCTCCCCACACCTGGTATTTTGGGGACCAACCAGGAAGTGATCGATGTGGGGATTGTGAACAGCCTCACCATACCTGTGATTGTGGAGACTGACCAGAGCAAGGCTGATGTGGAGCTTATGAACAGCATCCCCACCCCTGGTATTTTGGGGACTAATCAGGAAGCGATCAATGTGGGACTTGTGAACAGCCTCCCCATACCTATCATTGTGGAGATTGACCAGAGCATGGCTGATATGGAGCTTATGGACACCGTCCCCACACCAGTTATTTTGGGAAATGACCAGGGAGAGGTTGATGTGAGACTTGTGAACAGCCTCCCCACACCTGTCATTTTGGAGACTAACCAGAGCAAGGCTGATGTGGAGCTAATGAACAGCCTCCCCACACCTGTTTTTTTGGGGTCTGATCAGGAAGAGGTCCATATGGAGTTTATGGACAGCCTCCCCACACCTGTTGTTTCGGGGACTAACCAGGATGAAGTTGATGTAGGGCTCATGGATGGTCTCCCCATGACTGTTATTTCGGGGACTAACCAGGAAGAAATTGCAGTGGGGTTCATCGATGGCCCCACCAAGCCTGTTGTTTCGGATACCACCCAGAGGGGAGTGGAAGTGGGGCTTGTGGATTACCTGCTCACAGCAGTTATTTTGGAGTATGACCTAGGACAAGGACTATCCAGTCAGTTTGAAGCAGCCATCACCCACTTCCAAGCCAAGCAGGACCCTGATGTGGATCTTTCTAACATCTTTTCCAAGGATAATTCACATTCCCAGTCTCCATCATCCACTTCTGAGCCAAGAACCGTGAGTAAGCCTAACCACACTGTGGCTATTGACTGGGGGAAGTTTGATAGTAAGAAATTTATGCAAGCCCAACTTATGGACCCCACCTTAGTGCTTGTCCGCAATATGGCTGCTCAACCTGGGGGAGGTAATCAGGGGGAGGTGTATAGATGCGAGCCTCTGTTGCTGAACTCACCATTAAAAAGGACAATGCCGTCAAGAGGAGAAGGGTGATCAGAGGCCTATCATGTCTGGCCAGACCATCAACAACAAACCTCGTCAAGATTCAGCCATTTTCCCATCTGGCTAATTAAGAAGGGGGAGGAATGTGACGACACAGACTTTTTCAATGTGTGTCATGGGTTAAAATTTCTTACATTAGCCAGACGTATTGTTCTTCTGCGTGCTAACTCATGTTTGCTAAACTATTGTGTCTGCCAGGCCCTTCTGAGCATTCATTGTAATGTAGTTGTGTATTGCTAATCTAATGTAAATTACCTTAGTAGCCATTGTCTAGTCTGTGACTTGCAGACTTCATGTAGATATCCTCAGTCTTTCTATCCACATCATTTAAATGAACATTATCCATGCAGCTTGAAATTCATCCAATAAGAGAAGCAACCTTGTACAACCAATCCGATAAGGACACAGTATATCCAAAGGGAAGGCTATGGCTATAATAAGGATCTTCTTTAAGTCACTAGTTGTTGATGGATTTTGCATGATCCAGTCTAAGCTCTTAGGAGCTGACTAGAGGATCATAACCCGGATGCCTGGTGGACTCAGTCTAGGGACTTTGGCTATGACTAGAGGATCACTTTGCTACATGGCTTCAACCTAGGGACTTCGATTCCGATTGGAGACCATATCCACAGTCTAGGGATTTCGACTTCGGCTGCCAGGATTATATCATCATACCAGAGACTACTTAAGGAGGAAACCCAGGTTGGGACAATCCAGTTACCTGGCTACAGACTTTAAGGACCTCAGACAGCTTCCTAAATCGGGTGTTATTCCATTCTTGGTGGGTGCCTGCCAAAAGCGGGGTGCTGCTGGATTGGAGTAAGTAGCCCTGGAAGCTCTGAAGCACGGTCATTCTAAATCCCCTTCTGAGGAAGAGACGAAACGATCGTTAAGGGGGATCTTGGGTTTCTTATGTAAGACTTATATTTATGCTTTGGTTCATCACTGCTCTGTATGACCTGTTTGACACAATGTTGATTTGATCCTTGTACCTGCTTGATAAGTATTGCTGTGATCACACCAGTGTCTATGGCTTAATGTTATGCGGCTTGTCTAGTAACACACTGGTGTAATCTAACTCCTGCAACAAGATTAAATCTTGCTCTGTTAACCCTTAAAATACCTGTTTGAGAAGTATTGCTCTAATACACATCAGTGTTCATGATGTTATGTGACCTGCCTGGTAATATGCTGATGTGATATTATTCCTGTTAATCATATGGCAGATTGCACTTTGCTCTGTTAACTCTTAACATATAGTAGATACATAGGTATATTGGGCATTTGTTTACAGCAAATCATGTGACAACGTGTTTATAGAGAATTTTTTTCTGATGCAGTTTTTATGGCTTGTCTTAGAGACAATAACTCTGCATAGATTCATTGGAATAAGCAGATTATTTCCACCCCTAAGGCGGGCTTTGCACACTACGACATCGCAGGTGCGATGTCGGTGGGGTCAAATTGAAAGTGACGCACATCCGGCATCGCAGGCAATATCGTAGTGTGTAAATCCTAGATGATACGATTAACGAGCGCAAAAGCGTCGTAATCGTATCATCGGTATAGCGTCGGCGTAATCCATAATTACGCTGACGCGACGGTCCGATGTTGTTCCTCGTTCCTGCGGCAGCACACATTGCTGTGTGTGAAGCCGCAGGAGCGAGGAACATCTCCTGCCGGCGTAACCGCGGCTTCCGTAGGATATGCGGAAGGAAGGAGGTGGGCGGGATGTTTACATCCTGCTCATCTCCGCCCCTCCGCTGCTATTGGCCGCCTGCCGTGTGACATCGCAGTGATGCCGTACGACCCGCCCCTTTAATAAGGAGGCGGGTCGCCGGCCAGAGCGACGTCCCAGGACAGGTGAGTCCATGTGAAGCTGCCGTAGCGATAATGTTCGCTACGACAGCTATCACAAGGATATCGCAGCTGCGACGGGGGCGGGGTCTATCGCACTCGACATCGCAGCATCGGCTTCAACTTCACAAAAACATATGTACAAAAAATTTGTTCAAAAAATTGTGTGATGAACCTGTGAATTTATCATGTACAATATTAAAAAAAAGAAAAATTAACATTTGTTGAACCCAGGATATTTTTATATCATTATCCATCTTTTTAATATTTTTCTTGTGTGTTTGTCTAAATAAAATAATAAAGAATTTAATGTTTCATGAGAATTTGAGTCATTTGAATTATTCGAAAATTTTAAATCCTTGGTGAGCCAGAGGAAGGTTGAGACTCTGTTGCCTGTTACATTTGTGTGTTTTGCTGGTTATGTGTTATGTGCCGTTAATATTTTGGGGATCCAATAAAGTCTTAATATTGTGATTCCCTCACCCTGTGTTGTCTGAGTATTTATCCGCCCACGGTTAAGGAGGTCATGCGTTCAGTTGGGATGAGCCCTGAACCACGCTGTCTTTCTAAAGGTGGCCGCGCCAGAGGACGAGAGCACCCACTGAGACCCGTGTCTCCACAGTGATCGCTGCCATAGTGAACATTATCGCTACGGCAGCGGCACACGCACATACCTGCTCTGTGACATCGCTGTGACCGGCGAACCGCCTCCTTTGTAAGATTGCGGTTCGTTCAGCGTCACAGCGACATCACAGCAGCGTCACTGAACCGCCGCCCAATAGAAAAGGAGGGGCGGAGATGAGCGGGACGTAACATCCCACCCACCTCCTTCCTTCCTCATTGCCGGCAGCCGCAGGTAAGGAGATGTTCCTCGTTCCTGCAGTGTCACACATAGCGATGCGTGCTGCCGCAGGAACGACGAACAACATCGTACATGCAGCAACAACGATAATTGAGAATAGGGGGGCATGTCACCGATTAGCCATTTTGAACGTTTTTGCAACGATTCAAAATCACTCATAGGTGTCACACGCAACAACATCGCTAACGCGGCCGCATGTGCGCCACAAATTCCGTGACCCCAACGACATTGCGATGTCATAGCGTGTAAAGCGGCCTTAAGACACAGAAATGTGTTTTTGTATAGTGAGTCTAAATAAACAGTAAAAAACTCTTTTAAAGTAGATACCCTCTGTGAATCCCACCCTGATAATACCAGCACCCAACTGTCTGCTTTATCTGCACTGGTTATCAAAAATAGGGGGAGCCCCTTGCTTTTATTATGTATTTTGTTCACAGCAGCTTAGAGGCATCTTCCCCATGCTGAAAAGCTTGTTGATTGGCTACGCTGCAGCCTTTCAACAAACGTTGTTAGCAAAAGAAGAGCACCCGAAGTCTGAAATTGGACACAGACGTTTTTGCAAAACTCAGTGTTCAAGTTTGAGCTCCGGAAACCACGTGTCTGTTATGAAACCCGAACTTTACCGTTTGCTCATACCTAATGAAAATGACACAGTTTTTGGAAAATTGTGACAAAAGCACCCTTTTTTTGATAAGTTTCTGATTTTTTTCCCGACCAGATCAGTTTTACCATACAGTAAACAAAACCCCCCACCTTTTTGCAATTTCGTTGCAGTTGGAATTTTTTTCCCGTTTTCTGTACAATATGTGGTAAATTGAATGATGTCTTTCAGAAGTACAATCCGTCTAGCATAAAAACAAGCCCACATATGGCTGTATTAATGAAAAAATAAGAATGTTATGGCTTTTGGAAGAAGGCGGGGAAAAAGTAAACGAAAAATGGCCATAACGTGATGGGGTTAAAGCACCAGTCCGACGCTGAATAAAACACCTGCTATAGTGGATTAATAAAATGGTTAAAAAAAATAATTTTGCAAATGAGAACCCAAATTCAGCACCGTGTATTACAGCATGGAATGTGTTGATGCCCTTAGTAACCAGCCACTTCACTCATGTATGATAGAGGAAAAAAGCGTACCTAATTGAGCATTATCACAACATATTGCATCAAAAGACAATTTTTATTTGATAAAGCATAGAAAACCACACATGACACATGTATAAATGTACAAAATGACATCAAAAACACCTCTAAAACCATTTAAAAACTAAACAATTGGTACAAGCAAAAATAACCCACATATAGTAAGAATGGAATATATTAGGTCCACACATAATGGCAAACAGGAATAACGTTTGGAACACCATTCTAAGTCCGAACTGGGTGCAAAAACCTAAAAAAACATCACTATGGGGAGATAAGGTATGCACACCAGTGACTATGTAAGGGGAATACATGTAATAGCAGAAACTGCTGTGTGAATACTGACTTGAAAAATCCAATAGCTATATGCAAGAGTGAAAATGTGAAAAATGGAATCTGCATTACTGCCATGAACATATGAATCAAGAGAAATTTAGCTACTGAATTGATCAATTCAGTAGCTGAATTTGATTCTCAGCTTCCCATACACGGTAGGTTTTTTAACTGCATGAGAGGACACACACAAGCTAGGGACCCCAACGTAAAGAAATACTTTGGCGTAGTGTTGGGGCTCTATTGCATTGATCAATTCAGTAGCTAAATTTCTCTTGATTCATATGTTCATGGCAGTAATGCAGATTCCATTTTTCACATTTTCACTCTTGCATATAGCTATTGGATTTTTCAAGTCAGTATTCACACAGCAGTTTCTGCTATTACATGTATTCCCCTTACATAGTCACTGGTGTGCATACCTTATCTCCCCATATACACACATAATGGCAATCCTGAACACTAGTCCAAAATAACCCTGTAATCAAACCACTCAAAAGAATATAAGAAAACCAAAATGGAGGTGGTGAAAAAATCAAACCCAAAGGGCATCTGATTCAACTGTGGCTCTGAAAAGAATTAGCAAGCCGGTTTAGTGATAACCAAAGCATAGGACCCCAGCAGATAAGGGTTCCCAGCGCTGTAACCTATGTAACTGGCAAAACAAATAAACTAGAGAGCTAAGGGCCCAGGAAACCCAATAGAAACCTGGAGAAAAATGTACAGCAAAAAAATCCCAGCCAAAGGGCAGGCACATCAATCCTGCATGGGAAAGGAGGCAAACCTGTGAAATTCAGGGCAGGACAAGTGAATGTGGTGGACCAGGAGTGGGTTAAGGCCCCCGTGTATCACCACTGTTGGGTGGCTTTCTCAAGGGCAAGGCATGAACAAACTGACACATATGGCTTGTATTTGTATGCATAATAATGAAAAGACAATACACATCACCTGAGACAATCATCATAGAGATGAATGCTAGCCAGCACTGATGAAGGCATATGTGTAAAGGTGTTGTCCGGGAAACCATCTGACCCTATGATTTCAATGCATGTGCCATAACAGAATAGTTGGCACATGCGCAATGAAACCAGTGGTGCGGGAAAACCTCGGCTGTCCGTGGGGTCGTCCAGGAAACCACCTGGCGCTGTACCAACTCACGCATGTGCTTATGCCATTCGGCCGATGCATGTGTGTTGTGATGGTAATTCAAATCAGAAGCGCAAGTAGTAGAAGCACAGAGAAGGCGGGCTTCAACCTGTTGTCCAGGAGACCGCCTAACGCTTTACAATCACACGCATGCGCCTAAGCCAATTGGCCAACGCATGTGTGTTACAGTAAGGGGCACTTTGCACACTACGACATCGCACCTGCGATGTCGGTGGGGTCAAATTGAAAGTGACGCACTTCCGGCATCGCAGTCGACATCGTAGTGTGTAAAGCCTAGATGATACGATTAACGAGCGCAAAAGCGTCATAATCGTATCATCGGTATAGCGTTGGCGTAATCCATAATTACGCTGACGCGACGGTCCGATGTTGTTCCTTGCTCCTGCGGCAGCACACATTGCTGTGTATGAAGCCGCAAGAGCGAGGAACATCTCCTACCAGCGTAACCGCAGCTCCCGTAGGATATGCAGAAGGAAGGAGGTGGGCGGGATGTTTACATCCCGCTCATGTCCTCCCCTCTGCTCCTATTGGCCGCCTGCCGTGTGACGTTGCAGTGATGCCACACGACCCGCCCCCTTAATAAGGAGGCGGGTCGCCGGCCAGAGCGACGTCGCAGGGCAGGTGAGTCCATGTGAAGCTGCCGTAACGATAATGTTCACTACGGCAGCTATCACAAGGATATCGCAGCTGCGACGGGGGCGGGGACTATCGCGCTCGGCATCGCAGCATCGGATAGTGATGACGCAGCGTGCAAAGTACGCCTAAGGGGTACTTTGCACACTACAACATCGCAAGCCGATGCTGCAATGCCGAGTGCGATAGTCCCCGCCCCTGTCGCAGCAGTGATATGTGGTGATAGCTGGTGTAGCGAATATTATCGCTACGCCAGCTTCATAAGCACTCACCTTGCTGTGCGACGTCGCTCTGGCCGGCGACCCGCCTCCTTATTAAGGGGGCGGGTCGTGCGGCGTCATAGCAACATCACACGGCAGGCGGCCAATAGGAGCGGAGGGGCGGAGATGAGCGGGATGTAAACATCCTGCCCACCTCCTTCTTTCCGCATATCCAACGGGAGCCGTGGTGACGCCGGTAGGAGATGTTCCTCGCTCCTGCGACTTCACACACAGCGATGTGTGCTGCCGCAGGAACGAAGAACATCGGACCGTCGCGTTGGCGTAATTATGGAATTCGCCGACGCTGCACCGATGATACGATTACGACGCTTTTGCGCTCGTTAATCGTATCATTTAGGATTTACACACTACGATATTGCCTGCGATGCCGGATGTGCGTCACTTTCAATTTGACCCCACCGACATCGCACCTGCGATGTCGTAGTGTGCAAAGTGCCCCTAAGGCTATGTGCCCACGTTGCGTCCTGTCCCTGAAGAAATTTCTGCAGCGATTTAATCAGCGCTTCAAATCGCTGCAGAAACACTGCAGTGAAAAAGCCGATTTCATGCACTCTGGATGCAGCCCCCACCATAGACAGAGCGGGACCTGCATCCAAAGCGCACGGAATAAGTGACACGTTGCTTTTTAGAATGCAGCGATTTGGCAGCATGCAAATCACTGCGTTCTAAAATGCAACGTGGGGATAGATTATGCACAATCTTCATAGATTGTGCTGGGGACGCAGGACACATGCAGTTATGCTGCAGTACAATATGCAGCGTAACTGCATGCAATCTGCACACGTAGGCACAGAGCCTAAAAATTTAACTTAGATTTTGGCAATGAATAGTATAGGCACTAAAAGAGAAACTCCTAACAGGGCTGAAATAGTATAATATTCTGGACCACAAACAAACCTATATAGATATGAATGTATGTTTTTTATTTATATTTTGTATTTTCCCAAATCCAAACAAAATAGAAAATTATTATATATAGAGAAGCAATAAATCCCCCACAACAACATACACCAACATATATGGGGGGCCCCCACCACACATTCACACCTGCATCCCGTACACCTGTAGCCACAAACAGTTTTAAATGTCTCTATAATTTTATGAAAGCATAATCAATAGGTGCAAACCTATCTGTAGCTTTATCAAAAACAAATAAGAAAAATGTAATGGGTGCAAACCAGTCCGTTATACTAATGTGGCTGGGGGATAAGAATATATGCCTTTGGAGAACAAAAATAGCCCAGGGCAGATCTAGCCACCCTATAGGCGAATAGCATTATCAAGTCAGAGAAAAAGATGATGATAACTTCAAGTGGAGATCAGGTCCCGATGGTGAAGATAAAGCAGAATTATATGATGAAAAATAAGATCAGGGGAATACACGCAGAACTTGAGTGAAGAGAGACTTTGTACATTCATCTCTGAAAGACCCAAGATGGTGGCCTGGAGGGCGACAAATCTGAAATATTTTCTAACTACCAGCCATTTCCAGAGACAGACACAGAGTTTAGGCAGAGGTACTAAACTCATTGGAACTTTCCCTTGTGGAGACTGTACAGTTTGCCCATTCATGGTGTCGGGAGATCGACTCTCATTATCTATTTTCCCCAAGCAGGTCATTTGCCGGTCATATTTTAATTGTCGCTTGAAAAACGTGGTGTACGTGCTGTAGTGTGGTTGTCCCAAACTATATGTAGGCCAAACCACCCAGGAGTTACGGCGTAGACTGCAGCAACACATTTCTAACATCAACACTGCAAGGGATGATTTGAAGAAAGGTAAGACCATTTCCTCTGTAGCCATACACTTTCTCACTCACATGCCATGGATGTCTCCTCTCAAGCCTCAAGGTACTTGTGGTTGACTCAGTCAACCAAGGGATGAGGGGTGGCGATGTGGGCAAGGAACTGCTACGGCGAGAATCCAAATGGATTTATTCACTTAGCAGCCTTGCACCACATGGCATTATTGAGGAACTTTTGTTCAATGGTTTCTATGAATTGATTTAAGTAATCCTTGTTTTTGTGATTTATTTTAGGTCATTTGCATGTTTTCAGTTCTGCGTGTATTCCCCTGATCTTATTTTTCATCATATGATTCTGCTTTATCTTCATCATCGGGACCTGATCTCCACTTGAAGTTATCATTATCTTTTTCTCTGACTTGATAATGCTATTAGCCTACAGGGTGGCTAGATCTGCCCTGGGCTATTTTTGTTCTCCAAAGGCATATATTCTTATCCCCCGGCCACATTGGTATAACAGACTGGTTTGCACCCATTAGATTTATCTTATTTGTTTTTGATAAATCTACAGATAGGTTTGCACCTATTGATTACGCTTTCATAAAATTATAAAGAAATTTAAAACTGTTTGTGGCCACAGGTGTACGGGATGTAGGTGTGAATGTGTGGTGGGGGCCCCCCATATATGTTGGTGTATGTTATTGTGGGTGATTTATTGCTTCTAATAATTTTCTATTTTGTTTGGATTTGGGAAAATACAAAATATAAATAAAAAAAACATACACATTCATATCTATACAGGTTTGTCTGTGGTCCAGGATATTATACTATTTCAGCCCTGTTAGGAGTTTCTCTTTTAGTGCCTATACTGTTCATTGACGAAATCTAAAGGCCCTGTCACACACAGAGATAAATCTTTGGCAGATCTGTGGTTGCAGTGAAATTATGGACAGTCAGTGCCAGGTTTGTGGCTGTGTACAAATGGAACAATATGTCCATGATTTCACTGCAACCACAGATCTGCCAAAGATTTATCTCTGTGTGTGACGGGGCCTTAAGTTAAATGTTTACTGTCAGGGCTCATGTGCACGTTGCGTTTTTTTGCGTTTCTGCAGTGTTTTAAGCTGCAGCGTCACAATGTCAAAATGCATGCGTTCTGCTTCCCCAACAAAGTCTATGAGAATCATGCAAAATCCGTGCGCACGATGCTTTTTTAAACGCAGCGTTTTGATTGTCAAAAATTTGACAAAATCTCTGCGTTTAAAAAAGCAGCATGTCAATTCTTTTGTCCGTTTTGGCAGCATTCTACACCCATTGAAATCAATGAGTTGTAGAAAAAAGCTACCAAAATGCTAAGCAGTGCGTTTGCACTGCATTTTTGTTGCGATCCGCATGTTTTTTTAACATACCAAACGCAGTTCTTTCGGTCTCTCTCTCTGTCGGTTGGTCGGTCGGTCTCTCTCTCTGTCTGTCAGTCTCTCTCTCTCTCTCTGTCCATGTCAGTCTCTCCCTCCCACCCCCTCTCTCATACTCACCGATCCACGAACACCGGCACGGCGCTGCATGGCGTTCACACTGTGGCGGCTTCTCCTCTTTTGAAAATGCCGGTCGCTCATTAATCCCTCTCGTATTCCCTGCTTCCCCCAACCACCGGCGCCTATGATTGGTTGCAGTCAGACACGCCCCCACTTTGAGTGACAGCTGTCTCACTGCAAACAATAACAGCCGCCGGGTGGCGTGTCTATATGGATCAGTAAAAAAAAAAAATAATTAAAAAAAAACGACGTGCGGTTTCCCCCAATTTGGATACAAGCCAGTGTAAAGCCACATGGCTGAAGGCTGGTATTCTCAGGATGTGGAGCTCCACGTTATGAGGAGCCCCCAGCCTAACAATATCAGCCAGCAGCAGCCCGGAATTGCCGCATCCATTAGATGCGACAGTCCCGGGACTCTACCCGGCTCAGCCCGAATAGCCCTGGTGCGGTGGCAAACGGGGTAATAAGGAGTTAATGGCAGCAGCCCATAGCTGCCACTAAGTCCTCTCCATGAGATTCCTTCCATGATAACCTGTAAGTTAAAGAAAATAAACACACACATCCAAAAAATCCTTTATTTGTAATGAAAGACAAAAAACACCCTCTTTCACCACTTTAATAACCCCTCAAAAACACCTCCAGGTCCGACGTAATCCACGCAAGGTCCCACGATGCTTTCAGCTCTGCTACATAGGAAGCTGACAGGAGCGGCAGTAGAACACCGCCACTCCTGTGAGCTCCATGCAGCAACTGAAATGAGTCGCGTGATCAGCTGTGCTGTCACTGAGATTACTCGCGGCCACCGCTCTCAGGTGGAGGACTGCAGCTGTGGCCGCGAGTAACCTGAGTGAAAGCACAGTTGATTGCGCGTCTCACTACAGTCACTCAGGGGATTTGCGATCACAGGTGAGTCCTTCATATGTGACCACAAATCAGGCAGCGACACAGAGAGAGCCGCGCAATGTCAGTGAAATCGGGTGAAGCTCTGACGTCACTGCTGCGGACTCCTGTGTCCTGGCATTGACCTCGGAGGTTCATCTGAGTTCATGACAGCACATAGAGACAGAGCCGCGGGATGACAATGAAGTCGGGTGCAGTTCATCCGAGTTGTTTCTCATCACCCGGCTCTGTCTGTGTGTGCTGTCAGCGGGCATGTAGCAGAGCTGAATTGCCGGGGGACCGCACTGACAAAAATGCATCCAAAACGCATGTAACATGCATGCAAAATGCATCCAAAATACATGTGTTTTGGATGCATTCTTTTTGTTAACACGCAGCGTCAAGTCTGCCAGAGGGTGCATTTATTTCTGCACTGGCCAGGACGCAACGTGCGCATGAGCCCTAACACGCATGCGCTGGCCGATTGGCTTAGGTGCATGCGCGTGATTGTAAAGCGTAAAGGGTGCTTTACACGCTGCGACATTGCTAACGATATATCGTCGGGGTCACGTCGTTAGTGACGCACATCCGGCGCCGTTAGCGACATCGTAGCGTGTGACACCAAGGAGCAACGATCAACGATCGCAAAAACGTCAAAAATCATTGATTGTTGACACGTTGCTCCTTTTCATAATATCGTTGCTGCTGCAGGTACGATGTTGTTCGTCGTTCCTGCGGCATCACACATCGCTATGTGTGACACCTCAGGAACAACGAACATTTCCTTACCTGCGTCCACCGGCAATGAGGAAGGAAGGAGGTGGGCGGGATTTTCCGCCTGAATATCTCCTCCCCTCCGCTTCTATTGGACGACTGCTGTGTGACGTTGCTGTGACGCCGCACGAACCGCCCCCTTAGAAAGGAGGCGGTTCGCCGGCCAGAGCGATGTCACAGGGAAGGTAAGTCCGTGTGACCGGTGTAAGCAATGTTGGGCGCCAAGGGCAGCGATTTGCCCGTGATGCACAACCGACGGGGGCGGGTATGCTCGCTAGTGATGTCGCTAACGAGATCGCAGCATGTAAAGTGCCCTTTAGGTGGTCTCCTGGACAACAGGTTGAAGTCCGCCTTCTCTGCGATTCTACTACTTGCGCTTCTGATTTGAATTACCATCACAACACACATGCGCTGGTCAAACGGCATAAACGCATGCGTGAGTTGGTACAGCGCCAGGTGGTTTCCTGGACGACCCCACGGACAGCCGGGGTTTTCCCGCACCACTGGTTTTATTACGCATGCGCCAACTATTCTGTTATGGCACATGCGTTGAAATCATAGTGTCAGATGTTTTCCCGGACAAAACCTTTACACATATGACTTCATCAGTGCTGGCTAGCAATCATCTCTATGCATCCAATTCCCTTTGGCACCGTACTACACGCACACAGGTGATGTGTATTGTTTTATTATTATGCATACAAATACAAGCCACATGTGTCAGTTTGTTCATGCCTTGCCCTTGAGAAAGCCACCCAACAGTGGCGATACGCGGGGGCCTTAACCCACTCCTGGTTCACCACATTCACTTGTCCTGCCCTGAATTTCACAGGTTTGCCTCCTTTCCCATGGAGGATTGATGTGCCTTCCCTTTGGCTGTGATTTTTTTTGCTGTACATTTTTCTCCAGGTTTCTATTGGGTTTCCTGGGCCCTTAGCTCTCTAGTTTATTTGTTTTGCCAGTTACATAGGTTACAGCACTGTGAACCCTTATTTGCTGGGGTCCTATGCTTTGGTTATCACTAAACCGGCCTGCTAATTCTTTTCAGAGCTACAGCTGAATCACATGCCCTTTTGGTTTGATTTTTTCACCACCTCCATTTTGGTTTTCTTATATTTTTTTGTGTGGTTTGATTACTCTACCCCCACCTACTGTATCCTCACCTATCCCTTGTAGACCGTGTGCCCTCGCAAGCAGGGACCTCTCTCCTCCTGTACCTGTTTGTGTCTTATATTGTTTATGATTATTGTACTTGTCCCTATTATGTACACCCCTTTCACATGTAAAGCGCCATGGAATTGATGGCGCTATAATAATAAATAATAATAATTACAGGGTTATTTTGGACTAGTGTTCAGGATTGCCATTATGTGTGGACCTAATACATTCCATTCTTATTATATGTAGGTTATTTTTTCTTGTACCAATTGTTTGGTTTTTAAATGGTTTTAGAGGTGTTTTTGATGTCACTTTGTACATTTATATTTAATGTCATGTGTGGTTTTCTATGCATTATCAAATAAAATTTGTCTTTTGATGCAATATGTGGTGATACCGCTCAATTAGGTACGCTTTTTTCCTTTATCATACATGCGTTTTTTGTACCTAGGAGATCCCACCTCCAGGTGATGCCGTCCCTTCTTAGGCCCCCTTCACACGTCCGTGAAAAAACACGCACGTGTGTTACGTCCGTTTTTTGGGTCCGTTTTCCGTTTTTGTGTCCTTTGTTTGTGTCCGTGTGCCATCTGTGTGAATGCCGTATGCTACCGTGTGTGCGTGTTGGTTGTCCGTTTATGCATGAGAGAAATAACTGACATGTGTATGTGTTGTCCGTGTGAATTTCTGCATGTTTGTGATGCACAATGTCGTAGATACATACCCGCTGACAGCAGACAGAGTCGCGCATAGAGAATGAACTGGGGTGAACTTCACCCGACTTCATTGTCATACCGCGGCTCTGTCTGTGTCGCGGTATGATTAGCGGTCACCCGTGAAGGACTCACCGGTGACCGCTAATCACCAGAGTGACTGAATGGATTACCCCTCTCGCATGCTCACCGTTCCCCAGTCACCGGCGCTGCACGGCTGTTCTCTAAACTCCGGCGGCTTTTCCTCTTTTCAAAAAGCCGGCCGCTCATTAAACAATCTCGTATTCCCTGCTTTCCCTGCCCACCGGCACCTATGATTGGTTGCAGTTAGAAACGCCCCCACGCTGATTGACAGCTGTCTCACTGCAACCAATCACAGCCGCCAGGGGGCGGGACTATACTGTGCTGTTAAAAAAATAAATAAATAATTAAAAAAAAACGACGCGCGGCCCCCCCCCATTTTGATACCAGCCAGGGTAAAGTCACACGGCTGAAGGCTGGTATTCTCAGGATGGGGAGCTCCACGTTATGGTGAGCACCCCAGCCTAACAATATCAGCCAGCAGCTGCCCAGAATGGCCGCAACCATTAGATGCGACTGTTCTGGGACTCTACCCGGCTCTTCCCGATTGGCCCTGGTGCGTTGGCAAACAGGGTAATAAGGAGTTAATGGCAGCCCATAGCTGCCACTAAATCCTAGATCAATCATGTCAGGCGTCTCCCCGAGATATCTCCCATGATTAATCTGTAGGTTACAGTTAAAAAACAGACACACCTGAAAAATCCTTTATTAGAAATAAAAAACACTAACAAATTCCCTCGTCACCAATTTATTAACCCCAACAAAGCCCTCCATGTCCGGCCTAATCCACGGACCTCCAGCGTCACATCCAGCTCTGCTGCATGAAGGTAACAGGAGCAGCAGAATACACCGCCGCTCCTGTCAGCTCCACGCAGCAAATGAGGTGAGTAGCGCGATCAGCTAAGGCTGCTTTCACACTACGTCTTTTTAACATGCGTCCTGAACGTTTTTTTAACGCAGAAACGGATCCAGTGCAAATGCGTTTTCATTTCAATGCATTTGCAATGGACTCGCGTTAACATGCGTTCACCTGCGTTTGCGTGCGTTATAGTGAGGATCCAGCGACTTGCAGTTTTTTAACATCTTTCAAAAACGCTACTTGTAGCGTTTTTGAGCTGCGTCCAACTTCTGCAAATTGCTGGATCCTGACTTAACAGCACGCAAACGCATGTGAACGCTGGCGTGCTGATAGGCAGGATCCTGCTTGCTCTACTGAGCATGCACAGAAGCCAGCCTCCGTGATCAGTCTATCTCTCTCCTCCCTCTGTCTCTCTCCCCCTCTCTCTCCTCCCTCTCTCTCTGTCTCTCCCCCTCCCTCTCCCCCACCTGAGAGCTGCGGACACTCGTAACCAAGGTAAACATCGGGTAACCACTTATGTTTACGTTGGTAACGTGTGCAGGGAGCCCGGCTCCTAGCAGCTGCAGACGCTTGTAAAAGTAAATATCGGGTATCCAAGCGAGTATACCCGATGTTTACCTTGGTTACGAGCCTCGCAGCTGTCAGATGCCGGCTCCCAGTCTGGCACATTCAGTTCCCCTCACTCCCGATCACATGACTCCAATGCCCGCCCCTAAACATCCAGTGACAGGATCCTGCAAAGTAACACATGCGATTGCATGCGTTTTTTGCTGTAAAAGCAGGATCCGCTTTTGCAGCAAAAAAACGTTCAGGACGCATGTTAAAAAGACGTAGTGTGAAAGCAGCCTAAGCTGTCACTGAGGCTACCCGCGGCCACCGCTGGATCCAGTGGTGGCCGCGATTAACCTCAGTGACAGCTCAGCTGTGAGAGAGGGACAGACAAGAAACGGACCAAACACGCACGTGTTTCACGGACGTGTGAAGGGGGCCTTAGGCTGCTTTCGCACTACGTTTTTTTAACATCCGTCATGAACGTTTTTTTAACGCAAAAACGGATCCAGTGCAAATGCGTTTTCATTTCAATGCATTTGCACTGGACTCGCGTTAACATGCGTTCACGTGCGTTATAGAAAGGATCCAGCAAGTTGCAGTTTTTTAACATTTTTCAAAAACGCTACTTGTAGCGTTTTTGAGCTGCGTCCAAATACTGCAAATTGCTGGATCCTGACTAAACAGCATGCAAACGCATGTGAACGCTGGCATGCTGATAGACAGGATCCTGCTTGCTCTACTGAGCATGCCCAGAAACCAGCCTCGCGTGACCAGTCTCTCTGTCCACCTCCCTCCCCCCCTTCTCACTCCACTCTCCCCCGCCTGAGAGCGGAGGACGCTCGTAACCAAGGTAAACATCGGGTAACCGCGGTCTTAGTTACACGGCTTATCTTGGTTACGCGTGCAGGGAACCGGCTCCTAGCAGCTGCAGACGCTGGTAGCCAATGTAAATATCGGGTATCCACGAAAGTTACCCAATGTTTACCTTGGTTATGACCCTCACAGCAGTCAGAAGCCGGCTCCCAGTCTTTCACGTTCAGTTCCGCTCACTCCCGATCACATGATTCCAATGCCCGCCCATAAACTTAAAGTGACAGGATCCTGCAAAATAAGGCTGCTTTCACACTACGTCTTTTTAACATGCGTCCTGAAAGTTTTTTTAACGCAGAAACGGGTCCAGTGCAAATGCGTTTTCATTTCAATGCATTTGCAATGGACTTGCGTTAACATGCGAACACCTGCGTTTGCGTGCGTTATAGTGAGGATCCAGCAACTTGCAGTTTTTTAACATCTTTCAAAAACGCTACTTGTAGCGTTTTTGAGCTGCGTCCAACTTCTGCAAATTGCTGGATCCTGACTAAACAGCACGCAAACGCATGTGAACGCTGGCGTGCTGATAGGCAGGATCCTGCTTGCTCTACTGAGCATGCACAGAAGCCAGCCTCCGTGATCAGTCTATCTCTCTCCTCCCTCTCTCTCTGTCTCTCCCCCTCCCTCTCTGTCTCTCTCCTCCCTCTCTCTCTCTGTCTCTCCCCCTCCCTCTCTCTCTGTCTCTCCCCCTCCCTCTCTCTCTGTCTCTCTCCTCCCTCTCTCTGTCTCTCCCCCTCCCTCTCCTCCACCTGAGAGCTGCGGACACTCGTTATCAAGGTAAATATCGGGTAACCACTTCTCTTAGTTACCCGATGTTTACGTTGGTAACGTGTGCAGGGAGCCCGGCTCCTAGCAGCTGCAGACGCTTGTAACCAAAGTAAATATCGGGTATCCAAGCAAGTATACCTGATGTTTACCTTGGTTACGAGCCTCGCAGCTGTCAGATGCCGGCTCCCAGTCTGGCACATTCAGTTCCCCTCACTCCTGATCACATGACTCCAATGCCCGCCCCCAGTGACAGGATCCTGCAAATATACACATGCGTTTGCATGCGTTTTTTGCTGTAAAAGCAGGATCCGCTTTTGCAGCAAAAAAACGTTCAGGACGCATGTTAAAAAGACGTAGTGTGAAAGCAGCCTGATACATTCGTTTTCATGCGTTTTTTTGCTGTAAAAGCAGGATCCGCTTTTGCAGCAAAAAAAGTTCATGACGCATGTTAAAAAAACGTAGTGTGAAAGCAGCTTAATTACTCTATTCACCCACTTCTCTCACTTTCCAGAGGGGAATTTGGAAAAGGAGAGCGAGATTGTCATTAGCAGCTATGGAGAAGTTTTTCTCCCCACTATTGTTGATGAAACCTCTCCATGATGAGAATTGATGCGCAACACGGAACATCCGTAGGAGCGCACGTCAACCGAAACTGTCTTTACGGAATTGGGAGTCGCTTTCTGTGCACAAGGACACGCCTCTGTTATACGACAGCCAATCAGCATCTGATCAGTCAGCTCACGCTGTTCTCTCGCGAGATAGACTAAACAACGGCTTCATTCAAACTGAGCAGAAAACCGGACGGGCGGACGAGCGAGCGGTTTGGGGTGAGTTCGTTGTGTTCGTGGCTGCCGCAAAGTTAAACACATGGACAGTAACGTGATGGAGTGGGGTGCGTATATAGGCAGGGTTAGCTGAGACGGGTCCACGTTTGCAGAGGTATGCATTTTGCCTCCTGATTCACTTCTTTATATGGCGCGACTCAAATATCCAGAGACTTCGGCGCCTGCTCGATTTATATTTGCAAGTTTACGAGTGCAAATACTACTACAGAAGTCAAACCAGCATTACAGTGCCTTAGAGAATCCCTTCTAATGTACATACAAATGAGCGGGCTTTGCCCACCTAGTCTTGGCCAGGAGTTCAGGGCATTGTTACACCCCGCTCATTTTGCATGTTGAGTGCCTCTCCTCTGCTAATGAACAGCTGTCTTTTTTTTCCATAGCGAGTGCTGTCTGTGTACGTGTATTATATTAAAGGGAACCTGTCATGAGAAATGTCCCCTAAAACCTCACAGATTCCCCCTCTGCAGCTCCTGGGCTGCATTCTATAAAGGTCCCTGTTATGATTGTGGCCACTTTCTGACCTAAAAAAAGTGTTTATAAAGTTGTACCTTTTTTGCTTCAGAATCTGTAAATCCGTCACGGGGGCGGGCTGCCTGATGGCCGTTAGTCTGGCCCCTGGTCCTGTATGCCGCCCCCATCGCTGCTTACAATAATGCTGGACGCCGCCCCCTGCTACATCCATCGCCGCGCATGCCCAGTGCCCATCTCTCGGGGATGAGCACTGTGCCTAGCGTCACCGCTGGTGACGTGCACGCAGGGTCAAGCGCGCTGCTGCAGACCCCCACGTCACCTCCTTGCCATCGGGGCAAGATGGGAAGGAGGTGACGTGGGGGTCTGCAGCAGCGCGCTTGCGCTGAACGAAGCAGGCCGAGGGGGCAAGCGCGGCCCCGCGATTATGGGCGGTTGCTTAGGAATAAACATCACAGCACCGCCCATAATCTTAACCCTGCGTGCACGTCACCAGCGGTGACGCTAGGCACAGTGCTCATCCCCGAGAGATTCTTGTAGACTTTGCTGGGGTCTACAAGAAGTCACAGAAGAAGTTACTTGCTTGCTTTTAAATTGCAAGAAAAAACACAAAGTGCGCACATAGCCTTATGGTTCTGATATGGGGCATTACTGCCTGGACTACTTGCAGAGCACATATGAACAAAAAAGGCAGTTACATAATTTTATGTATCTCCAGATAATAATACTATGTTCCTCAGGTCAAGTACAAACTTCATAGTAATAATGTAATACAGTAAAACAGGAAGTGGTAATACCAATGAAAAATAAAAGAAAAAAGCTTAAGAAAATATGAAAAATTCTTTATTAATGCAAATAGAATACATATAAATTACATAGGATAAATAGCAAATCATCTATATAAAAAAAAAAAAGAGGGGAGAAAGGATGGGTACAACGATGCCTGGATGCATAGTAACAACTTGGGAAAGGTTATAAGCTGAAAGTGTACGTCCACCCCTGCCCCCAAGGGCTACATAAAATGGTCGTCTTGCACAAATCGCTAATGCCTACTAAAGGTTAATTTGGGACATATAATAAATATGTAACAGAATATTTATTTTAAAAAAAAGTCCCAAATCAAATATTAAATTCCATAGGCTGAGATGTTTAGCATACTACCCCTTGAACAAAGCTGCTACCGTAGCGAAATGTACGTTGGGGCATCCCCCTCCCCTCCCTTCTCTTGTATATACCAGAGGTAATGCAGAAATACTTTGATACGGACTGTACTTTATATTGTTTATATCTGCACATTTGCTGCAATTTTTACAATTGTCTGTGTTCAATAATTTTCTGCCTCTGCTGTGACCATAAACATCAAATCCATCCCCCCACCCGCTATGGGATTTATTATTTGATTACATTTTTTAATGTCCCCAATGAACCCTTTGTGGGCATTAGTGATTTTATGCAGGGCCACCATTTTATATATTTCTTGGGGGCAGGGGTGGACGTATACTTTCAGCTTATATCCTTTGCAAAGTTGTTACTATGCACCTCTGCATCGTTGTACCCATCCTTACTCCCCCCTTTTTCTTTTGATATTCGACTTTCTATTTATTGTATGTAACTTCTATGTATTCTATTTGTATTAATAAGGAATTTTTCATATTTACTTTTTTCTTTTATTTTTCATTGGTACTACCACTTCCTTTTCTTCTGTGATACAGACATACAGACATACAGACATACAGACATACAGACATACAGACATACAGACATACAGACATACAGACATACAGACATACAGACATACAGACATACAGACAGAGCAGGAAGCATGTGGCAGTATTATAAAGTCTTCTCAACTTCTTGTGAATGTTTCTCAGGTGCTTCACTGGAAGACACCAGAGACCATGGATGTTCCCGTGCCTCTCAGTGAAGGCTTTAACAGAGAGCTTTTGCAGCAAGAAATAAAACTTCCCTTTTTTTCCAAATTACATTTGATTTTAGAAAACATTTTACATAAAAGCTATTAAATTATCATGATAAATCTCCTTTCAGTATTGTGTGGACTTTTGTCTTGATCTTTGTCTAGATATGAATATGAAAACTGTTTTTTGTTTTTGTTAGGTGTCTGACACAATGGACCAATCAGAAGCAATCTTAAAACTCCGGCGTCAATTAAAGGAGGTGGAAGAGGAGAGGGGTAGGGCCGCACAATATGGGCTTCAACTTTTGGAAAGTCAAAGTGACTTACAAAATCAATTGGAGAAGCAACGTTGTGAAATGACCTGTACTATTGAGGTAAGTAAATAGGGTTATTCCCATCTCCAAAATTCTATTCCAATATGTAGTGTATGTAATAGTCGCAAATACTTTCAATTTGAATTGTAGCATTGTTCTCCTAATAATATAGCCATGTCTTTTACCTCATGGGCAGGGCATTGTAGCTTGGGTATCTTGTTATGAACAATCATAGTGACAGTTTGCTCTTGACCATAGACACCTAAGCTGCAATACCCTGCACATGAGGTAAGACATGGCTATATCAGAACTACACGACATTTCTAATTGGAGGTATTTTGCTAATATACATTACACCTTACACCTACAACATATTGGGATAGGATCTTTGGGATTGGAATACCCCTTTAACGAACACTGTCTTATGTTTGATCCAAACGTTTTGTTACAGATGAGAACATAATATTAATTATTTTCCTTTTAAATTATGGATTCAGAACTTGGAACAAGAAAAATATTTGCTACAGCGTGAAGTGGAACTTAAAATTCGCATGCAAGAGAGTTTATTGTCTGAATGTGAAAACATAAAGCAACAGCAGAAAACTTGTCTTGAACAGTTACATGAACAGCTGGAAAGATGCCATAATCGAGAAAGGAGTGAACTGAATAACAAGGTATTAATCACTTCTAGAGCTAGGAGGACTCTCAAAGTACCAGGACCAGTTATCATCATTTTTTTTTTTTTTTTTTTTTTAATCTGGATTCGATCCGGAATCCGCCCCCATATAAGTCTATGGGGAGCAGAATCCGGAGCTTAAAAATGGTGGTAGGAAAGATGGAGGAATGGGAGCGAAAGTGGTGGACTTACCAAGGCTACAGCATAGCTGTACTCTGCTCCCAGGCCTCATATTCACTTCCTGGGCTACTAATTAGTCAGACGTGCCCCCACCATGAGTGTCAGCTGACTGCATCAAATAACAGGCGCCAGGACAGCCGTTGGGCGAGGAAAGCAGTACAAGTGAATCGTGTGATCTGGGCCTGGGCCACTGATTACAGTGAGACATGCCCCCACCCTGAGTGGCAGTGTAATCAAAGGCGCCAGGATATTCTAGCATCTACCATGAGCCTAGAATGTATGGGCTCATTCCAGGTTAGTGTGCATGGGTATGTTTCCTCTCGTCCACCATAATCATGCAAGGACGAGAGGAAACATAACCCTATGCACTCCTTCTATGTGGGGGTCTTGCCCCTGACCACCACGTCTATTTTAAACAACTTCATGCCCATGTGCACTTAAAAAAAAAAAATGTTTTATTCTGGCTGGAAACGTTCAACGGCATTTTGACCATGCTCCTATCATGAGACAGGGGGCGTGTTTGAAATGACGTCTTCCTGGAAAGAGTCCATACCTTCTAGCATCTGCCGTCTGTATTGTGGTATAAAAAAAATAAATAAATGAAGCAATTGGTGTGTGGCCTCCCCACCTCTCCCCCCCCAGGTATTCTGATACCAGGACAGATAAAGCCCATGGCTACAGCCCACTCCTGGGCTTATCATGGCTGTGTGTCAAAAGAAGAAAAAAGCGCATGTGCATTTTTAATGTTTTTTTTTTTTACTGAGGTTCCCCCCAATTTTGATACCCAGCCAAGAAAAAGCCAGCTGGAGGCTGGTATTCTCAAACTGGGAGACCAGCCTAAAAATATCTGCCTCCAGCCACGCGAATTGCCACATCCATTAGATTTGAGTAGCCCGGCGCTTTATTGGCTCTTCCTGAATGCCCTTGTGCGGTGACAATCTGGGTAATAAAGGGTTCCGGCAATGCGGATACCAGCGCACAGCTGCTTCTAAACCCTAGATTAATGACGGCAGACGTGTGAGACGCCCACCATCTTTAATCTGTAAGTGAAAGTAAACAAACACCGAAATAATCCTTTATTTGGAATAAAATACAAAAAAACTCTTTCACCACTTTATTAACCCCAACACACCTGCAGGTCCGAAGTAATCCACTTGCGATCCCACGGCGATTCAGCTCTGCTATATTGTGCTATATCAGAATATATTAAAATTGTGCTATATCAGAATATCACAGCGAGCGGCCATAGAACAAGATTGCAATGACGTCACTCAGATCATTTGCGGCCACAGCTGGAGGTTCCCACAGTCCTTTACCTGTAATCGCAGGTAACCTGACCCAGGTGAGGCCAGTGAGTTCATAGACTTACATCTCCTGGCAGAAAACCGCAGTTTTTGTGATGACATTTTTACACCATATTCCTGCACCCAATCTACACCTCTTGGAAAAAAAAAAAGCATTTTATTTTTTTTGCCACAGTTTTTCCCTAGCAGGTGCACATTTGGTGCTGAAATTGTCTGCACCAAATTTACACCTCCTAGCAGAAAAGACATGCAGTTCCCCCCAATTGTGATATCCAGCCAAGATAAAGCTGGGGAATGGTATTCTCAGGCTCTAGAGACCCAGCCTAAAAATATCAACCTCCAGCTGGCCCGGAATTGCCGCATCCATTAGATGTGACAAGCCCCGGTGCTTTACCTAGCTCTCACCGAATACCCTGGTCTGGTGGCAATCGGGGTTATAAGTGGTTAATACCAGCGCACAGCTGCTACTAAGCCCTAGATTAATGATGGCAGGCATCTTAGACACCCCCCGCCATCATTAATCTGTAAATGAAACTAAAAAAAACTGAAAAAAATCCTTTTTTGGAATAAAATAAAAAAAAGGACCTTCTTTCACCAACACCCTGCAGGTCCAACGTAATCCACACGAGGTCCCACGGCAATTCCAGTTGTACATCTGAATCTCACAGCGAGCGCCATAGAACATGACAGCCCGCTGTGAGCTCTAGAGAATGAATGAGCCGCAATGAGTGATGGCTGCAGGCAGATGCTGTCACACAGGTTGGGGGGAGCGTCTGCAACCAATCACAGAGCCCAGGCAGGCCGTTGGGTGGGGAACGCTGTGCATTTTGAATGAGTGACCGAGGGAGGTCGCAGGAGCAGTGTAAAGCAGCGCGGGAGTAGTGTTCAATCAGGCCGGAGCATCGGTAAGTAGCACTCACTTATTTTCTTTATTTTTAAGTCTATATATATATCTAATATCTAATATATATATATATATAATATACAAGCACCCGGAATCCCGGGCCCAGGTCCAGCACTTGGGCAACTTTGAAACCGTGCGGATCCGGACATTTAAAGTCTAGGTCCGCCCAACCCTAATCACTTCATCTTTCTATTGTTAGGGTTATAACAATCCTGTTTTGTGGCCAAAGATTGCAATCCCTGGCCCTACTGTGAATCTCCTGACCCAAACTAACAGTGTAATAAATGCCTATGATTCTGGTAGCTCAAGTTTCTAGACATGACAAACCAGAAAATGTCCATTTTAGTCATATGAACCTCTGACAGCGGTTTTTAGTGCACTTCGGCAGGGAGCGTACTTTTCTCCACCACCATCGCTGGCCCCATGACGCGTTCGTGGAGGATGGTTAATGATTGTAATGAGAGTCGGGGGGGTCACCTGATGACCCCTGTCACTCTCTTGTCGTAGTTCCTGTGAACGCTGGCTGAGCGCCAGTATTTGCAGGTGATTAAAACATCGCATCTACCCAAAAGTTGTATAATTAAAAACATAAGTTAAATTTTCAAACAATAAACCCTCATAGTCCAAGATCATGAAAAAATGAACACTACGTGTCTCAAAAAATTGTGACAAAAGCGCAATTTTTTTTTTACGGCTATATTGACGGAAATCTAAAAAAAGGGATGGCACTTGGAAGAAGGGGAGGGCCCCCCAACCCCACCCCCCCCCAAAAAAAATCCCGAAAATCGCTGGCAGGTGAAGGGGTTAATATTTTGATCGCATTTTTATAGACATGGTGATATCAAATATTTTTTTACTTTTTGTTTAGTCTGCTTAGAGCTTTGAACCCTGTAGTTTATTTTCTTCTACGGAGGCCATAGATTGGACTTCATCAGAGAATAAGGAAGACAACCTATTACCAGTCTACTATCTCATACCCCAAGTTTGTACTAGAACACACCAGCGCGGAATCGGTGCATGCGTGCATCGGCAGTTGCGTTATTTAAATGTCAGTGATTGATGGTGGCAGCAATCAAGGATGGTTCCAGGTGCTGCTTTTATAGAAAGATGCTGCATATCCTAGCCAATAATCTCATAAATCAGCACCCACCAGTATGTCACACATGAAAAGGTGTTAGGCTATGTGTGTACACTGGGGATTTGTGTCTCCACTGAAAAATGCACCTACCTTCGGAAAAACCACACCAAAAAGACATTCAATTTTACCTTGTTTTGCTTTTTTTTTGCTTCTGCTTTACCGCCTTTTTGCCTGCGGTTTTGTGCCTGTGGTTTTTTTAACATTGTCAATGACATAATACAGGAAAAAACGCAGAAAAGAAGTGACATGCTGCTTCTTTTTGCTGCAGAAAAACGTGCGCACGCATTTTGGATTTCTCATAGACTTTGCTGGGGAAGGACTGCGTGAAGTTTATGAACACATCACACCAATTCTGCAGCAAAATCTGCAGCAAATCTGCGGCAAAAAACGCAGTGTGCACACAGGGCCTTAAGGAGGCTGTTTCCATTATGGGGGTAATAAAAATATAACTTGACACGGATTGGCTTAAAATAAAAAAAGTGGTAAATTCTCCGTCCAATATTCCTGTAGATCCAGCGCACATCCATCCCTTTTTAGAGCTTTATACTACAACATATTTATGTATATTGTAAAAATATTTTTTTTACATTTTTTTAAATCCCTTGTTGTACCCAGATAGAGAAACTGAAGGCTGAATTAGATGAAGCAAGGCTGAGTGAGAAACAACTAAAGCACAAACTCGACCATCAGACTGAGCTGCTAGCTAGCAAATCGGAGGAGCTGCGTGCAATGTGTGAGCGTGCTCATGAAACTATGACTTCTGAAACTCTGGCACTCCAGCTTGAAGTGAATGAACTTGAAAGTGCTAAGGCAAGTAACTAATCTGGTGCCTCTTGATGTATTGTTTGGAGTGTCCCTTTAGCCCCTTAACAACCCTTGACGTACTGGGTACGACATGGTGCTAAACGACCCATGATGTAACCAGTACGTCATGGCGAAATCGCGGCCCTGGAGCCCCGGTGAGTGCGATCGGTGTAATCAAATAGAAGATTCGGGAAGGAAGGGACCTCTGCCTGACCTAAGGAGAGGTGCTGTCTTCTCACCGAACCTACAGAGGCTGCGATTGGCTGATTAACGCCACTCACCCAATTACAGTCACTGTAATATTTCAGCCATTGAAAATGGCTGAAACATTGAAATCCAGCCATAATCAGTGCAGCTATATCACTGATGACTGGCTGGACCTGGGTGAACTTTGTTTCACCCGCCCCCAGCTCGGATTGGAGAGACCGGTCTTGTGACCGATCTCTCCAGTCACCGTGGATCTGGTGCCGGTGACCTGTAAGTGACTGCTCCTTTCAGCTTCACTCCGTCCGTGAAAGCTGAGGAGAGCGGTCGCTGCGGGTGGCCATCGGTAAGTCATAGCCCCCCGGCCTACCGCTGCTCCCGATCCACCGCTGCCACCGCCCGCTGCGGTCCCCGCCCCCGCCGCCCGTCACGACGCTGTCCCTGCCGCCACGCCTCTGTCCCTGCCGCCACCGCCCGCCAAGCCGCTGTCTCCGCCCGCCACGCCGCTGCCACCGCCCACCACGCCACTGTTCCCACCACCCCCTTTCATTCGCACCCACCTTTTTTGGCCGCCGCTGTCCCCGAATCGGCCGCCATTGTTCCCGATCGGCCGCCGCCTCCATCGGCTGCCCCTTCTCCATCCACCACTGCACCTCCCCGCCCCTCCATGTGCTGCCTCCCCGCCCCTCCATGTGCCATCGCTCTCCCATCAGACTCTGCCCCCCTCCCCGATCTGCTGCCTGCTCTCTCCCATCCTCTTCATCTACTGCCCCCTCTCGCCCTCCTCAATCTGTTGCCTCCTTCATCTGCTGCCTCCTCTGTCTGCTGTGATCCTGCTGCCTAGATCCATCCTGTAAGGTAGCTATCTCCAATCTCACCCCCCATCCTCCGCCGCTCCTCCATCTGCTGCGCCCTTTCCCATCCTCAATCCGCTGCGCCCTTTCCCATCCTCTGCCGCTCCTCCATCCGCTGCGCCCTTTCCCATCCTCTGCCGCTCCTCCATCCGCTGCGCCCTTTCCCATCCTCTGCCGCTCCTCCATCCGCTGCGCCCTTTCCCATCCTCTGCCGCTCCTCCATCCGCTGCGCCCTTTCCCATCCTCTGCCGCTCCTCCATCCGCTGCGCCCTTTCCCATCCTCTGCCGCTCCTCCATCCGCTGCGCCCTTTCCCATCCTCTGCCGCTCCTCCATCCGCTGCGCCCTTTCCCATCCTCTGCCGCTCCTCCATCCGCTGCGCCCTTTCCCATCCTCTGCCGCTCCTCCATCCGCTGCGCCCTTTCCCATCCTCCATCCGCTGCGCCCTTCACCAATCCTCCATCCGCTGCGCCCTTTCTCATCTGCTGCCCCTCCATCCGCTGCCGCACCCTCTCGCATCGCATTATCCAGCACAGTTGCTCGCTTCCAGACAGGATCGGATGATGCGATGCGAGTCTCGTGCATTGCTTTCACATTTGGCACTGGTCTTAGTGGCAGGTGCTCATATTTTTTTTTATTTTACGGACGTCCGTATTTTTTATTTTGCCAAACTAATTTTTTTGTATGGGGGGGGTCTAGTTTCCAAAATGGGGTCACATGTGGGGGAGCTCCATTGTTTAGGCACCTCAGGGGGTTTCCAAATGCAACATGGCGTCTGCTAATAATTCCAACCAATTTTGCTGTGAAATGGCCCTCCTTCTCTTCTGAGCCCTGCCGTGCGCCCAAACAATTGATTTCCACCACATATGAGGTATCTGTGTACTCAGGAGAAATTGCACAATACGTTTTATGGTGCGTTTTTTCCTGATACCCTTGTGAAAAAAAAGCTACCTGTTTGAAAAAACAATTTTGTGGTTAAAAAAAATAAAATTATTTTCACGGCTGAACATTACAAACGTTTGTGAAGCCTCCAGGGGTTCAAAGTGCTCACTAAACAGCTAGATAAATTCCATGAGGCCTCTAATTTCCAAAATGGGGTCACTTGTGGGGGAGCTCTATTGTTTAGGCACCTCAGGGGTCTTCAAACTTGACATGGCGTCTGCTAATGAGTGCAGCTAATTTTGCACTCAAAAATTCAAATGGCGCTCCTTGCCTTCCGAGTCCTGCCGAGTGCCCAAACATTTGATTTCCACCACATATGAGGTATCGGTGTACTCAGGAGAAAATGGACAATACATTTTATGGTGCATTTTTTCCTGATACACTTGTGAAAAAAAAGCTATCTAGTTGAATCAACAGTTTTGTGGTAATTTTTATTTTTTTTTTTCTTTTCACGGCTCAACGTTCTAAACTTCTGTGAAACCCACAGGGGTTCAAAGTGCACATTAAACATCTAGAAAAATTATTTGAGGGCTCTAGATTCCAAAATGGGGTCACTTGTGGGGGAGCTCCATTGTTTAGGCACCTCAGGGGGTCTTCAAACCCGACATGGCGTCCGCTAAGGAGTGCAGCTAATTTTGCACTCAAAAATTCAAATGGCGCTCCTTGCCTTCCGAGCCCTACCATGTGCCCAAACATTTGATTTCCACCACATATGAGGTATCTGCGTACTCAGGAGAAAATGAACGATACATTTTATGATGCATTTTTTCTGATACCCTTGTGAAAATGCTACATTTTATGGCTAAAATAACATTTTTGTGTAAAAAAAAAAAAAAAAAATTTTCATTTTTTCCTGATACATTGCTTTGGTTGCTGTGAAGCACCTAAACTGTTAATAAACTTCTTGGATGTGGTTTTGAGCAGAGTGAGGGGTGCAGATTTTAGAATGGGGTCACTTTTGGGTATTTCTTTATCGTTCCTTTGGGAGACCCATACCATGGGTGTTTAGCTTCTGCCTCCGGAGGACACACAATGTACTACACTTAAAAGTGTAGCTCCTCTCTCTGAGCTTATACACCCCCTGGTAGCCAGTCCTAGCCAGTTTATTGCTTTGTGTCAGGAGGCATACATCCACACATGCATTCTCATCTGATTTGTTTGACTTTTGGAAAGAGTTTCAAGAAAAGTGGGTCCATGTCTGGTCTCCCGGCATGTCCCTTCTCACCCCACTGTGTCGGCGGTGTTGTTAAGGTTGATTTACAAGGCTGCAGCCTTACATACCGCGCTCCTTCACCATCCCTTCTGGGCTCTGGCTTGAAGTGGGAGCCAGCACGGTCTCCATGCCTGGCAGGAGTCCGGTCTCCATCCACAGCCCCTTGAGGATTCTGTTGGACCGGAGCTCTCATCCCCAGGGACATGGCCCTGCGTCTCAGCAGCTAAGTACCTGAGACGTTTATGTTGGGGGTCCCGGTTCTTTATTGTAAGGGGAGAGTATGCTGTATGTGATCGTTTTAACTTTTCCGGCGGATTCTCTAGCTTTTGCCTGAGAACCGCGCCGATGGTGCCTGCTTGTCTGCCTCGCCGCTTAAATTTAGGCCCCGGCTTCACCGGAGGCCTAGTTTCATTTTCCTGCCCTCGCATGTCACTCATGCAGAGGGACAGGTTCGGCTCCTTCCGGCGGCCGTTCTACACAGGGGAGAGACACTCCCCACTGCTGGGGCGTCCCTCCTTCCCTGCAGGTCTCTATAGCCCTCCAGTTCCCGCTCTTTTATAGGAACGCCCCCTAGTCATTTCTCAGGCAGAGTTCACTCTGCTCTGGGACATCCTGCATTCTGCATCTCTGCTGAGGTGCTGCGACTGGGGGACTGGGCTTCGGGATCTGGAGGGCACACAACACCGCACTCAGCGGTCTGGTAAGCCACAGCCGGTCTCCGGTTGTGGACCTCTGTATACCAGCAGCATGTCTCACACAAGGAGCAAGGCTCCAAAGCTTTATTCTGCATGCACTGCATGTAAGCTCCTGCTGCCTGAGCCGAGCATTTATCCACACTGTGATGGTTGCTCTAACTTGGTGGTGCCACAGCCTGGAGTCTCACCCCCAGTGGTCTCTCAGGCTGCTGCTGCACCTGTGATTGAACCCCCGGCCTGGGTAGAGTCCTTTTCTAGGTCCATATCCCAGTCATTTGCTGAGTCCATGGGACTTTTGTCCAGGACTTTGATGAATATGCATCAGTCCCCCTCACAGGGTGCCTCTAATACTCTTGACAGAGGACTCCTATCCTCTGACCTCCGTCCATCGGAGCTCACGGAGGATTCATCATCTGATCCCAAACCCAGGGCCTGCCCTGACAAACGCTTTCCAAAGCATGGTTCTGATGACCGGTTTCCATTTCCACCTGAGGTGGTCAAGGAGTGGTCTCACTCCCCAAAGGTAGACCCTCCGGTGTCTAGGCTATCAGCCCGGACCGTTGTGTCGGTGGCTGACGGCACCTCACTTAAGGATTCCACTGACCGTCAGATTGACCTTCTGGCCAAATCTGTGTATGAAGCTGCGGGGGCCGCGTTTTCCCCGTCTTTTGCAGCAGTGTGGGCTCTCAAAGCCATCTCTGCTTCTCTAGAGGAGATGCATTCCCTCACCAAGGAATCTATGCCTGAGATGGTTACCTTAACTGCTCAGGCTTCAGCCTTTTCATCTTATGCCATGCTAGAGGCTGCTCACCGCACTGTGGTGGCTTCAGCTAATTCTCTTGTTATCCGCAGGATTTTGTGGGTTCGAGAGTGGAAGGCAGATGCTTCTTCCAAGAAGTTTCTTGCTGGGCTCACTTTTGCTGGTTCACGGCTGTTTGGTGAACAGCTGGATGAAATCATTAAAGAAGCTACTGGCGGGAAGAGTACTTCCATGCCACAAACCAAGACCAGGAAACCCGCCCAGGGTAGGAATCAATCGAGGTTTCGTTCCTTTCGTTCCTCCAACTGGTCATCCTCTAAGCCTTCCGCTTCGTCCGCTAACTCGGCCAAGGATCAGAAATCCAACTGGCGCCCAAGAGCGCGTCCGCAGAAGACCACAGGAGGTTCTGCCACTAAGGCAGCTTCCTCATGACTCTCGGCCCGCTCCAGCCACGTCCTTAGTCGGTGGCAGGCTCTCCCACTTTGGCGACGCTTGGTTAAAGCAAGTCTCCGATCAGTGGGTGAGAGACATCATATCTCACGGCTACAGGATAGAATTCTCTTCCAGCCCTCCAAACAGATTTTTTCTTTCAACTCCCCCCTGCTCCAAGGCCGCCGCCTTCTCGCAGGCCATGGCGTCCTTGCAGGCAAACGGAGTGATTGTCCCAGTTCCCGCTCAGGAACGGTTCAGAGGTTTTTACTCAAATCTCTTCCTAGTTCTAAAAAAGGACTGTACCTTCCGGCCCATTTTGGATCTCAAGCTTCTCAACAAGCATGTCCGGGTGCGGCATTTTCGCATGGAGTCTCTGCGATCAGTCATTGCCTCTATGACCCAAGGGGAGTTCCTGGCGTCCATCGACATCAGAGATGCCTATCTACATGTGCCAATCGCAGTGTCACATCAGCGTTGGTTACGTTTTGCGATAGGAGAGGATCATTTCCAATTCGTGGCTCTCCCCTTCGGGTTAGCCACGGCCCCTCGGGTATTCACCAAGGTCATGGCGGCAGTGATTGCGGTCCTGCACCTCCAGGGGTTAGCAGTGCTTCCTTATCTGGACGACCTTCTGGTCAAGGGTACATCCAGCGCAGACTGTCAGCGGAGTGTTTCGCTCACTCTCGCCACCCTAGCCCAATTCGGGTGGATTGTCAATCTTCCCAAATCCACTCTGACTCCGACCCAGAGTCTCACGTACCTAGGGATGCAGTTCGAGACTTTGCCGGCACTTGTGAAGTTGCCCTTAATCAAACGACAGTCTCTCTGGCTAGCGGTGCGCTCTCTCCTGAGGCCCCGCCATTATTCCCTCAGGCGCCTGATGCAGGTGCTGGGTCAAATGGTGGCCTCCATGGAGGCGGTTCCCTTTGCCCAGTTCCATCTGCGTCCTCTGCAGCTGGACATTCTCCGCTGTTGGGACAAGCGGCCTTCCTCCTTACAGAGGTTAGTGGCTCTGTCGCCACGGACCAAGAGCTCTCTTCAGTGGTGGCTTCGACCCCTCTCCCTGTCCCAAGGGCGCTCCTTCCTGACTCCGTCCTGGGTGATTCTCACCACCGATGCCAGCCTTTCCGGCTGGGGAGCGGTACATCTCCACCACAGAGCACAGGGCACTTGGACTCCGTCCGAGTCAGCCCTTTCAATCAATGTGCTGGAAATCAGAGCTGTGCTTCTAGCTCTCCTAGCCTTTCACCACCTGTTGGCGGGCAGGCACATTCGAGTCCAGTCAGACAACGCGACAGCGGTTACCTACATCAATCACCAAGGCGGGACATGCAGCCGCCTGGCAATGTTGGAGGTCCAACGCATTCTTCAATGGGCGGAGGACTCCAAGTCCACCATATCCGCAGTCCACATCCCTGGCGTAGAAAACTGGGAGGCAGATTATCTCAGCCGTCAATCCGTGGACGGTGGCGAGTGGTCCCTGCACCCGGCAGTGTTTCAGTCAATCTGCCGCAAGTGGGTCACTCCGGACGTGGACCTAATGGCATCCCGTCACAACAACAAGGTTCCGGTTTACATGGCTCGCTCCCACGATCCTCAGGCCTTCGCCGCGGACGCTCTGGTTCAAGACTGGTCCCAGTTTCGTCTGTCCTACGTGTTTCCCACTCTAGCTCTCTTGCCCAGAGTCCTGCGCAAGATCAGAATGGAGGGCCGTCGAGTCATCCTCATTGCACCTGACTGGCCCAGGCGAGCTTGGTATCCGGACCTGCTCCAACTGTCCGTGGAGATGCCGTGGCATCTTCCAGACCGTCCAGACCTGCTCTCGCAAGGTCCGTTTTTCCGCCCGAATTCTGTGGCACTCAAATTGACGGCGTGGCTCTTGAGTCCTGGATTTTGACGGCTTCTGGTATTCCTCCTGAAGTCATCTCCACTATGACTCGGGCCCGTAAGTCTTCCTCCGTCAAGATCTATCACAGGATTTGGAAAATTTTCCTGTCCTGGTGTCGCTCTTCCGGCCATTCTCTTTAGCCATTCTCATTGCCGACCCTTCTGTCTTTTTTACAGTCCGGTCTGCAGCTAGGACTGTCCCTCAACTCTCTCAAGGGACAAGTCTCAGCTCTATCAGTGCTGTTCCAGCGGCGTCTCGCCCGGCTGGCTCAGGTCCGCACCTTCATGCAAGGTGCGTCTCACATCATTCCGCCTTATCGGCGGCCCTTGGATCCCTGGGACCTTAACTTGGTCCTCACGGTATTGCAGAAACCCCCTTTCGAGCCCCTTAGGGAGGTTTCTTTGTATCGCCTTTCTAGTTGCCATAACTTCTCTCAGGAGAGTCTCTGATTTGGCTGCGCTCTCCTCGGAGTCACCTTTTTTGGTTTTTCACCAAGACAAGGTAGTTCTCCGTCCGACCCCGGACTTTCTTCCTAAGGTGGTCTCTCCCTTCCACCTTAACCAGGATATTTCCTTGCCTTCCTTCTGTCCGGCCCCTGTTCATCGCTTTGAGAAAGCGCTGCATACTCTAGATCTGGTGCGTGCTCTCCGGATTTATGTGTCTCGCACCGCTGCGCTTTGGCGGTGCACCTCTCCTTTTTGTGCTAACCACAGTGCGGCGCAAGGGTCTCTCTGCTTCTAAGCCGACCTTGGCCCGTTGGATTAGATCGACCATTTCGGACGCCTACCAGAGTACTCAGGTGCCTCCCCCGCCGGGGATCAAAGCACACTCGACCAGAGCTGTCGGTGCCTCTTGGGCTTTTAGGCACCAGGCTACAGCTCAACAAGTCTGTCAGGCTGCCACTTGGACTAGCCTGCATACCTTTTCGAAGCACTACCAAGTGCATGCTCATGCTTCGGCAGATGCGAGCTTGGGCAGACGCATCCTTCAGGCGGCTGTCGCCCACTTGTGAAGTTAGGCTCCGCCTACTTCTTAGTTTTTCTGTTTATTCCCACCCAGGGACAGCTTTGGAACGTCCCATGGTATGGGTCTCCCAAAGGAACGATAAAGAAAAAGAGAATTTTGTTACTTACCGTAAATTCTTTTTCTTATAGTTCCGTATTGGGAGACCCAGCTCCCTCCCTGTTGGCAATTTTCTTGTTCCGTGTGTTATCACCGGCTGTTGTCGTGGACAGAGTCTCCGGTTGTTCCGGTTCTTACTCGGTTCTACTTGTGGGTGGCTATTCTCCTTCAGCTTTTGCACTAAACTGGCTAGGACTGGCTACCAGGGGGTGTATAAGCTCAGAGGGAGGAGCTACACTTTTAAGTGTAGTACTTTGTGTGTCCTCTGGAGGCAGAAGCTAAACACCCATGGTATGGGTCTCCCAATACGGAACTATAAGAAAAAGAATTTACGGTAAGTAACAAAATTCTCTTTTTTTGTTTATTTATTTTGTAAATTTTGTTGGAAAAATGAGAAATTGCTGATGAACTTTGAACCCTTCTAACTTACTAACGTAAAAAAATTTTGTTTCAAAAATTGTGCTGGTGTAAAGTAGAGATGTGGGAAATGTTATTTAGTAACTATTTTGTGTGACATATCTCTCAGATTTATCGGCATAAAACTTCAAACTTTGAAAATTGCGAAATTTTCTAAATTTTCACCAAATTTCTGGAATTTTCAAAAACGCTAAACATATTGGCCTAAATTTACCACTGACATGAAGTACAATATGTCACGAAAAAACAATGTCAGAATCGCCAGGGTCCGTTGAAGCGTTTCAGAGTTATAACCTGTCAAAGTGACACTGGTAAAAATTGCAAAAAAATAACCGGGTCTTTAAGGTGAAAACAGCCCACTGTCTCCATGCTCCCATGTGCTGGATCGAATCCAGACCACACACCACAGAGTGAAACGCCAGCTCAACTTTGCTCAATACAGAACAATATTGAGCTCCACAGAAAGGGAATAGGTCAAATGCTCCCCATAGATACACCACAAGGTGTCTGTCAAAACACACATCCCAAGACAATTCACCACCTCAAAATGCTTTACTATTTTTATTGTATGTTATGATTAAAAGACCATGCCAAACATTATGTAAAAAGGAATATAGTGCGCTCCTCATGAATCCACCTAATTACCTCATCACCACTGTCTTTTTGAGAACCATATTGGAAATACTGTTCAATGCATTTATATTCCATTATACATTCTCTAGGAATAGTTCTATTGTTGCCCGAGCATTACAAGGGTGTACATGTACACGGGTTCCACATAATCAGCGGGATAGAACAGTTCATTACCTATCCCTCAGGAACTATATAGGTTACGAAATCGTTACCTATATAGTTCCTGATGGATAGGTAATGAACTGTTCTATCCCGCTGTATATATGGAACCCGTGTACATGTACACCCTTGTAATGCTCGGGCAACAATAGAACTATTCCTAGAGAATGTATAATGGAATATAAATGCATTGAACAGTATTTCCAATATTAGAAAAAGAGAGATCCAGCGCCAGGAATGGGAAAATTAAAAGTCCATTTTATTGTGCCAATGCATATTAAAATTCCAGCAGGTACAGCATATCAGTCGGATGGCAACAGAACGGGTTTCGACGCCTCAGGTCTTAATCATGTTCTAATAATTATAATTAAATATATTTCCAATATGGTTCTCAAAAAGACAGTGGTGATGGTGTAATCAGTTGGATTCATGAGGGGCACACTATTATTCCCTTTTACATAATGTTCAGCATCGTCTGTTAATCATAACATATAATAAAAATAGTAAAAAAGCATTTTGAAGTGGTGAATTGTCTTGCGATGACCTACTCCCTTTGTGTGGTGCTCCATATTGTTCTGTGTTGAGGCAAGCTGAGCTGGCGTTTCACTCTGGTGTGTGGCCTGGATTCGATCCAGCACATGGGAGCATGGAGACAGTGGGCTTCTTTTTCCCTATGTGCCTGTCTATTTTCCTTGACGTAAATCGCCCAGCTCTAATAGTAAAACACACCTCCTGGATGCGTGTTGATTCCTCTGATAGACTTGTGACGCGCTTACCACTCCCACTGTTAACATCATTTCCGGTCAAAGAATGGAACGCGGAACCTGCGTTCCGCAGATGGAGTCTGCGCAGTACAACATAGCAGCGCTTGGCTTTCAGCGTGACGCACTTACGGTTCATCGCTATGTGAGATACGGATATACATACTCTTCCTGGATAGAGTACAATGTGGAACGCACGCTGCTTGCCTCTCACAAAACCATGCGACTGGCACATGAAGGGGCTGAATTGTCTGATTATACCTGCGCATTATTTCTGACATGGATTCACCTGTGCCCCTGAATCACCACTGGTGAGTTCCTTAATTGGTTTTTAATTCTAATCGGTCTGAGTTTGCTTATATACCCTCCATTATTGCTGCTCTGGTTCCTTTGTGTTATTCTGGGACCTTGGGCATAGGACCTCTAACCTCTACCAAAATACCGGAGTCCCCTGATGATTCCTATACGATGAAACGGGTCGGGACGAGGCTAGGAACGGTATAGGGGTATAAAGTGAGTTTTAGCTGTGGTCTGGCCTTGTTAAGGCAGAAGCTTGGGGCAACAGGTTAAGCTATTTTCCCTAGGGCTGTGTAGGGTCAGTGACAACATGAGAATGGAAAGACGACCCACACAGAAGAAACCCAGATGTACCCCAAGCTACTGAATATGGGTGAGATTGTTCCCATTTTTTCTCATAGAGCATTTGGATATATTGTTAGTTTCTCCTCTGAGGACCAATATATAGCTCTTTTTTTGTGTATATTGAGTTTGTTTGATTATTTTTTAGTAATCATCATGTGGACCACTGTCCCCTAGGCTAAATAATCTACTCAATTATCATTTGTGTTTTTTTATTTATTTTGTTATACATCTATAGGCCCCTTAGTCACCATATTTAACAACATATGGTATTGTCTGAGATGTCAGAACACTAAGAAGCTTTTGGTTACATGTACCTAATCTAGGTTTTTAATATAATAGGAATAAAAGTTACATTTTAGCCTCTTAATTTTGCTGTTTACACATGTTTGGAGATGTCAATAATTCTGAGGTGGGCCGAAAACAAGATTCCCCTGATCTTAAGGCCCCGTCACACACAGAGATAAATCTTTGGCAGATCTGTGGTTGCAGTGAAACCATGGACATATTGTTCCATTTGTACACAGCCACAAACCTGGTACTGATTGTCCACAATTTCACTGCAACCACAGATCTGCCGCATATTTATCTTTGTGTGAGAGGGCCTTTAGTAGTTTACATTTCCAGGGTAGACAATTGGGAAGTGGACTCTTAACTAAGAGATATTCAGTCAGTCTTTGTTGGGGCACTCTGGACGTTGATCTAAGGGATTCCAGGCTAAACCACAGAGTGCCAGGTTTTACCGTAAGATCTTGGGAACCCCAGGTGGTTTTAGGTCGAGTCTCTAACAATTCCTTGGTCCCAGTTCTTGTGATCATCTCTTTTCCCACCTCTTCCCAAGCTTCTTAAGAAGATCAGAGTAGAGGAGGTTCCCGTGATCCTGAGGTCTCC